>NC_091634.1:9632895-9936925 GCF_027580195.1 Bos mutus | reverse complement strand
AAATCTTTACAGCATCCCTTAGACCTCCCCCAGGGGTAATACTGCCAGCTGTCACTCACCAGGCACCCGTGATTATCAAGTTCTTGCAGTGTTTTGGCAAATGGGGGCACAAGGGGGTCCAGAGCTGGGATGGGGGCTCTCACCTTCCACGGAGAGTTTCTCCACGGCCCGGCGCTCGCCGCGGGAGCAGTGGGGGGGCAGTGCATAGCCCTTGATGCTGCGGCCCGTGCGGACACGGCTGCTGAGCACGTAGTTGGGGTCCAGATCGTCTCCACCCTAGGGAACAGGTGGGATCAGGGCTTGGCGGACCATCCTGTGTGTCCTGCCCCCTCCCCACCAAAATCAAATCTCCCCCGCAGGCCCTCCCAGCTCTCTTGGGCTCTCAGCTGCTTCCTTTGGTTCTTCCCTCCCCGCTGGCCTCTCTCCCCCTCCCTCCCTGACTCTGTCTCTCTTTCTCTCTCTCTCTCCACCTTGACTGTTTTCTGTGTCTGCCTGTCCATCTCTCTTCCCATCTCCCTCTGTGTTTCTCTCCATCTCTGTCTCCCTGTCTCTCTGGGTGTCTCCTCACGCCTCCTCCCCCTCCCCCCGCCCCGCCCTTCCCCTGGGGCAGCTGACCTTGAGGTTCTCATGGTTGAGGTCAGTCTTGTGCTTGTCGGTGGGTTTGAAGCCCCCGTGCCGGTCCTGGATGATGGGGTCAAAGAGGTCCTTGAAAACTGTATAGGACTCCTCATCACCAGCCACACAGCCCACGGTCATGATGAAGGGGTGACCTGGGGGGTCAGAGGGAGGTCAGAGGTGCTTTCACCCACGGGGAAGACCTGGGCTCCTGGGTCCAGTGTAGACTTTGTGTGCACACATGGGTGTGTGTGTGCATGCGTGCGTACATGCAAGGGATTTCACTGAGCACTGCGGGTCAGAACTGAGGAGGCTGAGGGTGGGTAGGAATTGGGAGAGAAGACTGGGGGAGATCGAGGCAGTATCTGGGGGTGGGTGGTGAGAAGAACGTTGAGTGCAGGGCAAAGGAGAAAGGAGAGTCTGGGGGGTGAGTTGCTAAAAATATTACCACGTGAGAATCCCCAAATCAAGGGATCGTCCCTTAAAAAAGTTCAGAACCTTAGAGACTCTCAACCCCTACTTATAAGAAGAGACTTGAAAGACCCTCTTGGGCTTCCCTGGTGGTCCAGTGGTTAAGACTCAATACTCCCAATGCAGAGGGCCAGGGTTCAATCCCTGGTTGGAGAACTAAGATCCTGCATGCCTTGTGGCCAAAAAACAAAACAAAACAAAACAAAACACCTTCTTATTTCTCAAGTGGGGAAACAGAGGCCTGAAGAGAAAGGGCCTTTTCCCTCAGTCATGAGTTGGAGGCTGAGGTTGGAAGCTGGTCTCCTGCCCAGTTCCACCCGCCCTGGTGGGGTGTTCCTGGAGAAGGAAGCCCCTGTCAGAGTCAGAGCGCCCACTCGGTGCCAGGAGCCACTCCACGTGCCTATGTTTTCCCAACCTGGGTGCCCATTTTTCAGGTGAGGAAACTGAGGCCTGGAAGATGCAATAGCTTCCCTCAGGGGAGTCTCACATGATACTCACACACATTTAGCGAGTGGTTTGCCATCTGGCAGACCCTGTCCCAGGCCCTCAAACATTCAACTCATCTATTTCTCACAGCAGCCCCATGAGTATGGTCCCCACTTTAGAGATGGGAAAACTGAGGCTCAGGGAGGTGGGGCTGTGGCCTGGCAGGCAGCCTCCAGGCCACCCCCCAACACACACCAGCCCCACAGTCCCTGGGACGCTCCCCAGGAGGCTTACCTGGGTTGTCCACACCGGTCTGGATGACGTCATCCAGAGTGAAGCCAGAGGGCGTCTCCTTGTCCCGCAGCTTCTTGTAAATCTCGAGGGTCAGCGCCTTGGCCATGTGGTTGTTGTGCTTGCTGAGGTCTGGGTATTCCTCCTCAGCCTTGAAGTTCAGCTTGTGCTTGTTGTGGGTGTTACCGAACGGCATGGTGGCGGTGGTGCGGGGGGCCTGGTGGGGAGGCGTGGAGGGGGAAGTTAGGTCACATCCACGGGGACCAGCAAGAGAGCAGAGCCAGGCTCTGGGGTCAGGCAGGCCTGAGGACCAGTCCTGAGTCCTGGGCTGTGTGACTTGGAGCCAGAGGGATCCCCTCTTTGAGCCCCTGCATCTCAACAGGATGTATCATCAGTCCGGTGTTGGGATCTTAGCTCTGCCTTTTCCTGCTGGTGACCCCAGGCTAATAACATTGCTAGAGACTCAGTTTCTCCAGCTAGAAAAATGGAGGGGAGAACCCCTCAAGCCTGTGATAAGACATGATAACTGATATATAAGAGTGTAGGTTCTAGAATCAGGCAGCCTGGCTTTGAATCCCAGCTCTGCTGTGTGACCTTGGGCAAGTTACTTAACCTCTCTGTGCCTCAAAGTAATCACCTGTAAAATGCGGGTAGAAGAGCATTTATCTCATGGAGGTGTTGGAAGGATGCGATGAGTTCATTATGTGAAGCACTTAAAATAGGGCCGGCACACACTCATCATTAATTTGCTGCTGCTGCTGCTAAGTTGCTTCAGTCGTGTCCAACTCTGCGACCCCATAGACGGCAGCCCACCAGGCTCCCCCGTCCCTGGGATTCTCCAGGCAAGAACACTGCTATTGTTATTATTGTTTGGAATTATGAGGAGCTGGTGAGGGTGGAGGATGTTGCTGGGAATGAGTGTGTGAGCAGAGAAGGGACATTCTCTCTATGAAGATTCCTGGGTGCTCAGTCGAGGGAGGAGGGGCAGGGTGGGAGGGAGGGCTGAGTGCCCGCCCCCACCTCTGTGTGCTGACACCTGTCCTGCAAGGAACAGTTAAGAACAGCTCAGCCTCTGAGGTCAACAGAGCTGGGTTCAAATCTCATCCGTGCCATCTCTGGGCTGTGTGACCCTAGGTCAACTGCTCAGTCTTTCTGAGCCTCTGTCTTCTGTGAACTGAACTTTTCCCATGGGGTTACCAGGAGGATTCTTTGAGCTTCAGCACGAAGCCAGTGGAGCACAGGCCTGGCATGGAGCTGGGGCCTTGTAAAGAACCTGCCTGCCAATGCAGGAGATGTAAGAGATGAGAGCTCAATCCTTGGATCAGGAAGATCTCCTAGAGGAGGAAATGACAACCCCTTCCAGTATTCTTGCCTGGAGAATCCCTTGGACAGAAGAGCCTGGTGGGCTAACAGTCCATAGCGCCACAAAGAGTCTGAAACTAGCACGCACACCTAGAGGGGTGGCTGCTGTGCTGTTCTTACTTTTATTCCCAAGACCCAGGAGGAGGGAGGACCCTTTGGCGGTGGTGGTAGGGACGAGATGCTCATTCCCAGCTCCAGGAATGGGAAGTGGGCAGGACGGTGGGAAGGAGATGGGCACGAGGGTGAGCTGAAGGCCGAGGCATCAGGCCAAGGGGGGATGGAACCCACGAAAGCCTTTGGAGTTCATGTCCAGCGTGGGGATTTATTTTTAGAATCTGGCAGGCTCCTCTCCCCACCCCCAGCTGCCACCCCACCCCCACATTCCAGAGGCTCGGCTTGCACCACGTCAGCAGGCCAGAGACAGGTGGGCCAGGGTGGCCGGGAGCACATGCATTCAGGCTTTGGGGCTCAAGGGCTTTCAGCCGAGAAAGCCCCCTTCAGAGCATGTCCCCACCTCCATCCCTTCTGGGGGCAGGCCGGGAGAGGGCAGGGAATCAAGGTGGGGGAGCCCAAGAGACAGCAACAGACATAACCCAGAGCCCCTCATGCACACCCCCGTATGCACCCCCAGGTCGCACGGGTAAACGGGCCCACACATGCACACCTCCCAGCTCAGGGACACCGGCATACAGGGACTCATGCAGGAGCCACGGAAAGTCAGACAGACACAAGGTCACGCTTTGCAGAAGGCAAGGTCACCAAGACAAAGCCCCTGACAGGTGATACACAGACACCTCCCACGGCTCACGGCGCCCAGTTCTGGCGACAGACCATCATGAACAAGGCCTAGCCCACAGCCCCTTGCAGGGGGGCGACAGCTGGTGGCTGTCAAGGCTCCTTTCCATCCTGGGGTCTCCCCCCAGGACGCTTGCCCCAGCGATCACAAGGCATGGCCAGGAGTCAGGGGCTCCCAGGTGGAGGGGACTCTCTGACACAAGGACCACCTTGCCACACACTGACCCGCCTGTGTGCGGGGGCATGTGGGGGACAACATGCAAGGTCCCTTCCAGAGACAGCTCGACCTCTGGCCCCTATGGAAGACACCCCACTCTGGACCCTACCCCGGGCAATACCTGGCTGGGCGGTGCTGGAAGGGGCTGTCTGTATCCCGGAGGCGACACTGACCCAAAGGAAGGGCCTGCAGCCCTGGCCTTATATAGGGGGGGCCTGGGCTGTGTGATTGGCTGGGAAGGGCTGCCCCTTGGGAGCGGGCTGGAGGGCAGCTGAGCTCTTCACCTCACTGCCCAGGCATCGTGCCCACCCCGAACCCAGGCATGCCTCGCGCCCAGCCTATGGCCTTGTATGGGCCACGCCAGGGTCTGGGCCCATATCCCCCCCGCCACCAAGGCGGTCCCCCGACCAAGTGCTGAGTCGGGCTGGCGGGGACAGCTGGAGCCCCGCCGGGGCCACGGGATAGTGTCAGGAAACGTCCCAGGCACGTAGAAGTCACCCTCCCCTGGCCCTCCGCTAGGCCACTGGCCTCCCGTGAGCCCCCAGTGGCCTTGACCCCAGCACACAGCAGGTCCTGAGCTCTGTCCCTGGGGAAACCTTGCAATGGCTCCTGGAGGTCAGGTCTTCGGTTTTCCTGCAGAGGAAAGGGCCCAGAGAGGCTGTGTGACTTGCCTGCTGTCACCCAGCTACAGGCAGTGTGTGACCAAGGCCAAGGCGGGAACAGGAGACAGCCTGATCCCAGAAGCCTGTGCTAGGATGCACTTTCCTCCTCGGGAGTGCAAAGGAGGGAAACTGAGGCTGGGCCGAGCTAGGGCAGTTCTCACTCAAGGCCAGGTTGAAGGTGATGGTCACCCTTTCCACTCCAGTCCACCAGCCCAGTGACCCAGGGAGATTTCTGCTGTGGAGGGGACAGAGAGGGACAGCCTGCCGGGAAGGGAGTTTATTTTTAGAGCTCATTGCTCGCGATCTCCTCTGGGAGACCTGAGGTGCTGGGGCTGGGGGGACGCGGGGGCAGGTGTTGGTGGGGTGAGGTCGCCACGTGTCCGGGTTAATTATAACCCAGCGTCTCGGGTGTCCCTTGGCCTCGCCTCCTTACAAGGGCAGCTGAGAGCTCGGGGAGGCCACCCCCAGCCACGGTAGAAGGGGGCTGGGCGGCGGCTCAGGTCAGGGACATGCTCAGATCCAGGTTCGATCGGGGACCGCAAGGGCTGAGGAGGAGATCCTGCAGAAATGGGACGTCACAGAGGGAACAGCGTCCTCGGCCTAGAAGACACCAAGACTGCAGGATACAAGGATTGGGCAAGTCCAGGGAGCAGGAAACCAGGGAGCACCCAGCATTGAAACAAAGAAGAGAATGTTCCTTTCCCTCCGGAGTTCCCCCCTCCTCCTGGGTCTCCCCCCGCTTCTTCCTAGGCAGGGAGCACTGATCTAGGGAAAGGGGGGCCCTTTCTGCCTCTCCCGATGTTTCTGGTGGGAGGGGGGCTATTTAGAAAACTTTTCTCCTGGGGCCTAGTCCCTGATCGCTCCCCTCACTGTCCTGTCCCAGCAAGGTCAGTGTGTCAAAGCACTCCTTCATAGTTACGGAAACTGAGGCCCAGAGAACTAAAAGGAACTGGTCTAGAATCGTTATGCACGTATCATGTCAACAATTATTTATTAAGCACTTACTGGCACCCAGCAGAAGATAACCCAAACCCCTGTCCTCATGGAGTTAATATTTTAGTGAGGGTGAACAAGTTGTTATACATTTTAATGTTGGGGACAATGGGGCTTTGAAGGAAAGAGACAGAGGGTAAAAGATGCAAGTGACAGGACACAGAGGAGGAGATCAGCTCAGACCTCTCTGGGGAGGTGACATCCATGCAGAGACCAGAGGGAGCCAGCCATGTGAGTATCTGGAAGGGGGACAGCAGGTGCAAAGGCCCTGAGGTGGGCGTGGCTTGGCATGTCAGAGAGACAGGGAGGAGGCTGGAGCAGATGGAGAGGAGAGTGGGAGGAAGAATGTGAGGTGGAGGGGGGCCAGGAGCAGATCTGTAGGGTCCTAGGGCTCTGATGGGAGTCCTGGAGGGTTGTGAGCAAAGGAGAGACAGGATCTAGCCACGTCACACACAGCCCAGCCCCCAGGGCCCCTAATAACCCCTTGTGTGGACATCTGACATTCCTCTTGGCCACACAGCATCCGAAGCCCTTTCTGTATTGAGGGAGTTCTCCACCCTTTCACCACCTCCTTTGGAGAAGCCCAAATGTTAGAAACTCAGTTTCCCAGAATCCCTTGCGGCAATGGTTCGGTCATGTGACCTATGCTGAGCCAATCAAACCCTCCAGCAGGACTTTTAAGTCATGTGACCTGGGCTGAGCCAATCAAACCCTCCAGCAGGATCTCGCAGTCATAAGCCCTACCTCCTTTATCTTGAGTCTCTCAGAAACAGTTGGCCATGGAGTTGGCCTTGGGGAGCACTGTGACCCTTATCGTATAGCTTCCTCCCACCCCTTGAGCCCCTCAGTCTCCAAGGCTTGTTCCTCCCCCGTCCCATACCTCAGGACCTCCACATTCCTTCCTGCTCTAGCCTCCTCGCTGGTCTCCTGACCCAGTCTTGGCCCCTCCACCGACTTCCCTGCTGACCTCTCCTGCTCAGAACCTGCCATGGCTCCCCAGTGCTCGCAGGAGAAATGAGTGTTTGTTGACTAAGTAAATAATAACCTTATCAATCAGTAGGAAACCCCTCCACCCAGCTTAGGCAGAAAGGGCTTTCCTACCAAATGCTTACAAAATTGTTAAAAGGGCTGAAGGAACACCTCTTGCTCTCAGAACTATGCTTCCTCCGGGAAACTGGACATGCTAGAAGGAGGTTAGCGTGAAGGTTAAATGGCCTCTCTGCTTTCTGGGAAAGATTGAGGGTTGGAGGAGAAGGGGGCTATAGAGGATGAGATGGTTGGGTGGCATCACCGACTCGATGGACATGAGTTTGAGCAAACTCTAGGAGATAGTGAAGGACAGGGAAGCCTGGCGTGCTGCAGTCCGTGGGGGTCACAAAAAGTCAGACACGACTTAGCGACTGAACAGCAGTTAACTCTCATGGAGCACTCCTACATGTCAAGTACTAGGCTAACTGCTTGACATTTACCAACTCATTTGCCATTCTGAGCCTTACCAACAATAAGGTTCAGAGAGGTTAACTGACTTGTCCAAGGTCGCACAGCTGGGAAAGAGCAGAGCTGGGTATCCAACTGGCACAGGGCTGCTGAAAGTGGGTTCAGGGTTTGGTGAAGACAATTTCCAGGCTTCTCAGCAAGGTGAGACTATATTGTCAGCCCCAGAGTCCCTTTCTAGGTCTTCAGGCCCACATCCCCTTGCCCACTTCATTACCCTAGCAGTCTGACTTCAGGTTTCAACCACTGTATGTGTATTAACCAGTTTTAGTTTTCCAACAGCACTATGAGGTAGGTCCTGAAAATTTTACACAGCAGGAAAGTGAAGCCAGAGAGTCTGAGTCACTTGCCCAAAATCACCCAGCTGGAAAGTAGCAGAAGCAGACTGGACAAGGTAGTCACTCCCTTCCTCACTTCACCTCTTTATGCTGAAGCCTCATTTTACAGAGAGTGGATGCTGAGGCTGCAAATGGGCCAGGGATTGCAGATTTTCTTGCAGTATTCTCAGGAGGCAGAAGGTACAAGGGCACTTTATGGGTTCTCTCTTATAAGGGCACTAATGCCATTCATGAGAGCTCCACCCTCATGATCTAATCACATCATACTAATACCAAAGGCCCAACATATTAATACCATCACCTTTGAAGGTTAGGATTTCAACATATGAGAAAATACATTAAAATCATAGTTGTTTGTAGTTGTTTAGTCACAAAGTTGTATCTGACTCTTTTGCGACCCCATGGACTTTAGCCCACCAGGCTCCTCTGTCCATGGGATTCTCCAGGCAAGAATGCTTAAGTGGGTTGCCATTTCCTCCTCCAAGGGATCTTCCCAACCCAGGGATCAAGCCCAGGTCTCCTGCATTAGCAAGCGGATTCTCTACCACTGAGCCACCAGGGAAGCCCTTAGATCATAGTACCAAAGATATATTGCTAAAGTGAAAGTGTTAGTGCTCAGTTGTGTCTGACTCTATGCAACCCCATAGACTTTAACCCCATGGACTTTAGCCAGCCAGGCTCCTCTGTCCATGGAATTCTCCAGGCAAGAACACTGGAGTGGGTAGCTATTCCCTTCTCCAGGGGATCTTCCTGACCCAGAGATCAAGCCAGGGTCTCCTGGATTGAAGGCAGATTCTTTACCATTTGAATCACGAGGGAAGCCACCTAAGTGAGGAAAATTCTATAACCTATTACCACAAAAATACAGGGAAACAATCACCCCAAAATGCAGGAGCTTAAAAGCGGATGTAGGGCTGGCTGAGAGTTGGTTGTTTTGGGCTGGGTGCAACTGGGAAGCTTTGTTCCATACCATTATGTTAAAAATGAGACAACAGGCTCAAAATGCTAAGACCCATGTCATAAAATCAAGACTTAATGACAGTTGTGGCTCTCCTGGAGATTGAATCTTAAACCAGCCACTCAGATCAGCTCCATTTAGGTAATCTGCCCAGATAGGTGCCTGCCGTCCCTAAAGGAAAGTGACCTCACAATAACCAGTCTGCTTTTTTGCCTGCTTTGTTGCTCCAGGAACTTTCTTGTTCCTGCTCCCTTCCTCCTATAAGAGTCTTCCATTTTGTTTAGTTCCTCGAAGCTCCTTTCTGTCTGCTAGATTGGGTGCTGCTCGATTTGAATCGATTTTAGATAAATGCAATAAAATGTTAATATGCCTCAGTTTTTCTTTTAACAATATAGAGATGTTGTGGTAAGAGGGAACACACAGGGGCTACGTCATGCCTCCACCTGGACACAAGAGGAAATCTTTTGAAGATTTCCTGAGGAATCTTCCTGAGATCTAAGCTCAGAACCGGGAGGACTGTCACTTGTGCCCCTCTGCGATCGGCCGAAGCAAGTCACCACACCCAAAGTCAAAGCCATCATTACCCTCCAGGGGTCAGGTTTTTCTCATTTGCGTTTTTCTTAAATGGTCACTCACGCTCAGTCCCACACAATTCATTTCTGTGGACTAGCTCAGGAGGATGTTAGAAACTGGTAATCATGGCTACCAAAATCACTGCAGATGGTGATGGCAGCCATGAAATTAAAAGATGCTTACTCCTTGGAAGGAAAGTTATGACCAACCTAGATAGCATATTAAAAAGCAGAGACATTACTTTGCCAACAAAGGTCCGTCTAGTCAAGGCTATGGTTTTTCCAATAGTCATGTATGGATGTGAGTGTTGGACTGTGAAGAAAGCTGAGCGCAGAAGAATTGATGCTTTTGAACTGTGGTGTTGGAGAAGACTCTTGAGAGTCCGTTGGACTACAAGGAGATCCAACCAGTCCATCCTAAAGGAGATCAGTCCCGAGTGTTCATTGGAAGGACTGCTGTTGAAGCTGAAACTCCAATACTTTGGCCACCTGATGCGAAGAGCTGATTCATTGGAAAAGACCCTGATGCTGGGAAAGATTGAGGGCAGGAGGAGAAGGGGACGACAGAGGATGAGATGGTTGGATGGCATCACCAACTCAATGGAGATGAGTTTGGGTACACTCCAGGAGTTGGAGATGGACAGGGAGGCCTGGCATGCTGTGGTCCATGGGGTCTCGAAGAGTCAGACATGACTGAGCGACTGAACTGAACTGAACTGAATCATGTCTGCTTCTTGGAAGAGTATCTGGGGATCAAGGAGAGACAAAGACCCACTTTTCACTCTGTAATCTTTTGTTCTCTCTGAGCATCCTTCTGACACCACTTTTTTTTTCATTTTTATTTATTTATTTGGCTGCATCGGGTTTTTGTTGTGTCACGCAAGATTTTTCGTCGCAGTGCGAGGATTCTAGTTGTCTCACACGGGCTCAGTAGTTGTGGTGAGTAGGCTTGGTTGCCTTTTACAGGGATTACTCATTAATCCCCACATCAGCCTCACAAAATAGGTTACCCTTGTGAGTCCATTTCTACAGACCAGGACCGTGAGGACCAGAGAGCTTGGCTCCTGGCTCAGGGATTGTACAGCCAACAAATGACGGAGCAGGGATGTGCCCTAAACCATCTGATTCGGTGCACTGCTTTGGAGTGAGCGTGTGGCAGTTCCAGAACCAGTGAGCAGTGTCCTGAGGCCAGAACAATCGGGGACAAGGGCTCAGCTGCCCTCTTCCACCCTGTTCCCTAGACATACCTGGAGAAGTAAGAGCGTGAGCGTGAGTTTTATTTTCCACCAGTCAACAGCCACTGTCAGTGTCTTCTCTGGGTTCAGGCTGTGCTGGGGAATGTGCCTCGGCGCAGTCAACCTCCTGGTATTCCAGTCACCGCGAGGGAGGGAGACATGTGATGACCTAGAATGGGCAGGGTTGGAATGTGGGAGCCCAGACGGTCGCAGGAGCCCAGGAAGGTCGTATCCTCCAGCGAGAGGTCAGAGAGGGCTTCCTGCAGGAGGGAGCATCTGCATTGAGGCTCCGAGAACAAGGGAGCGGCGCCATAGTCTGGTGCCTGGTCCGCGGGCCAACATCGCCCTCTACTGGATATATACTATAGTGCAGTGACCGGGATACTGCAGGGTTTGGCAAAGCTGGCGATCATGCTAACATCCTGTGCGCCTAGCTTTGGCCACTTTATGTTTCTAGGACTTGATTTATTGAGTAAGTCGCTCAACAGGTATGTATTGAGCACCTACTTTGCACCACGTTGTTCTAATGCTAAAGATAAAGTGCTTACAACACAGAGCCCTGCCCTCTGGGAGCTGGCATTCTAAGGGTTGTTGTTCAGTCGCTCAGTCATGTCCGACTCTTTGAGACCCCATGAACTGCAGCACGCCAGGCTTTAGGATTGACTGCTTGGATATCCTTGCAGTCCAAGGAACTCCCAAGAGTCTTCTCAAACACCACAGTTCAAAAGCATCGGTTGGTTCTTCAACGCTCAGCTTTATTGTCCAACTCTCACATCTATACATGACTACTGGAAAAACCATAGCTTTGAATGTACGGACATTTGTTGGCAAAGTAATGTTTCTGCTTTTTAATATGCTGTCTAGGCTGGTCATAGCTTTTCTTCCAAGGAGCAAGCATCTTTTAAATTTCATGGCTGCAGTCACCATCTGCAGTGATTTTGGAGCCCAAGAAAATAAATTCTGTCACTGTTTCCACTGTTTCCCCATCTAGTCACTATGAAGGGATGGGACCAGATGCCATGATCTTAGTTTTTTAAATGTTGAATTTTAAGCCAGCTTTTTTACTCTCCTCTTTCACTGTTATCAAGAGGCTTTTTAGTTCCTCTTCGTTTTCTACCATAAGGCTGGTGTCATCTGTGTATGTGAGGTTATTGATATTTCTTCTGGCAATCTTGATTCCATCTTGTGCTTCATCCAGCCTAGCATTTTGCATGATGTACTCTGCATACAAGTTAAATAAGCAGGGTGACAATATACAGCCTTGATGTACACTTTTCCCTGGGCGAGAACAATAAAGCATGTGTGCTGAGTTGCTTCAGTCGTGTCTGACTCTTTGTGACCCAAAGGACTGTAGCCTGCTAGACTTCTGTGTCCATGGGATTCTCCAGGCAAGAATACTGGAGTGGATTGCCATGCCCTCCTCTAGGGGATCTTCCCAAACCAGGGATCACACTCGCGTCTCTTATATCTCCTGCATAGGCAGGTGGTTGTTTTTTTTTTTTTGCGCCACTTGGAAAGCCAAACCAATAATATAACACCACAAAATCAGCAGCTAATATTTGCTAAATGCTTCCAATCCATATATTAAGGCATTCAGTCCTTGCAGCTTTTGACTAATCTATTACAGATCAGGGAAACGGAGACAGAGAGGTTAAGTTACTGTCCAAAGCCTGCACAGCCAATAAATGGTGAAATAGGATGTGAACTCAGAGCCAGATTTTTAGCCTAGCTAATAACGTGATGTAACATCAGATCAGATCAGACCAGTCGCTCAGTCGTGTCCAACTCTTTGCGACCCCATGAATCGCAGCACGATGTAACATAACATAGTAATTATAATGTTACATAATTTTAGGTCCTGAAAAATTTTATTAACGAAATCAAGCAGATAAATGAGGTTGTCTTTCGGTGGGAAGGGTGTATTTTAGAAGCGGCAAGGAAGGCCTCTCGGAGGAAACGGCCTTTGAAAAAGGACAAACGTTGAGATCTGTTTGGAGGGATTTCCAAAGCGGGAGCACAGCCGAGGCAAAGGGCCGGAGGCTGGCTTTGCAAGAAGGCCATCCGTCTGGGATGCAAAGTTTCTAAGATTCCGAGTTTCCAAGATTCTAGTTTCGCGGAGACTCGCATTTTCTGAGCGCCTGCAATCATCTCGGATTCGACGTGCCGCAGAGACTACCGGCTAAATGCGCGCACACGGCTCTGCTATTCCCGCAGCGCTGGGGCGGCTGGGCTTAACTTTCCAGGAGCGGTGGGCGGGGCCGGTCTCACCTGTGGGGCGGGGCTCCAGGCCGACCCGCCCCCCGGAGGAGCCGCCGGAGACTCCGGGCGCAGCCGCGGGCGGCGGGCGTGAGTGCGCAGCGCGGAGAAGCGGGACTTGGAGCCGTTCGCGGTCAGGTGGGCGCCGGGAGTGCGGGGTGGGAGTCCCGGGAGCCAAGAGGATGGAGGCGGGGGCAGGGGGTGTGAGCTGGGCCTGGCACACCCCTGGGACCTCTGGCCTGGAGACGGGGACGGGCCTTGGGGTCCCTGGACCCCCCCTGTCCCGTCCTAGGGCTCTCCCGGGTCTGGAGGCCCCGCTGGGGCCGCGCCCTCTCTCTCGGGGCGCAGGTAAACAGGCGCGAGGACGGGGCGGGGCCTGGGAGAGGGAGGGGGCCCTTGTGACGGCCCGGCCGGCTGGCAAGCTAGCGGGCTGTGAAACCGGGGTGCGCGGGGCTCAGCCGGCCGGCCAGGGGTAAGTTGTGTGGTTTGGGGAGCGGGCCATACACTCTCGCTGCAAGTGTATATGTGCGTGGATATTGGGCGTGAGTGTGCACGAGAGATGGTGTAAAAAGCTCAGATGTGTGTGATGGTGTCAAACGGTGCGTACAGATGTGAGTACAGGTTGGTACAGGAGATGGCCTGTCCGTTTAGCCCTGCGAGGGCACCAAAGGACCGTGTGAATGATGTGAAACTTTCAGTGGTGTGACAATGTGGGCGACCTCTGATGGTGAGTCTGTAATGCTGTGTGTGTGTGTGTGTGTGTGTGTTTGGCAGAGAGTTGAACTGTTTATAGGATTAGGTATGTGACCAAGAAATTGCATGGCCGTGGTTGTCTCTCTGATGGTAAGACTGTGGGGGAATGGCAGGGAAGTGTGTTCTGTGGGGTACGGGATGGATGTGTGGAGTGTGACTGTGATTATCGTGGTCACCTGTGTGCTTGTGCACACGGGGCTGAGCAGGTGAAGGAAGTGTGCCATTTGGAGGACGTGTGAGTGTGGGGGACGTGTGAGTGTGGGAGGTGTGTCAAGGACACAGTCCGAGTGATGCATGGCTGTGGTCGAGGTGTGCGTGTCGCTGTGAGCGGTACTCTGAGGCCATGTCTAGAACAGTCGACTCAGCTGTTTGAGGTTGTGCTTGATGTTGTAGGAGGTTGTATACGTGAATAAGGGTCGTGGTTGTCAAGATGACTTAATGAACTGGCGTGGTTGTGAGTTTGATCGTTTATAGGACTTGCGTGTAAGGTGTGAAGCTGTTAATAAGTCTGATGTGATATACACATACACATGTACAGCGTACATGGAGATCGACATGTGTGTGAACACACATACATGGGGAAAGAAGGAGATTCGGGGTGGAGAGCCTGCCGTGTGTAAAACCCCTGGGGTTACACACCTGTCCTTGCTCTGTGTCTGAGTGGATGTGATTGTGAGCATGTGTGCAGGTGCAAAAAGCACTGGGCTGCTTTCGGGGATGCCACAGCTGGAGTGAAGTCAGCCTGCAAGTCTGTGCATGAGAACATGGAACTCCGTGTGTCTCCACCGCCGTCTGTGCCGTGGGCACCCGCTTGTGAAGGTGTAAGAGCCAGCATCGGGTCATTTGCACATTCGTGTATGAAACTCTAGTGTGTGTGGCTGGGCAGGGGCGGTGGAGGAAGCGAGCACGAATGATGACAGGTCCACTGCGAGTCCTGGAAGCCGGCAAGGGAGGGAGGGCTGGCTGCTGGCAGGATGCGGGGGTGTGGGAGAGGGCATGTGTCACGGGCGCAAACGTTCAAGGAGACAGTCCGCATGGGAGTGACTTGGGATTTGGTTACCTTTTCGCAAGTGAAGAGGGGTGAGGGAGGAGATGTTTTATTTGTGTGTTGGCTTTTATTTTTTGAATTTTTATTGATTCACAGCGTTGTGTTAGCTTCAGGTGTATAGCAGTGATTTGGTTGTATTTTATCTTTATTTTTCACATTGTTTTCCACTGGAAGTTATTATAATATATTGAGTATAGTTCCCTGTGCTATACAGTAGATTCTTGTTGGTTATTGATTTTACATATGTATATGTTAACCCCGAATTTATCCCTCCCCACCCTCTGCCCCCTTTGGTAACCATACGTTTGTTTTCTGTCTGGCGTTTTCTTTCTTTCGTTTTGTTTGTTTTTGGCTGTGCTGGATCTCCCCTGTTGCGTGGGCTTCTCGTTGAGGTGGGTTCTCCTGTTGCAGAGTACAGGCTCTAGGCGCTTGGGTTCTATAGTCTCAGTTCCCCGGCTCCAGAGCGCACGCTCAGTAGACGTGGTACACTGGCTTTTTGCTCTGCGGCATATGGGATCTTCCCGGACCAGGAATTGAATCTGTGTCTCCTGCATTCTCAGATGAATTATTTACCACTGAGCCTCCAGGGAAGCCCATGGCTTTTATTTCTGAAAGGAAAATGTACCTGTGTGTTGGCTTGTGTTTTTCAGAGGGGAGTGTATGTGTGTTGCTTATTTTCCTTTTTTTTTTTTTTAATGCTTCTTTATTTGTTTGGCTGTGCCGGGTCTCCATTGCAGCACCCGGGTTCATTAGTTGCAGCATGTGAGATCTAGTTCCCTGACCAGGGATTGAACCCAGGCCCCCTGCATTGGGAGAACGGAGTCTTAGCCACCAGGAAAGTCCCTACATATGCTGTTTCTGGAAGAAGAATATATGTGTGTGTGTGTCTGAGTTAGTGCATTGTACTAGGTTGTATTTTGAAAAGAAAACACGGATGTGAGTGGGTGTGTTGAGTTGTATTTTTAAAAGAAACTGTGTGTGTGTTGTATTTCTGAAAGGAGAATGTGTACTGTTGTATTTCTGAGATGGAGTGTGTGTAGAGGCATATTTCTGAGAGTGTGTCTTGTGTTATACTTGAAATAACGAAGAGTATGTGTCATATATTCGAGAGGAGAATGTGTATAGTGTGGTTTTAAGACAGGAGGGTGTGCGTGTGCTGAGGTCTGTTTCTAAGAGGGGAGTGTGTGTGTGTGTCCCAGAGACATCATCTCCAGACTCGTTGACCTTGTCACTCCCATACAACCCCATGGGAGGGTCCCACGTGTGAGACCCTACCCCCCACCCATTACCATCTAGGACTCAGACGCTCAGCTGTCACACAGCCCGTGTGACACCCCTGGGCCATGCCTTCCACACGTGTGTCCCAGCACGCCTTGGGCTGGCCGGGCCTGCCTGCAGTGGAGGGTGGAGCCAGTTTCCTCTGGTCTGTCAGCTCCTCGGGTCCCCAGGAATCGCCACACGTGGGGACCCTCCCTGACCTCCCCAGTCCCCAGGCCTCCTCGGTTTCCTGCACCCCAGCCCCGTGGCCCTCTCCTCTGCCCCACCCCACTCCCAGTGGTCTGACTGGTTCCCAACAAAAACACCCTGAGAGTGAGCTCACGGAGAGGCTGCCGCCTCCACACGTCCCGCCCCACACGCCCAGCAGGGGAGGGCACCTCCGGTCCAGGTCACACAGCCGGACCGGCCGGGCCAGGGGATCCAGGGTCCTTGGGGTCAGGAGGGCTGACCAGGTGAGCTGAGGGCAGGTGGGCGGCCATGGGATGGCTGCTTGGCCGCCTGGGTTAGTTCTACACGGGAAGGTTTGGGAGTTGTCCTCGGGGCCAGGCCCCGGGACTGAGGACAGGCAAAGGAGACCAGAAAGTTTCCAGCTGCGGGCTCGCCAGGATGGGTGTGGGACAGGTTGCTGGCTGCAGTGAGCAAAGCATGGAGGCAGAGGGCTGGCCTGGATGGGCGGATGGGGCGATGGCTGGGAGGGGACATGTGGCCCAGCGACGCGGAGGCTGAGGGGTGGGCTTGCCTGGCCCCGGCAGTGACCACCAACCCCCCACCCCGCTCCCGGTCACCTCCAGGAGCAGCCATGTCCGTGCAGGTAGCGGCCCCGGGAGGCTTGGGGCTCGGCCTGGAGCGCCCAAGCCCCGAGGAGCTGGTGCGGCAGACGCGACAGGTGGTGAAGGGGCTGGAGGCCCTGCGGGCAGAGCACCGGGGCCTGGCCGGGCACCTGGCGGAGGCCCTGGCGGCCCAGGGCCCGGCGGCTGGCCTGGAGCTGCTGGAAGAGAAGCAGCAGGTGGTGAGCCACTCGCTGGAGGCCATCGAGCTGGGGCTGGGTGAGGCCCAGGTAGGTATGAGGGGCGCACTGTCTGCGGGGGCATGGCTCAGGCCTGGGGGGTCGCCCAGGGGTGAGGGGCCAGGTGTGCTGGGGAGTGGTCTGGGCAAAGGGGGATCTAGGGGCACCTGGCCCGGGACAGGGAGCCTCTAGTCCTGAGATGGGATCCCTAGCCTGCAGTTGTTGGGGGGGTTCCTTCTGTGTGGCAGAGACTCCTGAACCAGGTGGGGTCCTTCCATAGAAGGGTGGGTCCTGGGCAGACTTGGGGGTTGCCCAGGTGGGATATGACATGTCCCTGTGTGTGATCTGTGTGTCTGGGTGAAATGGGAGGGAGGGGTCCCCCCGGCAGGATCGAGGTGTGGCCCCGGGACTCGCCGAGCATCCCTGGAGCCACATCAGAGGGCTGCCTGTAATCTGGGCACCCTGGGGAGAAGGGGGTGCTCTGGCTCGATTTGAGGCCCTGGGCTGGGTCAGGGCCGTCTGGCAGGGTGGGGGCCAGGCCTCCGACTTGCCGCCCCCCCACCCCTGGCAGGTGCTGCTGGCGCTGTCGGCACATGTGGGCGCGCTGGAGGCGGAGAAGCAGCGCCTGCGAGCGCAGGCCCGGCGGCTGGCCCAGGAGAACGCGTGGCTGCGGGAGGAGCTGGAGGAGACGCAGCGGCGGCTGCGGGCCAGCGAGGAGGCCGTGGCCCAGCTGGAGGAGGAGAAGAGCCACCTGGAGTTCCTGGGGCAGCTACGGCAGTACGACCCGCCCACGGAGAGCCAGGTGCGGCCCGGCTGGCGAGACGGGGGCCCCCTAAAGGACCCCCTGACCCTCTGCAGAACCCCCACCTTCAAAGGTTTCCTGGAACCTCTGAAGAACCCGCCACAAATCTCAGACCCACTGGAACTTACTTAGAAGCCCACCCCATGCCCAGATGCCCCACAAAGCCCCAAGATGCTCCCAAGCCCTCAGGAGACCCCTGCCCACCACCTCCCTCAAGCCCTGGGGTTCAGGACCCCCGTCTCGGAATCAGACTCCCAAGCCCCGTTACACCCCACTTTCCTCCTCTGCAGCAGCCCGAGTCCCCTCCTCGCCGGGACAGCCTGGCCTCCCTATTCCCCAGTGAGGAGGAGGAGCGGAGAGGTAGGTGCAGGCTCAGCCAAGGAGGACGGGAGGCCAAGGCTGGGGAGGGGGCATCTGACTCGCTGGACCCTGAGGTCTCTGGGGAGGATGGGGCAGGCCAGGGCCGGGTGTCAGGAGGGTGAAGCAGGTGGCTATGTGTGTGTGGCGGGGGTGGGGGGGTGGTAATGGGGCAGGTGAGGCTGGAAAAGCTGGAAACCAGGCCTGTCATGGTGACCACAGCTCCAGGAACCAGGCGGCTCCCATGCATCCCATCCCACAGGCCAGGCCTCCTCCTATAGGCCAGTGAGATGCCTGGGATTCCCATCTTGGGAGTCAGCGCAGGGGCCCGCAGTCCCAGGGGCCAGCGAGGCAGCAGTGGCTTTGGGGGGGACATGTGTCCCCTGGTGTGTGGGCTGGGGGGAACAGGAGGCCTGCAGTGACTCGGTGCCCCGCACACACCCCCAGGTCCTGAGGCAGCAGGGGCCGCGGCGGCCCAGCAGGGTGGCTACGAGATCCCAGCCCGCCTCCGGACCCTGCACAACCTGGTGATCCAGTACGCGGGCCAGGGCCGCTACGAGGTGGCTGTGCCGCTGTGCCGCCAGGCCCTGGAGGACCTGGAGCGGAGCTCGGGCCACTGCCACCCCGACGTGGCCACCATGCTCAACATCCTGGCGCTGGTGTACCGGTGGGGGCCGCCACCGCTGGAGGGCAGAGGGGGGACATTGGGCAGAAGTGGGGGGCCCTGGTGTCCTGCTCTACAGCACAGGGTACCTGCAGGGGTGGGGCGGAAGGGGACGGAGATCTGGGGAGACGAGGGAGACCCAGGCAGAGAGGAGTCGGCATGGGCAAGAGACCCCGAACAGAGTGGGGTGGAGGCCTGGGGCAGCAGAGGCTTGGCAGCCACCTGGGCATGCAGGGACCCTGTGCTAGATCTGGGAGGGGTGGGGACACCCAGAAGGGACCCCGGGGACGCCACCCATGCTCAGTTCAGCCAGGACCTGGCCTGCCAGCGTCAGCCCAGCCCAGAGCCCCGACTCCGGCCTAACCACCTCCCCCCGGGGCTGCTCCACAGAGACCAGAACAAGTACAAAGAGGCCACAGACCTGCTCCATGACGCCCTGCAGATCCGGGAGCAGACGCTGGGCCCCGAGCACCCTGCGGTGAGTCGGGGCCGGGAGGGAGGGTGGAGGGCTGGGGGCTGGGCGGCCTTCCCCTGACCCCCTCCCCACCCCCCAGGTGGCTGCCACCCTCAACAACCTGGCCGTCCTCTATGGGAAGCGCGGGCGTTACCGGGAGGCAGAGCCCCTGTGCCAGCGTGCCCTGGAGATCCGGGAGAAGGTACTCCCAGTCCCACGTGGCCCTTCTCCTCTGACTCTGTGGCTTTTGCGTGACCCTGATTTGTTCTTGTGACCCTGGACCTTTTGTGCCCTTCCCATGTGATGTGAACCTAGAAACAATTTGAACCTAGAGTTCCCAGTCCCCTGACTCACCACCCTTGACTCCAGCTACCAAGTCATGAGCCTCGTCATGACGGCTGCTGGCAACACGTGGCCCGCCAGCCCCAGATGACCCCAGATGACTTGTGACCCCATGACCCCTAGGTCCTGGGCGCCGACCACCCAGATGTGGCCAAGCAGCTCAACAACCTGGCCCTGCTCTGCCAGAACCAGGGCAAGTTCGAGGAGGTGGAGCGGCACTACGCCCGGGCCCTGAGCATTTATGAGGCCCTGGGCGGACCCCACGACCCCAACGTGGCCAAGACCAAGAACAACCTGGTGAGGGCACCTGGGGGCGCAGCACCAGGCGGGCACCCATCGTTTGACGGGGCCTTGCCCTGCAGAGAACAGGGGCCCCATCTCTGCCCAGCACTTGAGGGTGCCCCATGGGGCTGGGCTTCCACACCAGTGAGGCTCCCCAGCTCAGAGGACGTGGAAGGGTCGGGAAACTGGCAGGTTGGTGGGGGCCAGAGAACAGCTCCGGGCAGAAAGACGGCCAGAGACACTGGCCGGGAGCAGAGAGCGTTTGTTGAGCCAGGCCCACTTCTCAGGACTTTCCCTGGACTGTTTCCTCAAGGGCCCTGTGAGGGAGGTGCTCCCACTGCCCCATTGTGCAGATGAGGAAACTGAGGCACAGAGAGGGCTGTCACCAGCTCAAGATGGACTGGGGAGCAGGCCCCTGCTCAGAGCCAGCAGGTCACCTGCCCTGTGGGAAGCAGTGGGCTCAGGCTCCAGGCCCACTCTGCGGTCGGCCAGGGGCCTGGAGTGTGGGGTGAGGCCGGGCTGCTTCCTGGGGGGGCCAGGAAGGAGGTGCCGGGTGCGGCGCCTAGATGAGCCAGGATCACCCAGGCCATGCCCTCCCCGCAGGCCTCAGCCTACCTGAAGCAGAACAAGTACCAGCAGGCGGAAGAGCTGTACAAAGAGATCCTCCACAGGGAGGCCCTGCCCGCCCCGCTTGGTGAGCCCCTGGCCCCTCCCCTGCCCCAGGGGCTGCTCAGCGCCCCCCTCCACAATGTCCCCATCTGTCCCCAGGAGCCCCCAACACAGGCACCACCAGTGACACACAGCAACAGGTGAGGAGGGCTTTGTGCGGGCTCCCGGGGGAAGGGGGACCCAGGTGGCAGGGGAGGCTGACCGGTGTCCCTGGCGCCCTCCCCAGACCCTTCGTCGGAGCAGCTCCTTCTCTAAGCTCCGGGAGTCCATCCGGCGCGGAAGCGAGAAGCTGGTCTCCCGGCTCCGAGGCGAGGGAGCGGCGGGGGCGGCCGGGTGAGTCTGCCCCTCTCCCCATCCTGCTCGAGGACCACGTGTGGCTCCCGCCTCCCCTGCGACACACAGTCAGGCCCGGTGCCCGAGTTTCTCAGGGTGGGAGCCAGACTCACTGCCGCGCCCCGTTCTGGGCAGGATGAAGAGGGCCATGTCGCTCAGCATGCTGAACACAGATGGCTCGAGAGCACCCGAGAACCAGGTGAGGGGACCCCTGAATCGGGTGGGACAGGCCCAGAGGCCAGGGGAATGGTCAGGCTGGCACTGGAATGGATCCCCAGACATGAGCACAATGGGTTTTATTTGGGTAGATGCAGGGGGATGGAGGAGTTGGAGTCGGGTAGGGACAGGAAGATGGGCAGACAAGCAGGCCGGCGGCATAGCCCCGCTGGGCTGGGGCAGCCCCATGTCCCGCCCTCACCCGCCCCGTGCCTGTCCCCAGTTCCCCAGGCAGCACCTGAGCGAGGCCTCGCAGACCCTCAGCGCCAGCACCCAGGACCTGGGCCCCCGCTAGAGGCGACAGGACCACGTGGCTGCGCTTCTCAGGAGGAGCGGGAAGGGTGGGCGAGGGGAGGGAGTCCTCTCCTCTCCCTGATGGCTCCCCTCGGCTTGGGCCTCCCTGAGCTCCGCTCCTGAGATTAAAGGCTGTAGATCTGGCAGCTAGAAGATCTGCCTGAGGTGTCCTATGGGGACCTCCAGGCCCCTCCCGGAGGCCCCTCTGAGCACCCGGACCAAGGCTGGCTAAGACTCAGGCGTCACGGCCCCACCTGGCGCTATAGCTGCTGGGCAATCTGCTCGATCCTCCGCAGCGTCTCCTCTGACTCCAGCTGCTCCAGGCTGAGCAGGGACAGGCCCAGCTGGTCCTCCTGGGAGTGAGGAGAGGGGGTGTCAGCTGGCCCACACCCCCCTACAGGGCTCGGTAGTGACACAAGGTGCCACCCGGGGGCCCAGGACAGGATGCTTGAAACTGAAATGCCCAGTTAACTCGGGGCATCCATCCCTGTGAACGGAGGACAGGCCCAGGGACAGAGGTGGAAGAGCGCAGGCCTGAGGCAGAGAGGGCTGGCCTCCCACAGCCCCTCCGAGGAGCTCGGGGCCCTGCTGGGCACACACTGGCATCAGGAGCCCTCAGCTCTCCCCGAGCTGCCAGGCACGGGGTGGCACGCACACAAACCTCCCTGGCTGGGGCAGGGGCTCAGGGAGAAAGCCCAGGGGTCTTCCTGGAAGAGGGCTCACCCGGTGGAAGGGCTGTGCCATCTGCCTCAGGAAGTACTTGGCGACTTGGACCCCCTCGTCGACGGTCAGGTTGAGGTTGGCATCCGTGAGGTGCTCCTGGATCCACCGGGGTAGCTTCCCCCGCTTGTCAGCCCGAGCAAACCGCTGGTGGTGGTGGTGGGGGTGTCAGGACCCTGGTGGGGGAGCCCAGGCACCCGCAGCCTGGCCCTCCCCCTCCGGCTGGCGGGGGCCCTGAACCCGCCCCACCTTGTCGGCAAAGACCATCAGGCCATAGTCCGTCTTGCCCCTGATGGCCCGACCCACACACTGGGCAGCATGGCGCATGGCATCAAAGGTGAGAAAGTCATTCTCACGAATCTGGAACTGGTCCCGAAGGTATTCCAGCCGTGCCTGTGGGTGCAGAGATGGGGGCCAGGGCCCTTCCTCGCACTAGCCGCAGGGGAGGCCTTCACGTCCGTCCATCCGCCCGCCCCCCGCGAGGCTCACCTTGAGAATGCGGCTCTGGGTGTACACGTAGGGCACCCCGAACATGATGACGGCCCGCCCGTAGTGGTGCACTGTAGGGCGAGGGGGAGCGAGAGAGGGCTGACTGCGCGGGGCCCAGGAGCTCTTGCCGTCAGAGGGGGTCCCCAAGGGCCCTCCTGGGCACCCAGGGATGGAGGGAAGGGGAGGCCCGTGTGTGTGCAAGATGGTGGGTGGTGGGTGAGGTCCCCTAGGGGAACAGAAATGGCCACACAGGGGCAGGGAGGGCCGAGTCCACTCACCAAAGTCGATTCCCTCGGACACCTTGCCTCGGGCCACCGAGAGCAGGATGGCCCCGCGGCCGTTCTCGCAGGCCTGGGGAGGGAAGGCCAGGACACAGACGCGTCACCAGGGAGCTGTGCGGCCTCCGGCCCCTCTCTGCCCAGACTCCCCTTGTCCCCACAGTATCCACCTCCTGGTACTTCTCTAGGGCGACGCTGGTCTCAGCCCCATCCTGGGTCTCGATGAAGAGCAGCTTGTTCCTCTGGATGTTCTCCAGTATGCCCTTCGGGGAGGACACGGGGAGGTAGGGATGTGGGCGGTGGACGGTGGGTTCAAGGACGGGGGTGTCCTGCTTAAACTCAGCTCTGCCACCGACTACCCTGCGACAGGCCACCCCTGTCCCCTGGGGACTGGGGGAGGGTGGTGGCAGGGTCCAGCCTCACTTCTTTGGAAAACCCCGTGATCCCAGGAGGGAACCAATCCCCATCTTTTGGACAAGTGGGCAGGCACGTGGCCCAGGTGACCAATCAGGATGCTCCATCCCCAGCTTGTGATTGGCGGGGAGGCTGATGTAGGCCAGGCAGAGCCAATCAGAGGCTGCCTTGAGCGTTCACATTTGACACATAAATAGACTCATGGTTCTGATCAAGGACAGATGCGTGACAGACCAGAGAGACAACACAGAGGGCCCAGAACAGCCCCCAACACAGCGACCTGTCATTGTGCCACTCAGTGTGGTGGGGGGAGCTCTTCAGTAAATGGGTCTGGAGCAACAGATTTCCAAATGGGAAAAAAAACGAACCTCGACTTACAGCCTACACAAAGATGAACCTGCAGTACCTCACAGAGCTTAGATGTGAAACTTAAGACTACAAAACTTCTAGACGGAAACACAGGAGACCATCTTTGTGACCCTAGGGTAGACAGAGGTTTCTTAACTAGGACACAAAAGACACTGAGGACGTGGGGCGCAAGAGGCTGACACTGTGCAGAAAGAGCCTGAGGACGAGGTGTCGTCCTCGTGCATGACGTTCCCACACACTCCCTGGTGCTCACATTAGCCGCGTTCACTTGTCTCACCCCAAAGCAGCGCTTGCTCTAACTTACCCGAGAGCGGGGCTCATGGTTCAGAATCATATCCTATCAGGGGCCCAGTGCCCAGCTGTGGTGAGCCCCATATCCAGAATGCCCCATGACCTCGCCCACACACTCCCCAGAAGGGACTCCTCCAGGCTCTTCGCCCCAGTCTCTGTTCAGCCTTAATTCTCCGGAACCTTCCTCTAACGGCACAGCACCCCACTACAGTCAGACCTGCTACCCAGGGTCTCCACACCACGCCGTAGGAGCTGGAGGGACAGCTGGGGGTAACCCCCCCAAAAGAGCACAGAGGGAAGCAGGAACCCCTCAGGTGGGGTGTGGTCAGCCCTCCTGAGGGGCACGCCTCTGAGGAAGGGGCACAGTGAGGCCAGTGATGTCCTAGTTCTTAACCTGGATTTGGGGGCACAGTGAACACAGTTCTTTAAACTGTTCTCTGTGTTTTATACACTGTCTTGTCACTTACAATACACGTCACCATTTAAAACAAGAGGAAAGAAGCCAACAGGAACGAGCCAAGAGCTCCGGTCCGAGCGTGGGGCCGGAGGCGGGCGTACCTGCTCGTACCAGGAGGCCACAGTGCTCTCCATGTACTGGTAGCTGGTGAAGAAGGCCACGATGCCGTCAGGGACCACGGCGGACATCTCCAGCAGGAGATTTCCATAGTTCCGGATCACCGCTATGAGGGGTCAGAGGTCAGACCGTCTCCTGGCCTGGGTTCTCCTCCCCACTCCCCATCAGAGCTATCTTGTCTGAAACCTGGGGTTCCTAGAAACCCCACTGCCAGCTGTTCACACGCATCCCAATTCTCCTTCCAGACTCATGGGAGGACTGACCCTTGACCCACCAAAGTTAGGTGTGGCCATGTGACCTGCCACGGCCAGTGAAGAAAGGGCTGTGTCACTTCCAGGTGAGGAGCTTTACGAGCCAGTACACAACCCACCAGTACACAACCTCCCGTCCCATCTCGCCAGCGCAGTGATGTGTCCGATGGCAGAGGTTCCCAGAAGGGAGAGATTCATGGCGGGCCCCCACCAACCCACAACGGCACGTAGCGTAGGCAAGAAGTAACCTCTGTGTGAAGCCATTTTGATTTGTTACGGCATCCATGACCCGGCTCATGCTGACCGACCCACCTCCCCTCTTGGGAGCCACACAAACCACCCCCTGTGGGAACCATACCAATATCTTCCCGGGTCTCAAACTTGGAGCTGATGGCCACCTGGTCATTGCCACGGCCGATGATCTGGAGAGAGCACGAGGTCGTGATAAGCACACGGGCAGCAGCCACCCGTGTGTGCCCACAGGCTGCAGGCTGGCGCTGCTGTGTGCTTTTTATAGACAGTGTCACCGAGTGAACCCTCAGCTACCCTCTTATCCGCGGGTGCAGACGAGTCACCTCAGGCTCACAGAGGGCGAGTCGCCTGCCCAAGGTCACCCGGCAGATAGACAACAGAGATGGAAGTAACCCCAGGTCTGTCCGTGTGTCTCACTAGCAAGGACCCTCTAGTCTGCCCCAGCCTCCAGCCAGGTGGTTCCAGGAAGCTGCCCCTCACGCCACCAGCAAAATCACAGAAGCACCGTGTGGCAGAGGGTCCTTACCAGCCACAAGCCCTGAAGGGCAGCTCCGAAAGCCAAAACACTCAGGAACTCCAGGTGCTCAAGTCTGGCACAAACTCATTTGGTAGCAAGAGTTGCCCCCCACAGAGCCTGTTCAGTATGCTGACGGATCTCCCTTGGTCTGACTCATCAGAATGTTTGCTCAAATATGATTTTCACTAGAGGGATTTGCTCAGACCCCTTGGGAGTGTTTAAAGTCTGGAAAATTCTCAACTCTAAAACACATCTGCCCAGCAACTTCAGAAACGCCCAGGACTGAAGGCCCATGTTATGAGGTTCATTTTACAGAGAAGAGGACCGAGGCCGAGTGGCAGGGTCACTCAGCAAGGTCACTGCCAGACGACGGGCCAGGTAAAACCCCATTAACCAAGTAGCAGGCCCTGGGCCACAAAAGCCTATCACACTCACTGTCTCACTGAATCCCCTCAGCCACCCTGGGAGATCAGAGGGGGGATGTTCCCATTTCACAGATGAGAAAACTGAGGCTCGAGGAGTCAAACTCAAGCCCAGGCCCGTCAGAACCCAGAATCTGTGCCCTCAGCTGCCTGAGCAGTGGAGAGGAAGGGCGGCCCTCGCTCCCACCACCCTCCCGGCCACTTCCCCCACGCACCATGGGGCAGAGGCAGACCCGGGCCAACGTCATGGTGAAGGTTGCCATGGTGACAGGGTGGAAGTCCAGGATCTTGGGGTAGATGTCCAGTGGGGACAGTGTCTACAGCGGGGACAGCAGAGGGATCTCAGCAGGACTGGGCAGGAATCAGGAGCCCCCCCGAGGAGGGCTGGAGCCCAGAAGGGAGGGTCCTCACCCCAGATGTGATGATGACGGACTGGAAGCGCTCAAACACAGGTTTGATGGCCAGTGAGGCATCCATGCAGCTGTGGGGAGCAGACCAGGGTGGTTAGGGCCAGGCTGTGGGGGCCAGGCCCCTGTGGTCCGCTGATATCCTCCCTGGGGTGGGATCTCACCTGAAGTGCAGGATGGGGTTGGCAATGGTCGGGGTCCTGTCATCGAACGGCTCGATGATAATGGTGAAACCTACAGGGGGTGGGCATGACTCCTTGAGGGCCAGTCATGACTCCACCCACTCAGCCACGACCCCCACTTCTCCCTCCACTCGTCCCCCTCCCATCACGTTCCTCAGTGAATGGCACCAGCCATCAGAAGCCCAAAGCTACAACCCAGGCCCCTGAGTCCAATATACACTCCAACCTGCCCGCCCCTCCCTTGGGCCGACACCTGTGTGAATGTTCACAGAGGACCCTGAGCCAGGCACCAAAGGCTCACCCCTCACCCTCCAAGGCCCATGGGGACCCACCACGCCCCTCCAGCCTTCTCCCATCAGCTTTCTGTCTAAGCGGTCAGGAGGCCAGTCAGCTCTGCTCTAAAGTCCAGCTGCCCTCTGACCGCTTCCGCTGCCCCGCCCAGACCGGCCGCCATCACCCCCTGCCTGGCCCACCGCAGTCGCTCCTCATCCCCACTCCCTTCACAGAGGCCAGAGGATCCTCGAACTCAAGTCAGGTCACATCTCTCCCTGATCAGAAGCCCCCAGGGCTCCCCATGTCCCTCCCAGGGTCCAGAACTGTCAGGGGGATCCTGTCACCCCGACCTCCTTCCCTCTGTGCTCACGGGCTTCCTGCTTGACTTTCAAAACCACCAGGGCCACACACACAAAAGAACAATCCCACCAGCATCATTCCACCCCAGGGCCTTTGCACTTGCCCCACTATGGAAAGCTTCCTGAGGCGGCTGGCTCCTGGTCATTCAGAACCCAGCTCAAATGTCAGCTCCTCAGGAAAGCCGCCCCGGTCACCGCAGACGCTGTGTGCGTGCTCCAACACAGTGACGTGTTCATTTCTTGTGAAAACTATCACTTTCTGGAATTATCTTCCTTACCCACATTTACATCTTTGCTACCTGTCTTCCCTGCTAGAATTTAAGTTCTGGGAGGTCAGGAATGACGTCTTTCATGGTTCCTGCCATTTCCCCAGGGCTGGGCCAGGCCCATTTATTGAGCAAATAAATGAATAAACGCATCCACGTAATCAATTTCACTTAGCAAAGATTTTTTTAAAATATCATCATGTCCTCTGTGCCAAGCCCTGCACTAGGACACAGCAGTGATCGAGACAGCCCTGGCCTCACCCTCTCAGGACTCACAGTCCAAGGATGGGGACACAGAGCTGTCCCCAGAGTGACCACTCTGAGTGGGAAGGCTGGGACAGGGGAGCCTAAAGGAGAGGGCCTGGCCCAGCCTCGGAGCCGGAGGGGCTTCCTGGAGGAGGAGGAGATGTCTCTCCTGAGCCAAGAACAGAGGGGTGACGGGGAAGACAGTTGGGAAGATGGGGAAAGCTGTTCTGAATGTTCTTGTACATTCAGGTACAAGAATGTGAGGTGTTGGTAGACGGAAAAGTGGGGAAGAGAGGACAGACAGACCGAGAGAGAGGATGGGATGGACAGAGGGACAGAGGCAGAAAGAAGATTCCAGTGACACTTGCTGCCCATCGGCCCCAGGGTGGGGACGGGCTATCTTTCTGCCAAGGCCGGGCCATCAGACAGGCTGACCTAGTTTGCTGGATAGAGGAGTAATCCCCGGGGATGAGACTGAGCCCTTGGCAGCTTAAAGCTGATGAGCTGGGGGCGGGACGCTCCCCTGTACCCTCCCGGCAGGCTGGAAATCTGAGCGTCCTCTCCCCAAAGCCCCACAGACCAGGCACCAAGTCCCGGCCTCTTCACCTCCCACAACTCTCTCCAGCACCCCTCCCGCCCTGGCCCAGCCTCTGCCAGGAGAACCCTCTAAAGCGCAATCTGACCCTGCCTCTCCCTGTTCAGAACCTGCGATGGCTCCCCAGTGCCGCTGGGAGCAGAATGACCACCCCCTCACCCACCCCTCAGGGTAAGCGGACCCCGCAGAATCTCTCCCTCCTCGTCTCACGCCACTGCCCACCCCCACCCACCTCCATCTGCAGCCAGAGGGAGCCTTTGACAATACCCACCTGAGCACAAGGCTCGCTCACTCAAGGGCTGTTTGTGGCTCCCCACTGCCCTCAAAATAAGGCCCAGAGCACTTCCCTGGTGGTCCAGCGGCTAAAACTCCGCACTCCCAACACCGGGACCCGGGTTCAATCCCTGGTGAGGGAACTAGATCCCACATGCCGCAACTAAAGATCCTGCATGTCACAACTAAGAGCTGGCGCGGCTAATAAATTTTAAAACAAATAAATAAAGTCCAAACTCCAGAGCCCAGACTGTCCAAGTCCCAGCAGCGACCCTCTAGGCCCTGCTGGATCCCAATTCCAGCTTCTGGGGGCTGGCAGAGGCAGGAAGAGGCGAGCTCACCCTTGGCATAGGTGCTGACGAGCGTGGCGAAGTTAGCGAGGAGGGTGAGTGGGGAGAAGTCAGTGAGGTCCGAGATCTCCAAGGTGTACAGGAGGGAGCGGAGGCGCTCGGCGCAGAACCTGGTGGGGTGGGGGGCGGGCAGGTGAGGGAGGCGGTGGCTGCAGGCTGGACAGCCCCCTCGTCACCGTCAGAGCACGTGCTCACGCGCTGTCTCCCCAGCTGCCTGGCAGTTCCGGGAGGTGAGGGTCTGGGTCACTCTATGTCCCTACCTTGTACCACTGCCCACCACGGTGGTGGGGGGCGGGCGGCGCGGGGCGGTGGGCAGCCACAGGAGGGCACACAGAGCAATAATCTCACAGCCCAGAGTCACTGCCCAAATTCTTAGACAGTAAGGAATCTGCCTGCAAGGCAGGAGACCCAAGCTCGATTCCTAGGTCGGGAAGATCCCCTGGAGAAGGGCATGGCAATCCATTCCAGTATTCTCGCCTGGAGAATCCCATGGACAGAGGAGCCTGGTGGGCTACAGTCCAGGGGGTTGCACAGAGTCAGACATGACTGAGCGACTAACACTCCAGAGTCACACAGTCCTGTCACATGAGGTAACGCTCTCATACACAGGTTCTCAATCAAAAGGGGCGACCCACGACCACCCCCAGCATCCCACAGTCAACACGTGAGCCCTGCATAGCCACACAGTCGCACACTCCCGCCCGGATCTCCACAAGGTCTCAGCCACAGTCCTTGGTGACACAGTATGAGAGTTCCACACGCTCCCAGACGACGGCCTCACACAGCCTCACCGAGCCTGACACAGGCTCTATCGACGGCACACACCCAAGGCCACCCAGCTCCAGGCAGGGACAGGCTGTGCGTGGAGCGGGAGCACCCAGCTTTGGCGCCAGGGAGACGGTCAAGTTTAAAACCTGCCTCCTAGGACTTTTCTGGCGGGCAGTGGTTAAAACACCCAGTGCAGGGGGCCCAGGTTCAAGCCTTGGTCAGGGAACTAGATCTCACATGTCGGGCAGTGTGCCCAAGAAAAATAAGAAATAAAATGAATAAAACCTGTCTCCTGTATATCCTTTCTTCCAGTCTGCCTTTCTATCCCCGAGGCTCGATCAGACAGCCCCTCTGTGTTCCTGTATCCCCCAGGACTCCACCCCGTGACCCCGAGCCCTGGACTGTCCCTGTCTGGGACGGGTCTGTCTCCCCAACTGGACTGTGAGCCCAGGAGGGCAGGGCCAGGGCCGTCTCCAGCACTACTGTGTCCCCAGCACAGAGCAGGCCCTCAGAACACGGACCCTGTGACTCAGATCTCCTCTGTCCTCACAAGTCTCTCAGAGCAGCCAGGAGCCTCAGAGCCCCACTGGCCGGGCTTCCGGTCACAACCACACACAACGCCGTGTGGCTTCCCCTCCACGGGACACAGCGTCCTCACTGGCAGCACGAGGCGGGGACACTGTGTTGAGTTCCCCGGACGTGGACTGCAAAGCGCTTGGCTCATCGTCAGCGCTCTAGACCGGGTGGGTTCCTGGGGTCGCTGCTTTGTCATTAAACCACCACAGGAACCTGGGGGTAAAGGGGCTGACCCTCTACCCCTTGCACAGAGGAGGAAACTGAGGTTCAGAGAAGACCAAAGACTGATGCACAGCAGCAAAGGAAAAGCAGAGGAAGCTCCACACCCACTGCTAAGTCCCTTGATCACTGGCCCTGCCTCCAGACTGCACCGAGGGGCTGGCTCCTGCCCAAGGGCTGGGGGAGCAATGAGAGGCCCTGGCGGGAGGAAACAGGGAGTGGGGGGCCCACAGAATTTTCTCCCAGCTCCCACCCCGCTGGCCCTCATCAGGAGACCCTCTCCAGGGCCGCTCCCTCCATGGCCTGGAGTGAGAACACCCCTGAGCACTGGCCAGGGCCCTGGGGTCTCGCCCCGCCCCCTACCCCTGCACAGTCTTCCATCACACTTCCCGAGGTCAGTTCTCAGATCATGGCTACTGACACCGGTGACACGGCGACCCCGGGCGCCCACCGCCCACCCCCGCCAGGACCCCTCCCACACCCAGCCCGGGGCGGGGGGTGGGGTGGGGTGGGGGCCGCACCTGAGGGGCTTGCGCTGGATGCAGACGCGCTGGGCCAGGCCACTGAGGAAGGCGGGCGGGCTCTCCTGGACCACATGCTGCACCCGCAGGCGCCACTTGACGTACTCCAACAGGCGGCGCAGGAAGCCCAGGAAGTGCTCGGCCGTGCGGATGGAGCCAGGCACCGCCTCTGCGGAGAGATGGGCTCAGCCGGGTGCGGGGTGGGGCGAGGAGGGGGGCGCGGGGGCGGGCGGAAGGGGGGGGCGAGGCGGGGGCACGGCTCACCCTTTAGCACTTCGTCAGGCAGCACGGGGTTGGCCAGGTGGGCATCGGTCTCCCGGGCAGCGCTGGCCTCCCGCAGCCCCTCCACCAGGCGGCGGTACTCCTCTCGCAGTCGCTGCTCGTCCGTCTCCTTGATTCTGCGGGGAGTCGGGGTGTGGGAAGAGCTGGGCCACTTGGGGGGCAGGCCAGGCGCCAGGGTCTATGGGCCGGGGGACCCCCACCTGAGCACCGTCTTCTGCAGGGTCTCCAGGTTGGCCTGGCACCGATCCAGGGTGCGGCGGGTGAGGTTGACGCTCATGGAGTCGATGCAGACGTTGTCTGGGGGCCAGAGAGAGGGCCGGGCTCAGGCAAGCCGACGCAGCAGCAGCGGAGGGGCCACCTCGCCTCCTGCCCCGCTGTCTGCTCACCGATGTTGTGGGCCTCATCAAAGACGACCACGGCCTTGCGGGCCAGCTCCTTGGACACCAGGTCAGCAATCTTGGGGTCCAGCAGGTAGTGGTAGCTGTAGACCACCACGTTGGCGTGCAGGATCTGGGGGCCGGCGGGGCAGGGTCACCCCAGCCTGCCTGCCAGCGCCCACCCCCAGGGCCCTGCCGCCTGGTGGACTCCACCAGGTCACATCTGTCCCTCCCAGGCCGGCAGAGGTGAGGCAAAAGGAGGGACACAGACATGCAGGCAGAGGCAAGGAATAAACAGAAGTGAACAGGTAGAGACAGACTGACGAACAGATACAGGCAGACCAACAGGGAGATCTAGGCAGGCAGAGAGACAGACGGTGGGCAGCCTGTAACCCTCCCACCCGCCTGTGGCCCCAGTGCCTCCTCACTGAGTATCGGGCCAGGAAGTACGGGCACCAGCCCTGGCGCCGTCCCACAGCCTTCAGGTCATCCAGGTTGTAGATGCCCGTGGGGAGGGGCACCTGGCGCCCGTGGACATCAAATTCCTGAGGTGAGAGGGTAGCTGGGGGTCAGGGGGCTTGACTATTACAACTCGCCCTCCCTTGCGCCCCGCTGCCCGGCAGGTACCTCGTAGAAGCGGCAGTGGGGCAGGCTGGAGTCCCGCTGGTACTGTGCCCGCACGTACGATGCCGTGAGGCTGTGGCATTTCCCGTCCACGTCCTTCCCAAAGCGCAGGGGCGTCACCTGCGGGCCGGGGAGCATCTGAGCACTGGGACAGGCCAAGAAGCCCGAGCACGCCTGGAACCCGGGGCTCAACACCTGATGGCTGGCGGGGTGGGAGGTCATCCTATGAGATGACCAGGGTGGGACTCGGGCGTTTGTGGAAAACTTGTCCCGAACCTGCTTCGTGATTAAACAGTTAAGACACCTGCAAACTTACTGCAAGGATGCAAGAGTGGCCCAACTGTTGGGCTCTTATTCTTTTTAAAATGTTAAATCCTAGGACTTCCCTGGTGGTGTAGTGGATAAGAATCCGCCTGCCAATGCAGGGAACACAGGTTCGATCCCTGGTCCAGGAAGAACCCACATGCGGCGGAGCAACGAAGACTGTGTGCCACCACTGCTGAGCCCACGGGCCCAGCGCCTGTGCTCCACCACGAGAGAAGCCACCTTGACGAGAAGCACGCACCACAGCGAGAGCAGGCCCTGCTCGCTGCATCTACAGAAAGTCTGCACGCAGCAGTGAAAGCCCAACACGGCCAAAACTAAATAATAAAAGGAACAAAACATTAAGCCTTGTGCAATGTCAATTATACCTCAGTTTGGTTTTTTTTAACATTAAGGCTTGAAGAACCTTCAGCATGTAGATTACGCTTTATCTTTTAAAATGCTACAACAGCCAGAAACCTTGGCAAGGTCTGAGAAGCAGAGGAAGTTCTGATCGCAGTTTGAGACCTTCCTTAGCCCTGCCCTGCTCCAAACCCTCCAAGGTCCTGTTGGCGGCACCGTCACAGCCCAGGGCTGCCCTTCCTCCCAACGAAACTGTTCTCTCCCCAAAGTGAGGGCTCTCAGGCTGTGGGCCCCTCCCTCTCCCATTTCATCAGCTGCAAAGACTGTGCTGCTTCTCTCTCTCTCTTTACATTTTATTATTATTACTTTTAAGAAGCAATACAGGGACTTCCGTGGTGATCCAGTGGTGAAGATTCTGCGCTGCCAATACAGGGGGTGCAGGTTCGATCCCTGGTCGAGGAACTAAGATCCCACATGCCGTGGGGTGCAGCCAAAAGACAATGAATAGAAACAGGTACCAGTACGTCACATGAGGCACACAAGGTTAGATGTGTCATAGATGCTCCCACAGAAAAGTATTTTAAAACTCTGAAAACTTTCGTTAGGACTGAAGCAGAGAGCTAATGGCAAATCTACTTTGAAAAACTCATTTCAGTCCAGATGAAGACTACAGCTATGCTGGTAAGTCCTTCCAAGGCAGCAGGCACGTGGAGGGAAAAAACCGAGATGGAAATATCTGGCGCAACCTTCAGCCTTATCCAGGTCACTATACAGTTCTGGAGACAACTAAGACACCGCCCTGAAATACAGTATAATACTGCTTATGCCCTTACCATGTTACCAGAAAACCTACTCCAGCTCATTAATTCTCAACTTCTTACTATCCTAAGGGGGACAGAACCACCCTTTGCATGTGTTCTGGACACACCCATGCAGCGATTTACTACATGGTGCCTCTTCATTTATGGCTCTTAATTTAAAGTCCTAAGTCAAATTCTTACTTAAAAGCAAGCATCTCAAGGGACTTCTCTGGTGGTCCAGTGGCTAAGACTCCTAGCTCCCAATGCAGGGGGCCTGGGTTCGATTCCTGGTCAGAGAATTAGACCTCACATGCTACAACTAAAACCCAGCACAGCCAAGTAAACACATAAATAAATACAGTGACCTAGCACAGTTGGCCCTCCTGATCTGCGGTTCCCAATTCCACAGATCTGAAGTGTCAACTCTACATTACATGACTTACACATTTTATAACTATAAGTCTGTCCTTTTTGACTGTTTCACTCATTTTTCCCAGCCCCCACCTCCTTGCCCAATCTTATCAACAACAGTATGAAGCAGGTAATTATCCCCATTTTACAGACAGGCGGACTGAGGCCCAGACAGCAGAAATCACCTGTGCAAGAGTATATGGCTAGTACGTTTCAGAATCAGGAAAGCAGGCCTGCCGGACTCCAGGAGCTACCTTTTCACCTCTCCTAGGCTGGGGGAAGTGGGAAGGCTCCCCGGAGGAGGTGTGCCTGAGCCATGAATGATGAGTTGGCACGTGATGAGTGAGAAGAGAACTCTGTGCGCGGCCCCTGCACATCTCCCTGAGAGGTCTGGTCTGAGTGGGGATCTAGAACTCCCAGTTGGATGGAAGTTTCCTCAACCCTGACGCTTAGGGAGAGAGGAGGAATGAGCACTCACCTCGGGATGAATACACAGGTTCTTCCGGGAGCTCAGAGCCAGCCCCAAAAATGGCAGCTTCTCGCCCTCCTGTTTCTCATAGAAGCTGAGTAACTTTCGAAGTTCTTCAATCACCTATTACAGATGACGAGGGAGCGGGGAACTGGCCTCAATGAAAAGTCCAAGCCCCTGTCCAGGCAGGTTCTAGCCCCTTCCCCAGCTTCCCACAGGCTCAAAGCTGACGGTAACCACCAGGGGGACAGATGGGTTAGGGGAGAGTGAGGGCGGGGGGCTTGGGATAGCCCAGGGCTCACCTTCTCAATCTCAGGCACAGTCCTCGAGCAGTAGATGAGTTTAGTCACCTCCAGGGGATACGCCTGCCGACAACCATGGGCTCAGCCTCGGCCCCCGTCCAGCCTCCTCCTCTTGCCCCCTCCTCCGGCCCAGGGAGTCACTTACCCGCTGGTACGCCATGATCAGGGCCAACAGGGACACTGTCTTCCCAGTGCCTGAGGGCATCTCCAGGACTCCATGACCCTGTTTGTGGTGGGCAGGAGGGACATGACACAGGCGCTCAAAACTCCAGGGACACAAACTCTGGGACCCTCCCCCAAGAATGAAACCATCTTGGAATAACAGGACAAAATAGCAGTTAGAAATCTAGACCTCAGGGGCAGTGGGTTTGAACCCCACTTTTGCCACTTTGGTTGAGTGGTCTTAGGCAAGACCTCTCAACCTCTCTGAGGACTCTGTATCTCTAAAAATTGGCCTACAGTGGCGAAGACTCCGAGCTTTCACTACCGAGGGCCCAGGTTCAAACCCTGGTCAGGGAACTATGATCATGCAAGCCATGCAGTGCAGCAAAAAAAAAAAAAAAATAGGGGTTGGGGGTCTAATAAGCTCTTCTTCATCGCATGACTATGAGGATTAGGGACAAACTGAGGGCTAAATATTTAGTACAATATCTGATATGTATGTATGCTAAGTCCCTTCAGTTATGTTTCTTTGCGACCCCATGACTGTAGGACTATAGTCCGCAAGGGTCCTCTGTCCATGGGGTTCTCCAGGCAAGAATACTGGAGTGGGTTGCCATGCCCTTCTCCAGGGGATCTTCCCAACCCAGGAATCTCCTACATTGCAGGCAGATTCTTTACCGTCTGCACTACCAGGGAAGTTCTATCTGATACATCACGAGCCCTCTCTTTTATCAAGCACCCCCACAGCACTTAACTCTGTGCCTGGCACTGTTACTAAGTGTCTTACATCAGAGTATCTCAACCTTGACTCTCTTGACATTTGGAGGCCGGTAACACTTGACTGTGGGGTCTGTCCCCCACTGCGGCAGCAAATGTGGCCTCTACGTACTAGAGGCCAGTTACACCCCTACTCCACTAGTACTGACAACTGGGAATGTCTCCACACTTTGCTGAATGTCCTCTGGGGGTCAAAATAGTCCCCAGTTGAGAACTTCTGCCTTCCTTAGTGAATGAACCCCTGCAGCCCTCATTAATATCAAAGTGAAAGTAATGAAAGTGTTATTCAGTCCTTTCCAATTCTTTGCAGCCCCATGGACTGTAACCTGCCTGGCTCCTCTGTCCGTGGAATTCTCCAGGCAAGAATACTGGAGTGGGTTGCCTTTCTCTGCTCCAAGGGATCTTCCCCACCCAGGGATCGAAGCCAGGCCTCTTGCATTGCAGGTAGATTCTTTACCATTTGAGCCACCTGGGAAGCCCCATATTAAGCTCCTGCTACTGCTAAGTCGCTTCAGTCGTGTCCGACTCTGTGCAACCCCATAGATGGCAGCCCACCTGAGGTAGGTACTATTACTATGGCTATTTACCAAGGTGAAGACTGCAGAGGGGAGATTAAGTGATTTACCCAAGGACACACTGCTGTGGGTAGCCAATTCCTGAGTCTCTATATGCCTAAGCCAACCACGGAGCAGTTCAGCCTTTGATAAAGGTCAGCTGATGCTATTTTTAATTACTATTATTTGAGATACCAAGTTTGGCAGCGCTGGCTATCACAAGGACCTCAGATTTCTAAACTCTAGACCAGGGGTCCCCAACCTCCAGGATCTAATGCCTGATGATCGAATGTCTGATAGACCCGATGTAATAATAATAGAAATAAACTGCACAAAAATGAGTCTGAATCCCTCCGTCCGCAAACTGTCTTCTCCAAAACTGGTCTTTGGTGCCAAAAAAGTTGGGGACCGCTGCAATCTCAGTCTTAAACGCGCGTGTGTCAGCCCCACCTCTCAGGTGGGCAGCGGCGAGCCCGGCCCACCCACCTTGGCATCCAGCGTGCGTTTGAGCTCCAGCATGTACGAGAACTGCTCCGGGTAGATGTAGTCGTAGGGGAAGTAGACCAGCAGCCCGTCCACGTTGAGCCTGGAGGCGGGGGCTGCCCGATCAGTCCTCCGTCCCCTCAGCCCCTCTCCAGCCCCCACACTCCCCTGCCGCCGGGCCGAGAGCGGTTGCCGCCGAGCACCGGCCGGCTGGTCCGTCCCGCACATCCCCCCAGTTCTCTAGCAGCCTCCAGGTCCCTTCGGCATTCCCTCGCTGGCCCTCCCCGCAGCTATCCCCACCCCAGCGCGGCAGCCTCCCTTCGCTCCGCCGGGACCCAAGGCCTGACCACGCGTCCCCGCATCTTCCGGACCCCCACGCCCGCTCGCGAGCCGCGAACCCAGGGCCCCCCTCTCACTTCATGGCGCCGGTCGCGGCTTGAAGCGACGTCGGCCCGCCTTCCTCATGAATATTCAGGAAAGACAGGCTCCTCTGGGCATCCTCGAGGCGCTGCCCCACCTTCTTCGCGACGCCATTGGCTGAACCTGCCCGTCACTCCCCGACAGGAGCGACGTCAGAAGGCACAGTGCGCGTGCGCACGGCAATTGCGGGAGGTGGGTTCCGGGGGAGGCGGTGCCGGAGGCATCGCGGAAGATCGCCGAGTACCCAGAACGAAACGTTGATGGAAGAGAACTGAGAGAATCGATCTCATCCGCTGGCATTCGGTCTTCCCGCGTCTGTCCAGATTACCTGAGCAGCGAATGCATTCTCAATTTTATTCTATTATATTCTTGGTTTTAAGAGGTACTTCTCCCTTTCCCCCCAACTTCAATAAAGTAACCAAGTCTGGAATGGGAGAACCCAGAGAAGGTCAGAGCCTGGGGGATCATAGAGGGCTTACCTGGGAATCTTCCCAACCCAGGGGTCGAACCTAGGTCTCCCACATTGCAGGCGGATTCTTTACCATCTGAGCCACCAGGGATGCCCTGTGCTGTACCTAGTCTCTCAGTCGTATCCGACTCTTGGCGACTCCATGGACTGTAACCCATCAGGCTCCTCTGTCCATGGGATTCTCCAGGCAGGAGCTCCCAATTATCATGTCCCGTGTATTTGCGCTTCCTGACTTCCGATGCACGCAGTAGTAACCGCAGCTTGCAGCAAGCAGAAGCGAGCATAAGCTGGGAACAAGAGCTTAGTTCCTGATCAGGAATTTAACCTCTGGATCTCAGAAGCCAGAGGCTAGGACCTGGATTCCCAGTCGTTGCCTGCCGTGTTAAGAAAAAATTCGGGGGAGGAGGCAGAAGTTAAAGAGAAAAGTAAAAAGTTTATTGGAAAAGAAGAGTACGTGTGGAAAGACTCAGGGGCGAACTCTGGGGTTACACCTTTGGGAAGTTTAAATCTGTTGTCAGGGGGCAGTTTTCCAGATCTTGGTCTTCCTTCAGGCCAGTCATCTTACTTTGTCCCCCCTCCTTCCCCTGAGGTGCCCACTCACCCCTCAGCCAAGATGAATCTGGAGGTGAAGTCTTCTGGGACCAGCAAGCCGCATTATGGCCTAGAATTATCCTCTGACTTTTGACACACCCGGAGCCTTTCTGCCGGCATGGTGTGTCTCCCTTGTCCCAGAAAGGGTGGGGGAGGGAAGCGGAGATCCCTTAATCCTTTATTCAAACAGTGTTTTGCCCCTCTTTGTCCTTGCCAAGATGATTATCTTAAGGTGTTTACAAGAGACAAAGACAGGCTATTTACCCTGTATCTGTTGTTACTTCCGTTTCTGAGGGCAAATAGGAGGCTGATTTTAAAGGCCTAAACTGGAGCCCACCTATCTCCTGTCTCAGGAAATGCTAACAGAAAGCTAGTTGTAAGGATCCAGCCTGAAGCCCACTTCTTCCTGCCCCATGAAATGCAAAAAGGAGGCCAGTTGTAAACGTCCAAACTGGAGCTCGACTGTCTCCTACCTCATTCCCAGTTTGTTCTGCTGCATAGTCCTGCAAGGAGCACCACTGCGGCACGCCTTAAGGCTGAGGGTCATGTGAGCAACCTCACTAACTGGCTCAACACCCAGGCCACCACTGCCACCATTGTGAGTTCTACTAGCTCCCTAGCCCCTATTTTCAGAGACTTTACCTGACTTTGGGAGTATATTTTCATTTGTATGACTGTGATAGAATGTCCTTTTTTTTTTTGGAATTCTTTATTGGATTTGTTACAATATTGCTTCTGTTTTTGTGTGTGTGTGTGTGTGTGTGTTTAATGTTTTGACTTTTTGGCCACAAGGTATGTGGGATCCTAGCTCCCCTACCAGGGATCCCTCCCCACACCCCCTGCCCTGGAAGGTGAAGTCTTAACCACTGGACTGCCAGGGAGGTCCCTAAATGTCCTGTGTTGGTGTAAGTGTCATTATCCCCACTTAGGAAGTGAGGAAAGAGTCTCAGAGAAAAACTTGCCCATGGCTTGACAGCTAGGCCAAGTGCTGCTCCCCATCCCTCCCTTAGCCCCACCCTGCCCCCTCTGGGTCATTGCTGTCTGGGATGGCTGTCTCCCCTACTGGACTGTGAGCCCCAGGAAGGTAGGGCTGAGACTGTCTTGGTCACCAACGTGTGTGCCTTTTGCCACACAGTAAAGAGTCAGACACGACTGAGCAACTACGCACAGCACAGCACCGGGCATGCACGGAGCGGCGGCTCAGTGAATATACGCTCAACTTTCTTACAGTCTGCCCTCCATATCCACGGATTCAGAAGCCACAGATACAGAGGATGAACTGTCCTAGGGCATTTCTTTGCTGGGCTTCAGTATTCAGAGATTTTTGGTATCTGTGCGTAGGGGGCAGGGGCCGCATCCAGACCCAGTCCCCTCCACTTATACCAAGAGACAACTGTATTTTCAGTCTGCTGTTGGTCCTCACTGACAGTGAGGACCTAGTGTATTCCATTCCTTAGAATCCTCAGTACAACAAGCCCAGGGTCAAGGGGAGGGCTTACTAAAGGGCCTCAATACCGGGAGGCAGGGGTGATGGACAGCATCTTAGGATGGCCGCCTCCTGCCTGCTCCACGCCTTTGTAGTCGCTGCTCCCTGTGTCTGGAAGGCTCTTCTCTCAGATCTCTGTGTGGCTTCCTTCCTCACCTTCCTCAAGGCTTCCCTGAATCTTCCTCAAGCATCCTTCTCTCAGCAAGACCTTCCCTGACTTCCCTATTTAAATTGCAGTACCCAGCACAGCAACACTGGCTAGGCCAGATGATGGTCCCCAACCCGGTCCTGATCTCTGGAGCCTATGAATGTTCCCTCACATGAGTCAACCAAAAACAAAACAAAACACAGAAGGTCCCAAATAAGAGTTTAGGGAATTCCCTGGTGGTCCTGTTTAGGGCTTCCCTGATAGCTCAGTTGGTAAAGAATCCGCCTGCAATGCAGAAGACTACGGTTTGATTCCTGGGTCGGGAAGATCCACTGGAGAAAGGAAAGGCTACCCACTCCAGTATTCTGGCCTGGAGAATTCCATGGACAGTCCATGGCGTTGCAAAGAGGCAGAGCAACTTTCACTTCACTGGTGGTTTAGTGGTTAGAATTCTGTTTCTACTGCAAGGGGCCAATAAGGGAACTAAGATCCCTCAAGCTGCGTAGCATGGCAAAAAAAAAAGTTTATTTAGGGTCTGAAGAATTGCAGTTCGAGAGACACAGATTTGGGTAAAACTGGAGTATTGCAGGCTTCCCAGGTGGCGCTGGTGGTAAAGAACCTACCTGCCAATGCTGGGGAGGATTGCAGGTTCGATCCCCAGTACAGGAAGAGTCCCCATGCCCCGGAGCAACTAAGCCTGTGTGCCACAAATACTGAGCCTGCACTCTAGAGCCCGCGAGCCTCAACTACTGAGCCCACATGCAAGGATCTTACATTTTTGGCAGGTGTTCTGGTTCCCTATTTAAGACAATAGGTGATTAAAAGCTGAAGTTCTAGCCAGGCGGGGATGTGCAGAAGTCACACTTCCTCAGTGGCCTCCCAGCTCCGTTTTAGAGAGCTCTCTTAGCAATACTGACTGCATTTTTATTTTTCCCCTACATAAAGAGTATGCCTACATAATGGCGAAAGGGAACTTGGAAGTGTGATGAAGGTGAGGGTCTTGAGCTATCCAGGTGCGTCCTGAGAATAATCAAGTGTCCTCATAAAAGGGAGATTTGACAGCAGGACAGTAACAGGGAATTGGACAATAAAGCAAGATACCACGCCTGGGCTTTGAAGCTGGAAGAAGAGGGCAGCGCCAAGGAATTCAAAGAATGCAGCTCTAGAAGCTGGAAAAGGCAAGGAAATTGATTCTTCCCTGCAGCCTCCAGAGGGAGTGCATCCCCGGCAACACCTTGATTTCAGCCCAGGGAAACAGACTTCTGATCTGACGAACTGCAAGAAGACAAGTGAGTGTTGGGGCTTCCCTGGTGGCTCAGTGGTAAAGAATCTGCCCACCAATGCAGGAGACACGGGTTTGACCCCTGCACAGCCACAAATAAATACAAAAATAGTTTTTTTTAAATGTGTGTTGTTTTAAGCCACCAAGGTTGCGGTCATTTGTGACAGTAGCCATAGGAAACGAATGAATACACCTGCAATCAAGCATAATATATCCACTTCTGCTTTAGTTTTTTTCCAAAACAGTGATCAACATCTGATGGACTATATGTTTTTTGCTTATCATTTTGTGCATGGTCTGTCTCTTCTGCTAGCATGTCAGATGTACAAAATCAGGGGCATTTTATCAGTGGTTGATGACAGGGACAGAATGAAGGGACAAAATAGGTGCTTAAATAGTTAATCCCAGTAAGGGATTGCAAGTAGGAAAATAGAGACCCCTGTAAGTTCATGATGATTGGAGAATGCTGGTTTGCTTATCCACGAAAACAAGCAGGCTTGCTTAGCAACAAAACCAGGCAACAGAAGCACAGGACACGCCCCCAAACAGTAAAACAATGGTGGCAGGAGCCCCACTTCCTGCCCAGTGAGCTCAGTAAGTGAATGATGCCTAGGACATGCTCTCTGTACAGATAAAAACAGTAATTTGCGGACGTAGCTTGACCGCGCAGGGACAAGAAAACTCCCCTGCTCAACCTGGAGGAGGAGCTAATGATAAAAGCAGGACATCTACTCAAGAAAGAAGGCCTCCTCCCCTCCTCACTCTTCCTTTGATTATGAAAATGTAGCCCAATAAGTTCTCAGGGCGGAGCATTTCTCACTTCCCCGCCTTGTCAGCCACACAATCGTCATAGTCTAATAAATCCCTTCTTATCTACCACTTTGCTCTCGCTGAATTCTTCTCTGCATTGAGACCTAAAGGACTATGGTAGCGGAGCTCTCTGGACCCCCCTGAAATGACACCTATGGGTTTTATTAAGGATAATTTCAAATGTTTGATCCCTGGTCCGGGAGGATCCCACATGCTGCAGAGCAACTAAGCCCCTGCACAACCACTATTGAGCCCGTGCTCTAGAGCCCGGGGGCCCCAACTACAGAGCCCATGTGCCGCAACTACTGAAGCCAACGTGCCCTAAGCCCGTGCTCCACAAAAAGAGAGGCCACTGCAACGAGAAGCCTGCGCACCAACTAGAGAAAAGCCCGGGCAGCAACGGAGACCCAACACAGCCAAAAAGTAAAAAGAAATAGCAAAGTTAGCATATTTAGAAACATACAAGAAAATACCAGAGGAAACAGCTAAAGCAGTTGAAAGTAGCTGCTAAGTCGCTTCAGTCGTGTCCGACGCTGTGCGACCCAATGGACGGCAGCCCACCAGGCTCCCCTGTCCCTGGGATTCTCCAGGCAAGAACACTGGAGTGGGTTGCCATTTCTTTCTCCAATGCATGAAAGTGAAAAGTGAAAGTGAAGTCGCTCAGTCATGTCGGCCTCCTAGTGACCCCATGGACTGCAGCCTACCAGGCTCCTCTGTCCATGGGATTTTCCAGGCAAGAGTACTGGAGTGGGGTGCCATTGCCTTCTCCAGTTGAAAGTAGAGGCCTCTGGAAAACAGATAGGAGTAGGGAGAGGTGGCAGAGGGGACCGTTTTTCTTCATTACACATATCTTAGTACCAGTACCATTTGATTTTTAAAGTATATTCATGAAAATTAATCGGCAGTGATAGAAAGGGTTACTCCTTATGGGGAGGAAACATGCATTGACTGAGAAGGCACAATGGAGCTTCTAGATGACGGAAATGTCAAACGTCAGCTTTATCCAGTAGAACTTTCTGGGATGATGAAAAAAGTTCTCTATCAGTTCAAAACAGTACCCAGTAGCCACGTGGCTACTGAGCATTTGAAAAGTGTCTAATGGGGGTACTCTTTCTGCCCCCTTCTGATGCCTATGTCAGAAGCTTTCTCTATCTCCTTTATACTTTAATAAAACTTTGTTACACACACACACACAAAAAAAGTGTCTAATGTGACTGAGGAATTGAATCCTTAATTTTGTTTAATTTAAATAAATTTAAATATTAATTTAAATAATTTAAATACTCCCATGAGTTGTTTTGGACATTGCAGATAATGACGGAAAATGTTCACAATATAATGTTTATAATGTTAAATGAAAAATAACAATTACAAACCATATGCATAGTATGGCCCAAATTTTAAAATATATATCATACTGTATATGAAGTTTTAAGGAAAGACTAGAAGGAAGTATACGAAAAAAATTTTTTTAAGTGGAAGCTTTATGATTTGTAAAGAAATACAAATCAGAAGAGAGAAAAGCTTGTGATTTATAAAAAATCTTCACGGAGCAGTTTATGAAATAAAGAAGTGGGACAGAAACCAAGGAAAATCACTCTTTGGGGTCAGAGCCTCGAAAAGAACACATGGTAAAACCCTGTTGAAGACAATCTCACAAGCCATCATTTCAGGACACATGAGGAAACAAGGCACTGTGAGTGAGAACTAGCAGACACAACAAATTACAGAAGCAGACGGTCCCAAACTAAAGATGGCAGAACTATCAGACCTTGAGACCTCCTGGAGAAGGGGATGGCAACCCACTGCAGTATGCTTGCCTGGAGAATTCCATGGACAGGGGAAGCCTGGCGGCTGCAGTCTGTGGGGTTGCAGAGTTCCACATGACTGAGCGACTAACACTTTAACTGATTTCACGTTCATGACTTTAAGCTTAGGTCAGCGCTCAGTCCCGCCCAACTCTTTGGGACCAAGCTCCTCTGTCCATGAGCATTTCCAATGCAAGGATACTGGAGTGGGTTGCCATTTCCTTCTCCAGGGGATCTTCCCAACCCAGGGATCGAACCCAGGTTTCCTGCACTGCAGGCAGATTCTTTACCGACTGAGCTACAAGGGAAGTCCAGTTTAAAGATGCTTAAAAAGCAGCAGCCAGGAATTTACCTGGTAGTCCAGCGGTTGAGACTCTGCGCTTCCATTTGCAGAGGTGTGGTCAAAAAAAAAAAAGCATAGTTGAAAGAGGGAGGATCGGATTCACACGAGAGAAATCCCTTCCAAAGGGACTACTTTAAGACTGGTTTACCAAACATATTAACAATGACAAGCACTTATTAAGTCAGGATGGAATTCAAAGAGAAGGAAGTCAATTTCTGTGCAAACTACCTTTATTTAAAAAGGAAAATTCCCCGTTTTGTTGTCACACCAGCGCTATGTGAACGCACTTGACTGGGAGAGATAGAGCAGGGATGCTGATAGAGACAAAGACGCCCATGCCTCACCTGGCCCCTGAAGGCTGCTGGTAGATACGGGGCGCAGGTGACTCCCGGGGTAATCCAGTGGCGGTGACCCACTCAAGGCTCTGCTGGGATGGTAGGTTAGCTTGCTTTGGGGCTGCGGGGGGTGGGTTGGCAGTGCAAGTAGGAGGCACTTCGGATGGGACCTGATTTGGCAAATGGGGGGATCTCTCTTGCCCCCGATGATATTCCCAGCCCCACCACGACCTCCCACAGCTAAGGCAGGCTTCTAAGTTTAAGGCTGGGGTTCTCGTTCTCCCCAGGGTTTCCGGAGAGCTGTTGGCAAGGACCCCACCGCTGCAAGGGCTTGGGGGGTACAGAGATATGCAGCGGAAGGGGAGGAGGAGGTCTGGAGCGAAGGCAGCTGCTGCTTCATCCTGTCTCCCTTGGAAACGTCCTTCTCTCCAGCTACACCTTACTCCTCTGAGGCTTCACCCTGGGGAAGAGCTGAGGGAAGACAGGCTCTTCAGACGCCGGGAGCTCCCACCCTTTCGCTTCACCCCAAATGTAACACAGTCACCTAATCCACCCCCCCCCCCCCCAAACACGTGGGCCGTCTCCATCCTCCAATCCCTTCCTCACGGACCCTCTCACCATCTCGAAGACCACACTGGAATCCCCCCGGCAAGCACCAGATGGAGCCTTCCAGGTGGCAGCGGGCTGGACGAAATGGAGACTTCCCCATCGTAAAAAAGACGCCCGCCGCTCCCGCCCACCATGGCCGTCTGATTGGGACCCACCTGCCACCTATGCCCTAATTAAAGGCATCTTCTTGTCTCCCAGGAAAGTCATGAGACCTTCCTGGTCTCCTCCCCGTACCAAGCAGACTCTCCCTCAATCCTACCGCGATTATATTAATGGAGTCTTCCTCACCCTGCCCAGTGCAGTGTAACAAAAAGTTTCCATGCCGGTAACACACAAATGCCCTCCTACCCCAACACCAAACTGGGATTCTTCATACTCCTCTTGGCTAAAATACATTCTTCTTTACCTCTCCGTGAATATAATTAGGGATAATAAAAATATTTGCTTGAGCAGAAACCAATCACATAATCGGGAAAAGAGTACTGGTGAGTACCCCTACGAAGTACTACCAGCAAGGGGTTCTTCCTCTTCTAAGAAGGAATTTTCCCTTACATCCCCTGTTATTATAATGGTCTCTTCCTCACCTCCCCATGACAGGTAATGGACTCTTCTGACCGCCCCTCCACCCCAGTATAAAGGGCTCTCTCTCCTGCCCCTCTCCCCACCCCGAGGGATCAGCCCTTTCCTCAAACAGCCATCAGAAGACCCGCACATTTCTTCTGGGCTCACCCCGAAGTAGTTACGGGGCACGTAACCCTCCTGGCCATGCAGCGTGGCCCACCACCAGTCCGTCTCCTCTAGTCCGTCCCTCCGCAGCACGGTGACCGAATCGCCCTCTCGGAAGGACAGCTCGTCCCCAAACTCCGCACTGTAGTCCCAGAGGGCGTACACCACCCCGTTGTACATCAGCCCCATGCTCTGCTCCACGTCTGAAACAGGAAATCGCAGGGATGGTCAGCGCCCGGTTCAGGGCAAGCCAGGAACACTCAGGGTCAGAGCCTGAGATCTGACACCAGCCCCACCTGGGGGAATGAGCCCCTATTAAAGTTGTGTGTGTAGCCCTGTCTGGAGGGGGGCTCCTGAGCTGCATTCAGCTGCTGGTACTGGAAGTCTCTAATAGGATGCATCGGGCCTGGCCACGAACCCCCAGGGAAGGGTCGGTGTCCCCATTTCCTCTTACACCTGATTAGGTTCCTGGACCACTCGTAGAAGTACAATTGTCTGCAGCCCCCCCAGCCCCGCCCCCCACTTAAGAGCTTCAGTCTCCATAGAGGACTCAAGCAGTCCCTCCAAGGGTACGGCCCTACTCCTTCCACGGAAGTGGTCCCAACGCCCCCTTTCCAGGTGGTGCAGTGCACACTGCGCACTTCCCACTCAAATGATAAAGTCTCCAAAGAGGATGTAATCGTTTTCCAGATAGTATAGCCCACCCGCACCGACTCCCTTAAGTGGTAAAATGCCCAAGGATTTACCCCCTTTCCAAATGGTACAGTCCACCAGGCTCCCCCCTTAAATGGTCCAGTTCACCACGCTCCAGTTTCTTCGCCCCTCCCTCCCCCTCCAGGTGCGCGGTCCAATCTCTACTGCATTCTCACAGGACTCTCCGAGTCCAGGCTAGTAGGACGCTACAATCCTCGTATCTCTAGGCTCCGCCGACTTATGACAAAGGGGGTCACAGTCCCCCCCTAACCCGGAGGTTACAGCCCTTCTCTTCGGTGGAAGGTCTACTTCTCCCCCTCATCCCCCAGTCCCGGCCTGCCGCCGCTCACCGCTAAGGCAGGTGTTACAGCCCCCTGGCTCCCAACTACTTTCCGCCACAGCACAGCATGCTGTCCCGCAGTCCCTGCAGGCTCCCCTCTTACACACGCTGTCCCACCCCTACGTCCTACAGCCTGCCTTACTCCAACTGTGTGACGCTCCGGAGCCCACCTTAGGCTACAGACCTTCGCTCCAGACCCTAGGCACATCGCCATTATGCTGCCTACCTAGCTCCTCCCCAAACCTGTTTAGATGATATGATTTCCCCCCCCGCCCCCGCCCCTCACCGGCTCCTGGAGATACACGGTACAGTCTTGTGTCTCCCTACAAGTGGAAGAGGCCCCAAGCCCCTCCCCAGAAGCCAGGGCCCACTCACTGGTCACCTGTGTGGCACTGTATCTCCCCCAGGTAGCCCTGGGCCCGGAGACAGTATAGTTGGTACGTCCAACTCCCCAACCCCCACAGATGGGAAGGCAGATAAAGCGGCGCAATCTCCGCAACCGCTCTCGTCACCACCGGTGTCCAGCTTGAGGGGCACAGTTGCCCTGCCCCCCTTTCCCTCGAAGGTGGCACAATCTGCTGCAGTCACACACCCTTCTCGCACCTGCCAGGTGGGAGGCCCCGTCCGCCATCCCCGCGGGTGGTCCCTCCCGCCGGCCCCTCCTCGGTGATGCTGTCACAGGTCCGTACAGCCCCTCACCTCCCCAGGCATCCTCTCTCGGGAGCCGCGGTCGGCTTCCTTTCCCTGCCCAGTATCTCTAGCAGCTGGGCCCCTCGCCCCGCCTCGCACCTGCCAGGTAAGTGGCGCAGTCGGCGTAACCCTCGCGGTAGGGGTCGCACTTCTCGATGGCGGTAGCGCCGTCACTGAGCGTGGTGGCGAAGATGGCCGCGCCGTGCTGCACCAGCGCCGTGCAGATGGCCGTGTCGTTGCACGACGCCGCGCAATGCAGCGGGGTCCTAGGCGTGGGGAGGCGGGCGTGAGCGGCGGCGCTGGGCGCCCCCAGCGTCGTCCCCGCCCCACGCCGGCCGCGCGCGCCATCAGGGCTCACCAGCCGTGGCTGTCCGGGGAGTTGACGTTGGCCCCGGCCGCGATGAGGAAGTCCACGATGGGGTAGTTGGCGCCGCAGATGGCGTTGTGCAGGGCGGTGATGCCCTCCTCGTTGGGCTGGCTCGGGTCGTTCATCTGGACGGGCCGGGGGACCGGGAGGCTCATTCCCTCATCGGGCCGCCTCTACCCCACCAGCCCAGCTCTCCCGCACCCGCGGCACTCACCTCCTTCATGGCCTGCTGCACCACCTCCAGCTCCCCGGTCAGTGCGGCATCCAGAAGCAGCACCAGCGGGTTGAGGCGCGCACGGCGGACCTTGCGCGGGGACCCGGCTTTCCGCAGCACCGAGCGCATCTCCTGGAGGACAGGGTGGGGATGCTTCAGTGGTTTGGGGGGCGGGTCGTTAATATACCCATTCCTTGGAGGGGGAAACAGAGGCTCGGGAACCCGGTGACCGCTCCAGGTCATCCCTAGACAGGGATGGAATTGGAACCCAGGAAGGTACAGAGCCTGAGTCCACAGGGCCATGGGGAGGAGGGTGCTCAGTTCTATAGTCTCTGGTTCCCTACAACACTCAGGGAATCCAGAGATTTGGGAATCTAGGGCCCTGAGGCTTGAGAGGAGGCCGGGAGACCATCAGGTTGATGACTATGGAAGCCAGATATTCAATTCATAGTTTCATTTCATTTAGATAATAAACATGATGTTTCCAGGTGTTCATTTTAGATGTTTGAAATTTGAATATTTGTCATACTATTCCTTCTGCTTTCCTATTTGTTATTTTCAAGTGTTCTCCTACAAAATTCATTTATTCTGAGCACAAAGCATTTGTGATTCCAGCCTTTGCTGTCAATGATTTCAGGATTCTGTAATCTGAAGATCCCAAGAGCCACTGATTTCAAAATTCTCTGATGTTGTTTCCAGTATACTGTGAGTCCAGAAATGCTAAAGTTGTGCCATTTCAAATTGCTGGGGACCCAGGACGTTGCATTCTCAAGATTCTGTGATTGAGAACTTGAATATTTTATGGTTAGAATTTCATTCCAAAAGATTGGAAGGAAATGCTCAAAATGTTCATCGTGGTTCTGAGTGCTTGTGATTTTGGCCTCTTTATTCTATTTTATCTATTTCTTCCTAGTTACTATGTGTTCCTTTCTAGTGGAAAATGCTCACTTAAAAGAAAATCTTGTATTATAACATATTAGTGCCCTAATCTGTGGTTTCTTTGAATCAATAAGTCTTTCATTTTCAGTATTGGGGACTTCAAGAATCAGTACAACCAGGGTTTGTGCTACTACTTCTTTACTTCTACTGTTCGCATCTTCAGTGTCCTAGGATTCTGAAATTTCAGTTTTGAGTTTGTGACGCCAGGATTTAATGATTGAATGCTGTGAGTTTTCAAGTTTCTCTGTGGCCAGGACTTTGTGATTCTACCATGAGGCAATTGGACCATTTCAAGGTGTTTTTATTCTTCCATTCTTGATTCAAGATCCTCAACCTCAGGATCTTGGCTGAGCCAACATTTCTTGGCTCCACCCTCAGGAAGGCCTAGGAAAATAGGCATTTGGGGGTCCACCTGGCCCCCACTTCTTTTCTGGGAATTGTTTCCCTCCCCCTGTCTACCCACGCTGAACAATTAAGATTATTCCATGTGACTGCTCCCCACCCCCAGCCTAGATGCAGAAACCTGAACAAGATCAGCAGGAGACTGTCTCCTGGTCAAATGATAACAGTAACAATAATGGTTAACAGTTAAGTGCCAGGCACTATCCTAAGCGTTACATTAATGTATTAAATTCTCACCGCAACTCTGTAGTTATTCTCATTCCCATTTTACAGATGAGGAAACTGAGGTCCAGGGAGGCTAAATGTCTGGCCCAAGGATGCACAGCTAATAAGTACCGTGTAGCTGGGATGTGAACCCAGGCAGCCTTGCTCTGCAGCTAGGACACTTAATCACGAAACCCACAGGCTCAGAGACCAGAGGCTGGTTCTTGAAAATTTGAATGGAAGAAGCTCTGACTAGAGTCAAAGGACACCATGGACTTGAACTGAGAGGTCATTTTGATTCAGGGCTGGGTGGGCCATTTCTAGCCGTGGCACGGGCTTGCTGAGGTGTAAGAGGAGAGTGGATCTCCAGAGAAAGGGGACATGAGAAGCTGTGAGGCAGCTCAGGAGAGAAATGGTGACTGCCTTGATTCCAGCAGGCTGTTCAGATCCTAGAATAAACCCTCTGTCCTGCCAAGACAAGTCATTTCCAGGTTGGAAAACTCTTAGATTCCTGAAGGGAAGCCCGCGGCAGGTGACAGGTTACTGGAGAAGAGCAGAGAAAGCCTCTATATGGTCAAGACTTCCAGATGCCCCTCCATATATGTTCTTTTTCTTTTGACCCTTGGATTAAAAACTACATTTTCCAGCCTCCCTTGCAATTGGGTTCCTGGCCAGCAGAATGCGGCAGCTGTGAGGTGTGCAATTTCCAGGTTCTGTCCTAAAAGGGAAGGAACACTTCCATATGCTAAGTGGTATACCCTGGGTTCCTCCTGTATTACTTACCATGCTCTGTGGCTGCTCTGGTGGGCTGCTCTGGAGAGGGGCTGACGGTGGGATGGGAGCCGGTGGGGCTGGAGCAGGGGGCCCGGCCCTGGCCTCAGATCCCTCAGTGATGGGGGACAGCTCGGGCTCAGGGCCCCCAGGCCCACCGTGACGATGGAAGAGGCGGCTGATGATCTGTTGGTATTGCTTCTTGTGGGTGGGGGGCAGGGCTACAGCCGGGCTCTGCTCCATGGAGCCCCGGCGTTTGAGGGGCCGTGGAATCTCTGCCAGCACCCGGGCCACCTCCTCCAGCTCCGGCACCGACTGTGCTTCCGGCGGCAGCGCTGGCTGCAGCCGTGTGGGACTAAGGGGCCGAGTCACAGCACCTTCGTCTGCATCGCCAACCTCCAGCACGGGCGTCAGCAGCCCCTCCAGCTCTGGCTCAGGTTCCAGATCAGCAGGAGGTTTGGCGAGGCCTAGAAGGAACAAGCGCCCCATCAGAGGAGGGATCCCTGGAGCCCCTCAAGACTCCCTCTGCACAGCTTCCAGGACCTGCCACCAAGGCCTGATTTGCTCTGTGTCCCCATGGCAGTTCTTGCTCTCTCTGGGCTATAACTTCCTTGGGTTGTAAATAACAGACAACTATGACCTCCCCATTCATCACACACTTAAGCTTGTGCCTTGTGCTTTCTCCATGCCTGTCTTACTGAATTCTCACCACTACCTTGTGAAGCTGATATGACTATCATCTCATTACTACAGAAAGGGAAACTGAGTCTCAGAGAGGGCAAGTCAGTTGCCCAAAGCCACACAGCTGGAATTTGAATTCAGTTCTATCTCACTCCAGAATCTCTACTCCTACTATTATGATAGACTTGACTAAGACTCTAATCATTTCCTCTCTTAACATCTCAGGCAGACAATCGCTGGGACTAGAATTCTGGTATTTGATGGTCTCATCGCTGTTTCCTGCCTCTCAATCAGTTTCTAAAAGCAGGTTGAAATATATAATGCTTGTTCTTGTTTTTCTTTTTATAATGATCATTTTCTACATGATTTCATTGAATGCCCATCATAATCTATGAAGTAAGTATTATTCATCTCTCTTCACAGATGAGAAAATGGAAGCTCATATGGGTTAATTAATTTATCCTGAGTCACGCAGCATGTCGATCGCAGAGAGGGGCTCAAAACCCACTCTGTTTAAATCTAAGCCCTGAGCTGGTCTCACACCAAAAACTATTAATAATTATTATGACTACTATGATAGCTACAGAGGGCTTAGTATCCATCAGGCCCTATTTTGAAGCCTTTATAGGGATTATATAAGCCAATACCATACCCCAGTGAGGTAGGTTCTACCACTATTCATGTTTTCCACTCAAGGAAATTGAAGTCCAGAGAGGTTATGTAACTTGCCAAAAGTCACACAGCATGCAGCCAGCCAGTCTGACTCCTGAGTCCCTGCTTAAGCACTGTACTATGGCTAGTTCCTGAGCAAACCCCCAAGCTCATCTGGCCTCATGCTCTGCAGGGACAGTGTCTGGAAAAAGATATTTGGTTGTGATGGGTCCCCCAGCTGGTTTGGTCCCCAGCCATCTGTCCTCCCTTCACCCAGCCCTCCAGAACCCCCAGCGCTGACTCACCTTCACTTACAGGGGCCCAAGTCTGTTGGGGGGCTTGGGGGGCTGGGGCAGGGGCTTGTGGCTGAGGCTGGGGTTGTAGTTGTGGCTGGGGCTGTGGGGGCAGCTGGGGCTGTGGTTGGGGCTGGGGCTGGGGCTGGGGGGGTGCCTGGGGCTGGGGAGGCATCTTAGGTGGGGGAGCTCGCGAGAAGATGGAGGAGCTTGGGAGCATGGCCCTGCTGGCTCCATGCTCCCAAAAAGCATTCTGCAGCTTGAATATCATGCTGAGGGGGATGGGGCGCTGGCGGGGGGCACTGCGGGGCTGCGGGCTGGAAGGAGGCATGGGGATGCGACTGACAGGCTGCCAGCTTCGGGGCAAAGTGCCTGACGGCCCCGTGGAGCCCAGTGATCGGCGGTAGCTGCCCACATCAGAACGCCTGTCGTTGGCCAGAGGGGAGACCTTGTAATTGCGGGGCAGAGTGGCGCTGGTGAAGTTGTCCTGGGGAGAAAGAGGGAAGGAAGGAAGATAGAAAGGGCTCAGATGGGAGGGCGATAGGCTTAAGGGGACCAAAGACAGAGGAGTGGAGGAAAGGACGTGGGAAGTCAAGGCAAAAGGCAAGAAGGGAGAGAAGGAGAGGAGGGCAGAGGAGAGAGGGAAAGAAAAGAGGGTCGGGGAGGGGGTGGAAATCCAGGATAAAGCCGGGGGAGGGTATGGAAACTGTGGGAGTAGCCAGAAAGGGGAGACTAGTCCTGACCCCACAAAACCCCTCCCCAAGTTTCTCTGGCCGCTCACCTTGCCGGTGGCCCCCAGCCCATCCAGGCTGCTCTCTCTCCAGGGTAACAGCTGCAGGCCTGGAGAAGCAGGCCGCGGGAAGACATCCAGACCTGTGAGGCGGGAATCATTAGGGTCTGGGGGATGCCTCTCCGGCTCCCCCATCCTCTGGCCTTCCATCACTCACGTTCATAGCTCGCAGTTTGCGAGGGCTTCTTCTCATAAGCCACGTCCAGGTCGGACTCGTTCCAGGCTTTGGGGGGCCGCCGGCGCAGCGTTAGGTCGTCTGGGGGAGAAGTTGCTCATGAGGATCCCGGGTGGGAGTAGGGGAAGAGAGGCTGGTCCCGGGCTGCACCCCTCACACCCGCCAAGTAGGGCCCTGTGGTTCACCTTGAGCGCGCAGAGGCGGGGCGAAGGCGCTGCCGCCCGCGCCCAGCAGAGGGCTCCCAAAGGCAGCCGGCGCATCGTAAGCTGAGGTCCCGGGGCGAGGCGAGGGTCCGCGCTCCGGGAAGAAGGCCTGGGGCCCTTCCGCCAGGGGGCTGCCACGCGGGGAGCCGGAGCGGCCCAAGAAGTCAAAGTGAGTGGGGGGACCCTGCTGTCGGAGCGGGCCGGGTCGAGGGGAGGGCGCCCGGCCGTGGGGGCTGCCTGCGCCATCGAAGGCGCGGGGCCGGGGCGAGGGCGAGCGGTCTAAGCTGCCGTAGGCGTCCGGCTGCAGGTAGAGCTGGGTGCGCGGTGACGACGGCCGGCCCTTCGCGGATAGCGAGCTATAGGGGAGCAGAGCTGGGGCGCTCTCCGAGCGTCCGAATGGGGTGTCTGCGCCGTCGGTGGTCGCCTTCCGGGAAGACCCACGGCTGCCCAAGGGCTCGGGGACCGGGCTGGTGCTGTACCGGGGCAGCTGTGGGGACATTGTGGGGTCAAAGGAGACGTTAGTAGAGGGTTGGTAAGTCAATCGATAGCGGTGATCGAGAGCCAACCCTGGAGAGGTGAGCGGGACTGGAGATTCAGGCCTAGGGAGCCCTGCCGTCGGGGCTGGGGCCAGCGCACACAGTGCCTTTGTGCCGCTTCTCTTCCGAGGGTCCTGACAGACGTCCGCTTCCACTGGCCTCCTTTATCAGATGCCCTTAAACAGCCCACCGCCTGCCCCATGAGACAGGCTTGCCTGAACTCCTGGCCAAAAGAAGCTGACTTTTCGGGTGGCCAGGGTTGGGACCAGGACCCGCGGGCTCACCCTAGCCGGCGCTGCGGCCTGAGAGCCAAGAGGCGCCGCGGGCGAGTCCGACCACAGCGACTCCAACTGCTTGGTCAGTTCGTCCACCTTGGCCGCCGCCGTGTCCAGCTCCATCTGCTTCAGGTCCATGTGCTTCATGGCTAGAGCTGGGCGGGCGGGAGTGGCAATGAGGACCGGGACCCGTGGGCCGCGCCCCGCCACCGAGGGCCGCGCCCCGACAAGCCCCGCCCCCTATCCCAGCTCACACTGGAATTTCAGGTCCAGAATGTCCCCCGAACTCTGGAACGCCTCGCTGTCCATGGTGCCGGCCGGCCGGAGCGGGGCGCCTGCGTTTGGGGAGGCAGGGGCGGGGGGGAGTCTGCTCAGGGCCCGCCTACAGGGAACCTGGGGCCCTAAGGAGAGCGAGGGTGCCTTTATTCTCCTTGTTCCTTCCACTGGAAGTTCTATGCCTCTCCATCGCCCCTGCTGGGAAATGCCAACTCCTGCAAAACTCTCTGGCTCAGGACAATTCACTCTCTTTACGTGACTCCTTGTTCATCTCTCTGCCTTAATAAAACTGGATCATTCCTTCAACCATTATCCATTGACCACCTACTATGTGCCAGGCATTATAGTGAACAGAGGTTGCAATAATAATAACTATCAATTACTGAATGGCTTCTAGGGACCAAGAGACACTGTACTAGATGCTGGGGATCTTTTTAAAAATAATGATGGTGTTGCCTTCTATATGTGCCTACTATGTACCGACTCAATGGACATGAGTTTGAGCAAACTCCGGGAGATGGTGAAGGACAGGGAAGCCTGGGGTGCTGCAGTCCATGGGGTCGCAAAGAGACACAACTGAGCAACTGAATGACAACATTATGTGCCAGGACCTTTGCTAGTTGCCTGAGGGTTTAATGAAATAAAACAACTATTTGTTGAGAGGTCACTGTCGCCTGGAATCGTACCAAGTGCTTTACATCCAATACCTTATCCTGAGATCAAAACCTCCATAGCAGGCATGGAAGTGAGGCTCAGAAACATACATTTCAGATCACCCTGCAAGAAGTCAGCATACTAGGTTTCACATCTGAACCTAACTTGACGTTCTGGGTCATTTCAGTCAGTCTGGAGGGGCTCCAGAGGACAGGGGCCACTCAGCTTCCTCTCCCCAGAGTCTCCGCCCAAAGCAGACTCAGCGTGTTCACACGGGTCCACCGTCAACAGAAGAACTGGGAGGTGACCAGGGGCCACTGAATTCGCCAACCCAGTGGGAAGGAGCCAGGCCCCCAGGAACCAGTCTGGCCAGCACCACCCCCATCTCCATGGTAACCGCCACGCCCGCCAAGTCTGCCACCTCCCTGCTGCACCAACCCGCGGCTTAGCTTTGATTTGGGGTGCAGGCGTGGGCAGCAGGGCAGGCTGGGGCATGCTGATTCTGGCTTCAGTCTGGGAAGTCTCGGAACAGAACCTGTTGGGGCTGGTGGCTCATTTGGGTGTGTTAGGAGTGTGTGACCTTGGACTCCGAGTCCCCTCCACTCCTTGAGCCTCAGTTTCCCCCAACTGTGAAAGGAGGAAGCAAATCAGCTATTCTAAGGAGCCTCCTTAACCCCTCAGAGCCCTAGATTCTGAAATTATAAGGATCTTGAGGTTGTAACTAAATTCCTACAGAACCTAAAACCCTCCGCTTGAGAAGTCTATGGTTTGAAAGTTCTGAGTTCAAGAGTCTATCTTTGGAACATTCTAGAATTCTCCACTTTGGCTAGCCTAGATTTCTCTGTCTTCCTGCACCAAGTTCTACCTATTCCAGGATTCCAAGGTCCTAAAAGTCTGGGTGAACGTCTGGTTTAGTGGAGCTGCTGAAAGCACAGTTATGCTATGCTATGCTAAGTCACGTCAGTTGTGTCCGACTCTGTGACCCCATAGATGGAAGCCCACCAGGTTCCCCCATCCCTGGGATTCCCCAGGCAAGAACACTGGAATGGGTTGCCATTTCCTTCTCCAATGCATGAAAGTGAAAAGTGAAAGTGAAGTCGCTCAGTCGTGTCCGACCCTCAGCGACCCCATGGACTGCAGCCTACCAGGCTCCTCTGTCCATGGGATTTTCCAGGCAAGAGGACTGGAGTGGGTGCCGTTGAAAGCACAGTTAAGGAGGATTCAAATCTGGTAGCACCACTGACCCACCTGACCAGATAGCCTCAGTTTCCTCATCTGTAAAATTAGAATCAATAGCAGTTCATTTCAGAGGACTGCTGTGAGGATCCAACTGGCCAGAAAGTGCAAGAGGAATTAAGGTTCTGAGAATTGAGGCCTCAAAAAGTAGAGACTATAGGAACCAAAACTCGGCATCTTTTAGAATCTTAGAGATACATAGGAAACACTCTGTTAAAATATAAAAAAGAACTATCTATGCTACCTCCAGGGCCAGCATTCTGGTAGCGAGTGGTTCTTTGGGGTAGTTTCTGATTCTCAAATTCTAAGACACATCCCACGCTGATATCCTCTGGGTCTAAGGAAATGCCAGGGCTGGGCGTGGAGCCGTCCCGGGGCTGACGCGGGCGAAGGGGGCGTCGGGGCCTCCAGGGGGCGCTCCAGGTCACGGCACGACCCCAGCTGGGAGAGCAGACCTTGCCTGAGCTCAGACACTGGGAATGCGCGGCGGGCCCAGGCAGGTGCAGCACCTCCCGCGGCAGGGGAGCGGGGACCGGGCGGGGCGCAAGGGTGGCACGGGCCGCGCCTCTGCTCGCGGCCCCTGTCCTCCACACCCAGGTCCTCTCCACCGGGCGCCCCTCTCCTCCGCTCTTAGGTCTCTTTCCCCAGCATCTTCTGCACCCCAGCCAGGTTCTTTGGAATTAAAAATCAAGGGAGGAGGCGGAGGTCCTGGAGGAAGCATCCTCCGTAAGAACCGGGTCAGAGTGCTAGGCTGGACTGACAGTACCCAGGTTGGAATCCTCCGAGACAGACGCTGGGAGCCACCCCCCTACACACACATCCCCGCCTTGGGACTTGGTTTCCTCCTCTGTGGACGTCTGTGCAATGAGCTTGGGCCTTCCCATTCTTTCAATTATTTAGCTTCTGTGTGCCTCAGTTTCCTTAAGTGTATAAAGGGGGAATCAATACCTTCACCTCAATAGAAATGTGACGTTTGAATGACATAATTTATGTACAGAGTTTAGAACACTGCAGGGCTCGGAGTAAAGTTCACACGGATAAGATTCCTAATTCCCAGGCCTGGAACAGACAGAGAGCTCAAAACCCAAAGTGACTGTTTTTCTCCGAAACGGCCCATTCAGATCTCTGAGATTCTAAAAGCCCTGAGCTTTGACCCTTCCGTCTTGACTCCAGTCCTCGGATTTCAGAACCCAAACTGTGGCCTCTATGACTCAGCTTACCCCCTCCTCTCCATATAATGGCTGCATTGTGCAAGCCCACCACCACCAATCCCATCCCATCTTCTCCCCTGCTTTCCTGAGTTCTGGCCATCTCTAGTTCTGGCCCATTCCAGGGCATAGGAATCCCTAGAAGATTCTAGACAGAAGGTGGCAAAAGCTGAAGGTATCGCCTTCACTCCAGCCTCAGTTTCCCCAATGGACCAAAGAGAAGTCATTCCCTGGGGTGGGATCAGCAAACCCCAGTGGAAGTAAGACCTTTGGGCAATTGCCAGAGACTTCTGTAGACGGTGGGAACCATCTCTCTACCTGCCAGCCCTCAGCCTGGCACGCTGTGAGCTCTGCCTTGGCAGCCACGGTTATTATTTTTAATTTCATCCCAGGCTATCAGCAAATGCCCTTCAAGCCCAGACGTTAGGAAGTTCTTCCCTCTCTCACCAGAACCCCCTGCCTCCCCCACCCCCTTGTATAATCCCTTCACGTGACACATAGGGGTGGAGAGAAGGGGGAGTCTTGGGAGGGAGGTGCTGGGCGTCTGCCCTCCCCCAGCTTCAAGGACAGACACACACCTCCAGAATTAGCCTCTATCCTCCCTTATCTGCCACACTACCTCAGGTCAGACAGATGGGAGGGGAGGTGACATTTCTCACCTCAGGGTCAGGGCCAGGAGCCCTAGGAGAGAAGTCAGTCAGAAAATCCGGTGGGAGGGGATGGACTCCTGACGCCGAAGAGAGCTGTGTGGAAGGGGGAGGGCAAATACTGACCCCCCAACACTGCTGCCACTGTGACCTCTATGACTCAGCTTACCCCCTCTTCTCTGTATAATGGCTGTATTGTGTCCAGCTTTGCAAGCCCCCCCTCAACCCCACCCCACCTTCTGGAATTCTGCCCTGGATTCTAGAACCCTCTTTGCAAATCCCAGATATTTCCCACCTTCAAGGGGTAATAGGAGGTTCCCCGCCCCCGCCAGGGGGCGCCCTGGGGCGGAGGTCCCTCTGGTTAGGCAGGTCTGACGCCCCGGTTAATGACAGGTTGGGGATCGTGCAGCGGCAGAGAGAAGGTTGGAGACCTGCCCTAGTCCTCCCCACCCCAACCCCGGCCCCCACCCCAGAGCCAGAAAGAGGGGGGAACGCCGGGGCACAGTCTTCAGAGGGACCGAGGGTGTTAGTTCTGATTCATTTCAGGAACCCAGGTTCCACTATCCTCACCCCGTCCCTAATTCTGCTCCCAGACCTAAAGACTCGGTCGAAAAGGCAGCTGAAGGGTGGCAGGGATGGCCGCCCATTCCAGAGCCCCAGCAGTCCAAGTCTCCCATTTCTCCCCAAGAGATCCGATATCCCAATTCTACTCAAGGATTCAGGATTCCTAGAGCTCCCAATTCGAGAGACTGAGGAGTCCCAGTTCCGAACCTCTCCCCAGGACTACGGTGTCCGCTCCCACCCGTCCAAGAACTCAGGCATTCGAGCCCTCTTTCCTTCTGCCCAGTAAAGCAGGCATCCAAGTTTTAGCCTTCTAATGTCCCTGGCGTCCTGCGCACTCCCAATTCCGCCCTGGGACCTGGCGTCTTAGCCTCTTCAGGACCCTCCCAGGGACGCGAGTCTCGGGCTCCACCAGAGCCGCTGAACCCAAGGGGGTGTAACTCACAGATCCGGGGCAGACTTTGGCACCGGGGGGCTTCCTCCGGCTCCGGCTCCGGCTGCGGGGAGCCGAGGACGGGGCGGGGCAGGCGCCGGGAACAGGTTAGACGACGTGACTCCGACCAGAGGGAGGCGGGTCTCGGAGGGGAGGGGGAGTAGGGGGTCGCCTCGAGCACTTTGGGACTTGTAGTCCCGGAGGAGCGGGACATAGCCGGGTACGTTCCCATTCGAACTGACATAAAGTCCATTTCACAGACAGGAAGGGCGAGGTCGAAAAGCCAAGGTTGACCTAACTAAGTAAACAGAATTCAGACTCTCACCTCGCTGTGGTTGCAAGAGACGAAATCCTGAGTCCCTGCCCCTCCCCTCCAGGCTCAGTTTCCCACTTCTTGAATAAAGATTTGGACAACACCGAAGAGGCAGAAAGTTACAGAGGCTGGGGGAGACACGTATCCCGCCCCCAAGGCGAGAAGAGGGCCTCGCTAAAATTAGTATCCCCTCGGGTCTCTGAGCCTCAGTCTCTCTATCGGTAAAAAGAGTGGTTGGGATCTTGATAGAATTTCGCAGCTACAGCTCACAAAGTTAGAGGCTGGGACTACAACTCCCAGCAGCTTCCTCGGCCGACGTCCGGCGCCACCCAGTCTCGCATCCTCTGGGAACTGTAGTCCCGGAGCTCGCAGGGGCGGCGCCCGCCTGTCTCGCCCACGCACGGGAAACTGGAGATTTGGGAAGAGGCAACCCATCCTCTTTGCCTGACTCTCCCTCCGCTCTGGGTAGCCGCTGGCTCGCTGAGAAGGTGGGCGCCCCAGTTCTAAAGTAGGATCCGCAATCTCGGCAGAGCGGGGGGGAATCAGCGCTGACACACCGGTCAGGAATGCAGTCTGGTCACCCTGTCTAGTCACCGTCCCGCGGCTGCGCCCGTCTCCCCACGCGGCACGATTCCCGTGGGAAGGGACGTAGGCGTGTCCCCCAAATCTGCGGCCACGTGCCGCTGTTTACACGCGCCCAGGGACAGAGACGGGGCACTGATCAGGACTTCTACTCATTCTCCCTTCCTCAAAGCCTTTGGAAATGCCCCCCACGCACGAGACTAAATCCTCGAGGGAATCGACCCCTCTCTTCTGGCCCACTGTCCCTCCCCCTAGTCCGCCCCCCACCCCCCGCCCCCGCCGCCACGCGTGTCCAGCTCGGGAGCCCGGAGGCTCCTCCCCGGGATCCACAGGCTCCTCCCCCTGTATTTCCCGCTCCCCTGGAGCCCCGAAAGCCCGCCCTGTCTGGTAGTTAAAAGCCCTCATTCCTCGGCTTTCCCACCTCTCCCAGTCAAGTTCTGAACTTCTGAGGCATCTGGGCCTCCTAAAAGGCTTTGTAACACTAAAACCACAGTCCTGCACACCTGGACCCTTACCGGTCTCTTTAAGGATTTCAGACCACTCGATCTTCCTGTCTCTTTAAGAGTTAGGGCCTATGAATGTGGCGGCCCCTTTAAGGCAACGTTGGACCAAATCATTTCTGAAATACTGTGGGGATTCCCGCCGGGACCTTGTGCGGCTCTAATTCCTCCCCACGCCCCAGACAGCGAATCAGCTGCTTTTTGGAGTAGACTTTCAGTAAAAGATGATTTTTCTCGCTCCTCGGCCGTGCACAAGTGGAAGTCCCCCCTAGTTATGCTTACAGAGAGAGCGGGCTCCGAGCGACACCTCCCGCGCTCCCGTGCCACATGAACGCTCACAGGCGAGGCCCCACCTCTGGTTTCACGTGGTCGGCGGCGGGGCCTGGGTTGCTTGGTCTAAGTGAGGCACGGGTCCAGGGATGGCGGGAACCCCGTCCGGCAGTAAGTTGCTTCACGGCGGGCCTACAGGGTGCAGAGAGTTGGCTGGCGGGAAGAGAAAGGGGCGCCCTAGAGCGTTCGGACGTAAAAAAAGAGACTTCCTCTGAGACCGGACCATGCTTCTCTCTCCAGTGGCTAAACCTGGGGGAAATCTAGAAGGGTTTTCCTGAGGAAACCAGAAATGCCTCTTCTCAGCTACTACCCCCGTCTCACCAAAAGAATCTGACCAAGCGTAGAGTGTATCCCCCGGGGGATGGTGGGGACGGGGAGGCATTCAGATAGAGGATATTTGAGGGTCGGGGGGTTGGGGTATACTGGTGGGGAGAACTAGGATTGGGATGGCGGATATAGGCGCGCCTCTGGGGAACAGACAGGAGAGAGGGAAGGCGTGGTAAGAGGATTGGGGCTCTCAAGAAGTTGAGACCAATGGACCGATAGGCGTGCCCTGGGGGACTGGATCGGCACAAATGACCATTTCCCCTTCTGCAGGTGCTGCTCGGTTTTCTTGTCCCCCCAACTTTACTGCGACGCCCCCAGCCTCAGAACACAGTCGTTTCTCTTTGGAGGCATTGACCGGCCCAGATACAGAGCTGTGGCTCATCCAGGCCCCTGTGGACTTCGCCCCAGACTGGTAAGAGGTCCCACGCCAACTCCGGGGAACATTTCTCACCCCAGTGGCTGAACGAGGTGGGGTACTTAAAGGGGCTTTCTTGGGGAACCCAGAAATGCTGCATCTCAACTGCTGTCCCCTGTCCCACCAAAAGAATCTGATCAAGCTTCTGCCCTCCTCTTTTCAACTTTTAGCCTCAATGGACGACTCGTGCCTCTCTCTGGCTCCCAGATTGTGAAGGGCAAGTTGGCAGGCAAGCGGCACCGCTACAGGGTTCTCAGCAGCAGTGGCCCCAGAGCTGGAGGAGAAGCAACCCTGCTGGCCCCCTCAGCAGAGGCAGGAGGGGGACTCACCTGTGCCCTGGCACCCCAGGGCAGCCTGAGGATCTTTGAGGGTCCCCAGGAATCCCTGACAGGGACTCTACTGCAGTCCATTCCTGCAAGTCCCCCACCACAGATCCCCCCTGGCCTGAGGCCTCGGTTCTGTGCCTTCGGAGGCAGCCCGCCGGTCACAGGGCCTGGGTCCGTCTTGGCCTTGAAGTCCCTGGCTTCAGGGAAGAGGAAAAAGAAGAGACACTTGCCAGAAGCCTCAGTTCCTCAGGAGGCAGTGAATGAGCATGGGGCCCTGGAGGTGGACACAGCTTTGGGGTCCCTGAAGCTGGATGTGGGGAAGAAGGAAAAAAAGCACCAGCTGAAAGAACTGGAGGCGACAGAGCCACTGGCAACAGAGCCCGTTGCTGAGATGCTGGAGCCTCCAGGAACACTGTCCCCATCCACCACCAGGAAGAGGAAAAAGAAGCCCAAAGAGTCTGTAGAAATGGTCAAGCCAGAAACAGGGATGCCAGAATCCAAAGAAAAGACGGTGGAGGAGCTAGAATTCAGGGTTAAAAGGGAGCCTCTGGAAGAGACAGTCCTGTCCCCCAGAAAGAAGAGGAAGAAGCAGAAGGAGCCAGGAGAGATGGAGCCGGTGGAGGGGACGACAGTGGAGCCTCAGCTGCAGGTAAAGACGGAGCCACAGGAGGAAGCCATCCCACTGCCGTCCTCAAAGAAGAAGAAAAAGGAAAAGAGGTACAAAGGAATGAGGGAGCCAGGGATGGAGGTGACGGAGCCAGAGGTGAAGCCTCTGGAGCTCACAGGGGAGGTGATGGAGCCTGACCTGCCACCTGATGTGCAGGCACAGTCTGAGGCAGCTCTGGGATCCCCCAAAAAGAGAAGGAAGAAAGAAAAACAGCAAAATGTGATGATGGAGCCAGGGACAGAGGTGGTGGAGCCACAGGCAGAGGGGATGGAGCCCGAGCTGCCAGGTGCTGCTGAGCCTCAGGCAGCTCTAGCATCCACCAAGAAGAAGAAGAAGGAAAGAGGGCATCTAGCGACAGAGCCTGGGACTGAGATGACTAACCCCCAAGGCGAGATGATGGAGCCTGAGCTGCCAGATGAGGGGCAGCCTGAGGCTAGGGCAGATCCAGCATCCACTAAGAAGAGGAAAAAGCAGGGCCAAAAAAGCCAGGTGCCCGAGACAGCACCCCAGGAGGAGATGCCAGAGCCCCCGCTGAATCCCGAGTCTGGGCAGGTGGCTCCCAAGGGACAGGAGAGGAAGCGGAAGAAGAAGCCGCAGCAGGATCCCATGTAAGTGTCCACCGGGGAAACCGATGACTGCAACTCAGACAAGCTGAAGGTGGCCACCTGGGCCATCAGAAAGCGAGAGCAGAGAACCCCCCCCTCCCACTGACCACACCAGCACACCAGCCAGAGCTGGGCCAGAAAAAAGTGCTTTATTATTACACCGAGGACCTCCTTGGCATCTGGGGTCAGTGGGGCACTTTCAAGAAAGGCTCGTGGAAGACATCAAACAGCCTTCGGGCCTGGAGAGGGGGGAAGAAAGAAAAGGAACCTGTCATTAAATGAGCCATTTGTTTGATACATTGGAGTGGGCTTCTGGTTCTTTTTCTCCTCAGTTGGAGGGGACATTGTGGGGGCGAGCAGAGAAGTAGTCAGATCTAGATTCTATCCCAGACTGGCTGTGTGAGGTTGGGCTGGTTCCCACCCTCTCTGGGCCTTCTGAAACCTCAGAACTTTGGAATCTGCAGTCCCATTTCTTTGGGGCTCCCTCCTGCCCTTAGCCCCTCAAGCCCATTTCCCCAGGCTCTTACCTTCTGGGGTCCCAGACCTGGGCACAAGGACAGATCTTCCCGGGATGCAGCTATGAGCTGTTCCAGAGACTGAGGAAGGTAGAAGCGAGTGGTCAGGGGAAATAAACCCAAAACCTCCCCTGCCCGCAGCTGCTCGGTGGGTGTACAATATTCCTGGAGGGCAGGGAGATCCTGCAGGGGCCGGGGAAGGCAGGAAGATGGGGAGGGGGCACTGGGAGGTAGAAGGAAATAGGTGGGCAGCTTCCTTGAAAAGCAAAGCAGGTAGAAATGTCAATCGGCACAAGGGAATTGTTCCTCACCCCAAAAGTAGTCAGGAGGGTCTGACTGTCCGTTTTGTTGACTGACTTGACGGTGGTCAGACATTCAGTCACCTGGAGGGAAAGGAGACGGGGTCAGAGGTGGGAGAAGAAAGGAAAACAAGACTGAGCCTGTGAGGGCGCCACTGGGTCACTGCTGTGTCCCTAGGCTGCTCTGCATGCAGGAAGCGCTCAGTAATGCTTTGGGGGTGTGTGTTTTGATTATGTGTTTTGATGATTAAAAGGTCATCTCAGAGTGATCCCCAACTAGCTGAGAGGGTTCTGGTCATGGGATGAGAAGATAAAAGTCATTTATCTTGAGCTGGTTCTGCCCCGGGGAAGACTGTAGGCTCTGAAGTTGGACCCAAGTTCAAAACCAGGCCCCACAGCCTTCTCCCTGTGAGACCCTGGGCATAGGAACTGACCTCTCTGGGCTAACATTTTCAAAAAATGGGGGTTCTCACAACACCCTGCACAAGCGTGGCTGGGGGCACCCTCCATTACGCTATCATTGGAGGCCCAGTTCAGTTCAGTCAGCAAATATTCTCTGAGCACTCCCTGAGTGTTTGGTGGTGCTGGGGACACGACAGGTCCGAGACAGCCCCAGCCCTGCCCTCCTGGAGCTCCTAGTCCACTGTGAGAGGGAGATCAGTTCCAGACACAGTGACCCAGATGGGCAGGGCTGAGGGAGCCCAGCGGGGGCACTTGACCTGACCTGGGGATCCCGGAAGACTTCCTGGAGAAGGAAGATTGGAGCTGAGATAGGGGAAAGACCAGATCAGGCAACTAATCAACAGAAGAACAGGAATGGACACAGAAGTGACAGAATGAGGAGGTAGGGGGTAGGTGGGGCTGCCGGGTCCAACAGGCAGCACCTTGGAGAGTGTGGAGAGGGCACTGGGGAGCCATGGGAGGGTTTTGGTGTTTGTTTAATATTTATTTATTTGGCTATGCCAAGCATTAGTTGTGGCATGCAGGAGGTTTAGTTGTGGCTCTCAAACTCAGTTGTGGCATGTGGGATCTAGTTCCCCAACCAGGGATCGAACCCAGGCCCCCTGTATTGGGAGCTCGGAGGCTTAGCCACTGGACCAGCAGGGAAGTCCCCACTCAAGGGTTTTGAGCTGAAGAAAGCAGGCTTAGGAAGACCCTGCTAGCTGCTGTTGGGGCAGAAGTGACTGGAAGCTGAGGGTGGGTTTGAGGGGGGAGAGGTGTGACTTGAGATCAGGACTGCAGCTCAGACCCCCAAAGGAGCTGGGGGAAGGCCCAGGCAGGGAGGGGAGGGTGCCTCACCCGGGAAACGAAGTCCTGCTCCAGCTTCTCCATCAGGAGATCGGCCGGCTTCTGCTCGTAGGCCTTGTATGTCTCCAGGTACCGCCCGGCCTCCTCGGGGCTGGGGTGAGACATTCGGGTCAGGGGAAGAGGGCAGGAGGGTCATGTTTTACATTAATTTCATTTGCTGATGCTAGAATTCCAAACTTTTAATATAGAGAAATGAATGCTCTCAACCTTGCCTAAATGTCCCCTGGCGGTAACCCCTGCTGGGCGGGCACATCTTGACAGGTCTTTTCTAAGACTTATGGCTAAGGGCCATAGCTTGGGAGCCTGACCAGTGGGGTTCAGGCCCCACTTCCCACCTGAGTTACCCGGGGCCAACAATTTTCCTCTCTGTGGGCCCTGGTTGCCTCACCTGTCAAGTGGGGTGGATGCTAAGTTCTAAGTGTTAGTCACTCAGTCATGTCCGACTCTCTCCAACCCTATGGACTGTAGCCCGTGAGGCTCCTCTGTCCATGGGATTCTCCAGGCAAGAATACTGGAGTGGTTTGCCATACCCTTCTCCAGGGAATCTTCCCGACCCAGAGATTGAACCCCAGTCTCCTGCATTGCAGGCATATTCTCTACCGACTGAGCCACTAGGGAAGAGGGGTGGATGCTAATGACAATTAAACAAGTCCACACACTTAAGCGCCATGCCTGGTGCTTAGAAGCCTATTTAAGAAATGTTAGCTATTCTGGGAGGGAGGTTTTATATGCAGCACACCTTCAAGAGGAAAGTTCTAGAAGCTGACTGCTGCAACTAACCTCACAGTCACCATTCATGTTTCCATTAGGCACTGGGTTTTTCTGACATGTAATTAACTGTCTCCAAAGTAGCTGAAACAATAAATCACTAAACGGGCCTGTCTGTGTGCGGAACAGAGGAACCCAAGTTTATTCACACCAGGAAAAAGCTGGCCTTTTTCCTCAAATGTTTGTCTTGAGGCATTTTCTTAGCCTTCAAAGTCTAGCTAGAGGACAGTGTTTGTTGATTAAACACTGATTTATATTCTCAAAAGAATACTCATTTTTAAAATTCTGTCTTTCTGTGGGCTTTGTTGCTTTTGCTCTAGTCGCAGAGGGGACTGTTATTGTTCTTAATCATGTGTCCAGGACATGCTGTATCCACTTCCTCAATTTCACTTTTGTTCCCCAGTACAATGAGGACACTCTTCCACATCGGAAGACAGAGCTCGACCCCATTTACTTTTTTAAAAATATTTGTGTCTTTATTTGTCTGTGGCAGGTCTTAGTTGCAGCAGGTAGGATCTTCAGTTGCAGCATGTGGTATTTAGTTCCCTGAGTAGTTCAGGGTTCGAACCCAGGCCCCCTGCCTTGGGAACACGGAGTCTCAGCCACTGAAGCACTAGGAAAGTCCCTCGACCCCATTTACTTAGTGGGTCCAAAATATTCCCCAGTTTGGATATACAGACATGGGAAATACTCCCCGTGTGGGGGCCTAGCCGCATTCCAGACACCGTTCAAAGCCCTTTATCTTCAGAAGCTTCTGGGCTCTCTTGAGAGATCTTGTAAGGCAGTTATTTTCAATCCGTGACAATGGAGGGGGAAACAGACGAGTGGGGTTGAGTCACTTGCCCAAGATCACACCGCCGGGCTCCCCATACGCCACTGTGCTACCTCCCACAGCAAAGAGAGAGCAATTTTTCATACTTGCTTCTGTTTTAATATATAATACGTAAGCACATTTTTCTGAGTAGTCAAAAAGTATAGCGGTGACACAGCCCTAGAGAGGACACAGAATGACAAATACATGTACCCTTTGACCTCAAAGCCCATCCCTGGGGTTGGGGGCAGTAGTGGGAGGGTTGCTGTAACAGCAAAACCCTGGGAGTCAGCCAAGTGTCCGCCAACAAGGGGCTACAGGCAGAATACTACACAGCTGGAAAAGAATGTGGATTCAGACAGTGAGTAGTAAAGTGATAGCAAATGAACTACCAGGATGTGAAAGGACGTGGAGGGGAACTTCCCTGGTGGTCCAGTGGCTAAGGCTCCACGCTCCCAATGCAGGGGCCCCAGGTTCAATCCCTGATCAGGGAACTAGAGCTCACATGCAACTAAGAGTTTGCATCCTGAACTAACTATCCCCCATGCTTCAGCTAAAAGAACCTGCATGCCACAACTAAGACCCCATGCAGCCAAATGAATAAAAAAAAAAAAGACATGGAGAAACCTTAAAGAAGCCAGTCTGAAAAGGCTTCTTCGAGCTAACAGAAAATATATACTGGTTTCTGTCCCTGTGTCTGACACAGAGCTCCAAACCCCTGTAAATTCCCAAGTGATAAGATCACCAAGGGCTTCTTCCGTTCCACAGAGGTGACCCTGGGTGGCTCCTAGATGGGGGGCTGGTATCTGGAAAGTCCAAGCCAGGATTAGAAGCTTGGAATTTCCCACCCCACCCCCAATCCTCTAGAGGGGAGAGGGGCTGGAAATGGAGTTAATAAGTGACCATGCCTATGTGAGAAGCCGCCATAGAATCTCAACACTAACCCTGGGATTTAGGGAGTTTCAGGCTGGCAAGCACATCCACGCCGGGAGGGTGACACACACCCAGCTCCCTGGGACAGAAGCTGCTGTGCTCAGGACCCTCGCAGACCTTGCCCTGTGTACCTGTTTGTATCCTTGAGTGTATCCTGTAATGAACTAGTAAATATAAGTGTTTCCCTGAGTCCTGAGAACTGTGCTAGCAAAATAATCAAACCTGAGGAAGGGTCATTGGAGGTCTTGACCTGCAGCTGCTGTTCAGAGCACAGGTGATTCCCTGGGCTTGCGACTGGCGCCTGCAGCGTGTGTGGGATGGGTAGCTCTGTGAGCCATTAACCTGGAGGATACAACCTTATCTCCAAGAGAGTGTCAGAACTGAGCTAAACCTGAGGAGTGAAGGAGACTCACAGGAGGAAGACCTGCGTTAAAAAGTATGACTATTTTCTGCTTTAATCACCAGTCAAGTCTCCTGCTAACCAAACATGCAGGTGCCTATTTCTTGACGTTTTCACCAAATTAATGGATGAAAAATAACACCTTGTTCTTTGAAAATTAACATTTCCTGACAAACTGTATGGCTGACAGTTTTTTCATAGCTTCTTGACAACTTGCTTTAGACTTCAGGCTTTTTTTTTTTTGGCAGCACTGCATGGCTTGCAGGATTTCGGTTCCTCAGCCAGGGATTGAACCCAGGCCACGGCAGTGAAAGCCCAGGATCCCCTCACCACTAGGCAACCAGGGAGCTCCTGGGCTATTTTTCTTACTGATTTGTAGGAGGTCCTTTCTATATATAAATACATAATACATGTTTAAATACATTCCTGTGAATATAAACATGTAAATTTTTTGAACTGTATAAATATAACACTTATATTTAAACATACAAATTAGGGATCTTAGGACTTCCCTGGTGGCGCAGTGGATAAGAATCCATCTGCCAATGCAGGGGACACAGGTTCGATCCCTGGTCCAGGAAGATCCCACATGCCTCAGAGCAACTAAGCCGGTGCACCACAACTACTGAGCCCGAACTCCAGAGCCCAGGAAATGCAATGACCGAAGGGCCTGTGAGCCACGGCTACTGAAGCTGGAGCACCTGGAGCCTGCGCTCGCCGCAACTAGACCAAGCCTGCAGACAGCAACGAAGACCCAGCACAGCCAAAAGCAAACACATAAATAAAGGTTCCTTTCAAAAGAAAAGTGAATTAGGGGTCTTACGTCTTTGTGTCATAGACAGCAAGTATTTCCTCTCAGTGTGTCGCTTATCTTTTAACTTTGTCTAGAGTATCTCTTACTATCCAGCAGTTTAAAATTTTAATTTTCTCACATCAGCCTTTTCCTTTATGGCTTCTGGGTTTTGAGTCTTGCTTTGAAAACCTTTCCCAGCACAAGAACATCATATAGATAGATAGAGATGAAAGTCAAACTCAGACATGTCCAACTGTTTGTGACTGCATGAACTGTATACAGTCCATGGGATTCTCCAGGCCAGAACACTGGAGTGGGTAGCTGTTCCCTTCTCCAGGGGATCTTCCCAACCCAGGGATCGAACCAGGGTCTCCTGCAGGGGGATTCTTTACCAGCTGAGCTACCAGGGAAGCCATATATATATATGATTTCTTATACGTTCACTGTAGTTTTTCTTTTTATGTCTATAATCATCAAGACTTTGTTCTGATTATGGTGTGAGGAAGGGATCTCTTTTTCCTGTGGAGAACCAATCAAAATGGTCTTTATAAACCTAGACTGGGAATTAATTATTCAGCCAGGTTTTACGTCTAACTCATAAGTGCCTAGCGTGGTCCTGGGAATTTCCTCTATGTCACCTTCTTTTGTGCCTACAACCCTGTAAGAAAGATATTAAGACCCTGGCTTATAGATAAAGAAATTGAAGCCCAGGGACTCTCCTGGTGGTCCAGTGGTTAAGAATCTGCCCGCCAATGAAGGGGCCACGGATTCGATACCTGGTCGGGGAATGCAGATCTCACATGTCTCAGGGCGACTAAGCCCATGTACCACAACTACTGAGCCCACGAGCTCTAAAGCCCGTGCTCCACAGCAAGAGAAGCCACCGCAGTGAGAGGCCCACGCACCACAACCAGCGAGCCGCCCCTGCTCGCTCCATCGCTGCAAGTAGAGAAAGCCCGCGTGCAGCAACAAAGACCCGGCACGGCCAAAAATAAATAAATAAATAATAACTAAAATATCTTAAAAAGAAATTGACGCCCAGAGAGGCAGTGCCTGGACCAGGCTCACACAGGGCATTCCTGGGAGGAAGAAGGAAGGTCTGGGGGTGGAAGGGGGAAGAACTCTTGGGATGGAGCCTGACCTGAGGGGGAGCCTCCATCTCACCTCCAGGCAAGGATCAGGGTGCAGTCGGCCAGGATGCACATCTTAGCCAGCTCCTTGAGGGCCTGCTGAGGATCTTTCTGAGAGAAGAAAACCAGAAAGAGGAGTATGGGAGAAAGCAAGGAGTTAAAGAGTCTTAAAAGCTGAGCACCTTAGGAAGCCAAGAGCCTTTCACTCAACTGACACTTCCTATTCTCCGATGGGGTGCCTGACCCGGGCAGGGCAGTCTCAGGACCCAGCAGTGACCAGGCCAGCCCTGACTCTGTCTTCTGGGGACTCACAGTCTAATGCAAAGGACAGACCCATTCCTAGACAGTGATGACCCAGAGTGCCCAGGGCTGAGGTGGAGAAACCAGAGGAGCATCTGTTGTACCTGGGGGATCAGGGAGAGCTTCCTGGAGGAGGGAACATCTGAGCTGGGACCTGAAGGAGGATGAGGAGTGAGGGTAACAAAGGACAGCAGAAAAGGGAATTTCAGACAGGGGACAGTGTGTGCAAATGAAGGGAAGGGAGAGAGGGCTTGAAGAAATAAAATTCACTGCTATGGGATAGAAGATGTGAAATGCAAGGTGATCGTTGGAAGCTGAGAGATGAGCTGTGAGAGTAGGGCAGGGATTGGGTCATGCAGGGCTTCACACAGGGCACTGAGGGGCTGTGGGGAGTTTGGACCGCGGGTCTGTGTGCTTGAAGAGCCCTCTGCTTGCAAAGGGGCTAAGCTGGAGGCCACGAGATGAGAAGAGGCTGGGGCAGAGACCCAGGCAGGAGAAGCAAGAGCCTGGATCAGGGCAGGGCTGCGAGGACAGACAGAAACAGGTTGAAGAAATATTTAGGTGGCAGAGGGCTGGGCCTGGCTGAAGGCAGGGTGGTGTGTGCAGAAGAAGGATGGGTAATCTGAGCATCCCATCTCCTTGCTAACACAGGTTGCAGCTCAGATGCAAGAAACTCCCACTCAGGTTGCGACTTGCATTCCTCCTTGGAAAGGACTCAACACCCACCTGTCAACCAGGAGGCCCAAGGCTCCCCATTTCACAGATGGGGACACTGAGGCCCGGGGGAGTGACCCCTGCTTACCACATCCACCTGGACAAGCAGGACTCGCAGGGCGTAGCTCTTCCCCAGGCTCTGCAGCCGCTGGTGGATGTAGTCTGGGTGGAGGTTGTGGTAGCGGAGACTGGGGGGTGGGGAGAGAGAGAGGCGTTGGGAAGTCTCTGGCTGAGACACCCCAGAAGCCCTCCTTCTTCCCTCTGGCTGAAGGGCTTGGAGACTGAGGCAGACAGGCTTGCCAGGGTCTGAGGCTCAGAGAGGTTAAGTGTCTTGCCCAAGGTCACCCCTCAAGAAGGGAGCACAGGGGGCCTGGCAGTGAGAGCTACCTGACTCTGGCTCCCTTGAAGGGTGGACCCCCGGACTCTTCACCAAGGAAGAGAAGACCTCGGGTTTCAGGCAGAGCACAGAGACCCTAGAGAGCGCTCGTTCCCAGGGGGTTAGGGTCGCGGGGTGCTGCACAGCTGGTCTGGGGAAGCAGGGCCCACCTACCTGCCCCCGGGACTGCCTGCTTTGGCCTCTGAGGGTGCTGTCGGGGAGGGGTGGGACAGCTTTGCCACCCAGGAACAAAGGGGCATCTCTGCCCAGCAGCCGCCAGCTCCATACCCCACAGGGAGGACAGGAACTTAACAAGTTTCACTTCCCCTGTCTGGCTCTGTCTGAAGAAAGGCCCCCAGGAGTCTTTAATTGGTGAAGGTTACCGAAACCTTGGCTCCAGTTCTGAGGGTCTGTGGCATGAGGCCCCCTCCTCCCTCACAGGCAGGAGTTCCGGCCCGGGCCTCTCCTCCCTTGGACCTGGGACCTCCGCTCTTGTGCTGGGCACTTACGGGCCAAGATCTCTGCCTCCTCCACAGGGTCACACCGAGGCCCAGAGGTGACAGGGCCGTGCCCGGGGGTCTCCTCCCCTCGACAGCCCAGAACACCCGGAGCACCCCCCTCCCAGGCCGTCTGGAGGGTGGGCAGCCCCAGCGCTCACCTGAGGAAGAGGGCACAGGTGCTCTGGCCCAGCACGTAGTCAGGTAGCACATCCCCGAACTCCCAGGGCACGTTGCGCACAAACCTCAGCACCGGGTTGCCCCTCTGGGTGGACGGAGGAGCGAAGCCATTAGCAGGGGGTCCCTGGGACCACCACACCCACCGCCACCCCAGGGCCCTCCTCCTGCCTCCGTTCCGCCCCTCCCCACCTTCCTCCTGCTTTGTACCTGGGGCTTCTCCAGCTCCACTCTCCTCCTCTCCTCAGACCCGCCCCCCTCAGCCTGGAATGTTCTTGGTGCTGGGGCTCTGACCTAGGCCCCTCCTCCCGGGCCCTGTTCTTTAGTCGCTTCAGTCGTAGACCGACAGGCTTCTCTGGTGGATTTCCCAGGCAAGAATACTGGAGTGGGTGGCCAATTCCTTCTCCAGGGGACCTTCCTGACTCAGGGATGGAACTCATGTCTCCTGCATTGGCAGGTGGATTCCTTACCACTGACCCACCAGGGAAGCCTTCCCTAGCCCTCGGTCTTAACCTAAGGGTCCCTGGATCTCCCTCGGGCTCAGTCTTCTCTCCCACTGGACACCTGTCCCCAAGTGTCTACCTCACTGGCCTCCATACCTGCTACCCCTCCCAGCCCCAACTCAGGAATGACCCCACCATCCAGAAACCCAGGGCTTCCCTCTCCCTCCCCTCCCCCAAGTGGGACATCTAGCTTCTACGCATCCCCCAGAAATGCTTCCCCTTCCAGTGCCACGGCTTCCACCCTACCTCCTCCTGGTCCCCTGCCCCTCCTGGCTACCCTCCCAACCGGAGCTAGACAGCTCCTCCTAAAGCACAAACCTGCCCTTCCCCTGCTCTAAGCCCTGCTCTGGATCCCTACTGCCCTCAGGAGGAAGCTCCTCACTGTGCCTGTGACCCTCCACAGGGTTAGACCCCTGGCGTCTGCTGAGCAGACGCCTCCCTCTAAACACCCCCTTACACTCTACTCTCTACCTCACACTCTACCCAAGGCGGAAATACTCTGAGCAAGTCAAGCGCTGATCTATTTATAGGTATCTGAGAACCCACTTTGTGTCTAAGTCTGACCAAGAGGACACAGATCCCGGCCCCTGTGGGGGACACAGACATTAAACAAAGGTATCTTGGAGGACTTCCCTGGAAGCTTAGTGGTAAAGAATCCTCTTGCCAATGCAGGAGATGCGAGTTCAATCCCTGGTCTGGGAAGATTCCATATGCTGTGGAGCAACTAAGCGCCTGCACCACAATGACCACAACGATCAAGCCTGCGCTCTAGAGCCTGGGAACCACAGCTCCTGAGCCCATGCACTCTAGAGCCTGTGCTCTAGAGCCTGGGAACCACAGCTCCTGAGCCCATGCACTCTAGAGCCTGCGCTCTAGAGCCTGGGAACCACAGCCCCTGAGCCCATGCACTCTAGAGCCTGCGCTCTGCAACGAGAGAGGCCACCGCAATGAGAAGCCCACGGATCACAACTAGAGAGTAGCCCCCACTTCCCACAACTAGAGAACGCCTGTGTGCAGCAACAAAGACCCAGCACGCTGCCCTCCAAAAAAGTTCCTGGAGGATGAACATGTAATCACCAAGTGAAGTGGAATTTGGCTCGAATGAGGGTGTGGATCTGCTCTTGTTGGGGGAGCGCGGTGGTGGTGTGTGGTCAGAGAAGTTGGGGTGGGAAGGGTCTGCAGCCCTGGGGCATCTCGACCTGAGACACCAGGAGCCATGGAAGGGCTTTGGGTAAGGGAGAGGCAGGATCTGACTTTAATTTTTAAAGGATTGTTCTGTCCACTTCACACCCTTCTAGAATGGCCAAAATCCAAAAGACCAACAATGACAAGTGGGGAGGATATGGCAGAGATGCAACCTTCATCCACGGCTGGATGGGAACGTAAAGCGGTGCAGTCTTTTAGAAGACAGTTTGGGGGTGCCTGAGAAAGTTAAGCACAGCGTTGCCACATGACCCAGCCAATCTACACATAGATAAATACCCAAGAGAACTAGAAACATGTCCACACAAACAGTGGTACCTAAACGTTCACAGCAGCATTTTCACAATCAATGGAAAGTATAAACTCAAATGTATATACCCAGTATATACCTAGAATATAAAACCCAAATGTACGGTATATCCTAGAGATGGAATTTCTGGGCCATATGGTAACTCTATGTTTAAACATCCAAGGAACTGCCAGACTGTTTTCCAAAGTGGCCGCACCGTTTCATATTCCCACCAGCAGTGTACGAGGATTCCAGGTCCTCCCCGTCCTCAGTATTGTCTATGCTTTTGATTCGAGCCATCCCCGTGGGTATGAAGTGGTATCTCATTGTGGTTTTGGCTCGTATTTCCCCCATGGCGCACAATTTTGAGCATCGTTTCATGTTCTTGGATCTTACTATTATCATCATGTACTCTCTCCCTCCAAAATGCCAGCCCCATCAATGACAGAGATTTTGTCTCCTGTCCCCAGAGCCTAGAGCAGCAGCAGGTAAACTCTGACCACCTATGAGGATTATAAGTGGCTCAGAGGGGCTAGGTCACCTGCCCAAGACACAGCTACAGTGCGGCAGAGCGGGATTCAAACTTGGGCCTGTGTTCAGGAGTTTTTGAATAAATGGACAAAACTGGGGGCAGGAGATCGAGCTGCATGAATACACTTACAGCCCCAACCACAACAGTTGGGGCAGGACTCTCCTGGTGATCCAGGGTTTAAGATTCTGAGCTCCTAATGCAGGGGGCCTGGGTTCCACCTCTGCTCAGGGAACCAGATCCCACCTGCTGCAACTAAGACCTGGTGCAGCCAAATAAATAAGTATATAAATATCGTTTTTAAAAAAAGAGTTGGGGCATTATGGACTGAATGTCTGTGTCTCCCCAAAATTCATAGGCCAAATTCTAACCCCCAGTGTGACGGTATGTGCTGTGTGCTGTGTCACTTCAGTCGTGTCCAACTCTGTGCGACCCCAAGAGCTGTAGCCCTCCAGGCTCCTCTGTCCATAGGATTCTCCAGGCAAGAATACTAGAGTGGATTGCCATGCGCTCCTCCAGGGGATCTTCCCAAGCTAGGGATCGAACCTGCGGCTCCTGCATTGCAGGCAGATTCTTTATTAGGAGGTAAAGGCTGGTAATAAGGTCATGGAGGCGAAGTGTCATGAATGGGATTAGTGTCTCTATAAAAGAGACTACAGGAGCTCCTCGCCCCTTCTGAAGCTGTGAGGACATAGTGAGAAGACAGCTGGCTATGAACCAGGAAGCAGGTCCTCACTAGACATGGAACCTGCCAGCCCCCTGATCTTGGACTTCCCAGCCTCCAGAACTGTGAGAAATAAATGTTCGCTCTTTAAGCTACTAGTCTATGGCATTTTTGTTAGAACAGCCCGAAAGGACTAGGACATGGGGCATCCTCAACCCACACACACTAGCTGAATGGATGAATGGTGCTATTGAGAGCATAACAGGTGGAACTCAGATCTTCCTTGCCAACCAGAAAGCCCTCCTTAAAAATGCATTTCCCACCAGAAAGTCCAAAGTCCCACTTCTCCATTCCCGTCCTCACCTGCCGGGGGCTCACAATGATGCTATTGGATTTTGCTCCTGGTTTGGGGGCCTGGTTGGGGGTCTCTCCTGCCAGGGGTTCTGGCCCCACCGGGCGTGTGGCTTCAGCCCCGCCTGGAGGTCCAGAGAGGGCATACTCAGCGTAGGTCTGAGGGCCTGGCGGGGGTGAGGTCTCCACGGTGGGCAGGCTCCGTGTAGATCTGAATAAAGGCTTGGCCTGTGGGAAGAGATGTGAGAGGGCACCTGAAGTCTGAATCCAGCCACTTCTTCCTACCTCCTCGGCCACTGCCACCCTGGTCCCAGCCACCGTCTTCTCTCCCTCTGCCACTGCGGTCACTTCCTCACCAGTTCCCTCACTGGCCCTTAGCCCCTCGTCTGCTCCCCACACTGAGTCACACCATGCCCCTCCTCTGCTCAGAGCCCTGAGATGGCTCTTGCCTTAGAGTAAAAGCCGAAGCTGTCACCACAGCCCTCCAGACCTTTAAAGAGCTGTCCCTGCCCCTCCACCTTAGAGATCTTCCTTTCTATCTCCTCCCCCTGGTTTTGTCTACTCCAGCCCCACCGGCCTTCTTGTTGCCCTAAAATGCATCAGGTTCTCTCTCACCTCAGGGCCTCTGCACTGGCTGTTTCCTTCTGCCCCATATCACAGAGCTGGCTCCCTCACCTCTTTTACATCTCACCAAAGGCATCATCTCCGCCTAGAAGCCCTCCCTTAACTGTTCTATCTAAAGGAGCTCTCCCTTCCCATCACACTGTATATCCTTAGCTTACTTTCTTTTTCTTCATAGCACATAGGTGGCAGCCAGTACTTAGCACCAGCCAATTGTGTTCCTGTGGGGTTGAGAATTCCGTGCTGCCAGATCCTTTTTACCAGAAGATGTGAGATGTGCAGACTTATTTCAAAATCGCTGCTGCTGCTGCTACTAAGTCGCTTCAGTCGTGTCCAACTCTGTGCGACCCCATAGATGGCGGCCCACTAGGCTCCCCTGTCCCTGGGATTCTCCAGGCAAGAACACTGGAGTGGGTTGCCATTTCCTTCTCCAATGCATGAAAGGGAAAAGTGAAAGTGAAGTCGCTCAGTCGTGTCCGACTCTTCACGACCCCGTGGTCTGCAGCCTACCAGGCTCCTCTGTCCATGGGATTTTCCAGGCAAGAGTACTGGAGTGGGGTGCCATTGCCTTCTCCATTCAAATCACAAAACCTTCCAATTCTTAAAGTTCAGCAATAAATTCACGCTTTTGCAGAACCAAGGTGCTGACCACGTGAAACATTCCAGAACTAGTCCCCTTGGTGTCTGTTTTCTAACTCTGCCTTAGCCCTCCTATGACATTTTACAGATAGGGAAACTGAGACCTGCGTAGGTCAAAGGACTGTCTTCTCGAGGTGACCCAGGCCCCAACATTTCCTAACCCACACGGCGGTCCTACAGGCCCCTTCCTCCTAACCAACTCCCCCAAGCCTCTCAGCGGTTCCCTCATCTCCTAGTCCTACCCCAGGAGGAGGGACCACATCCTCGTCCGTAGGAATGAGGAATTTCTTCCTTGTGGGTGGGCCAGCGGGCTTGTGTACTCCCTCTTCGTCCATCGCAAGCTCCTTCTGGGGCCTGAAAATGAAGACGTGGTGTTGGGAGCCAAAGAGACATCGGCATTCTCCAGCAGGAACCCCCCCACCCCCCGCCGCCACCTCCAGTCACAGTCGCCCCCCACCTCCAACCGCAAAAAAAATTCCAGGGCTCGATAGCATCCAGCTCCAGACACCCAGGGGAGGAGCCAAGTTCTATAAGGCCCCGCCCCAGCCAGCCACCACCTCCAGCTTGCCCCACCCCTTACCAGTCCACACTCTCCATTCGCCACGCCCTCCAGGGCCCCAACCTTCTGTTCTCCCGCCCTCACAGTTCCCCACCTTCCGTTTGCCAGGCCCGACCACAGTCCCCGTCCGCCCCGCCCCAGGGCTCGCACCTGGATACCTTCCCCTAGCTCCACTTCCTCAATCTCTTAGACGCTGTACCGATTGACTGGCAGCTGCCAATCGCCGCCGGCAGTCTCCACCCCGACCCCTCTCGCCCTAGCCCGGATGTCTTAGCTCCCGGAGGACCCACCTCCTTGCCCCCGGGCCGCGAGGAAAAGACCGGAGGGAGATAGAGGCTTCCCACCGCCCGCGCGGCCAGCGCGGCCCCAGGCTCGCCGCACTTCCGGCCTCTCTAGCCCTGTAGCCCGCTCCCGACGTTCCCCAAAAGAGTAGAGTAGATGGGCGGTCCTGGCGCAGCTCTCTATGGTCCTGGAGGACTGCAGCTCTCTACGGTCCTGAGGTTTGGGTTGGAGAGAGCTGTCGACCTCTCGCCCTGCGCGTCTTGGGTTGCCAAGCCGTTTGATTTCAGTGCCCTTATTGAACGCCTCCGGAGAAGGCAATGGCACCACACTCCAGTACTCTTGCCTGGAAAATCCCATGGATGGAGGAGCCTGGTGGGCTGCAGTCCATGGGGTCGCTAAGAGTCGGACACGACTGAGCGACTTCCCTTTCACTTTTCCCTTTCATGCATTGGAGAAGGAAATGGCAACCTACTCCAGTGTTCTTGCCTGGAGAATCCCAGGGACGGGGGAGCCTGGTGGGCTTCCGTCTATGGGGTCGCACAGAGTCGGACACGACTGAAGCGACTTAGCCACAGCAGCAGCATTGAACGCCTCTAGTGTGCCCGGGCTCTGGGCAAGGCTTAAAGGAGAAGAGATGGCAGCATATCAAACTAGGTTCCTTCTCTCTGTACAGACCTGGGTTTGAATCCCAGTTCTGTCATTGACTTGGCCTCAGTTTCCCCCTTCATTCATTAATTCCACATATGATCCCAGAGCGCCTCCTCTGTTCCCAGCTCTGTGCGAGGCACTTCTAGTGACACAGTGGTGACCAAGGATAACGACAGCCCCGCTCTGCTCTCTTGGAGCTCACAACGCATTCGGAGAGACAGACCTGTTCCCCAACAGAGGCGACCCAGAGTGGGCAGGGCTCAATAGGAGACCCCAGAGGGCCAGGGAGCAGGGTGGGGACAGGGACACCTAATGCAGCCGGAGGGCCAGGAAGAGCTTCCTAGAGGAAGGGACATCTGAGCAGAGACCTGGTTGATGAGTTAGTATTAGTCATTTCCTGAAAGATCGTATCACACTGTTCCAACTTGTAACTCTCTGATTACTAAGAAGAGAACATTTTTTCGTGAGTTTATTGCCCTTAAATATTTTGTTTTCTGTGAATTGGTTGCTCATATCCTTTGCCCATTTTAAAAATGGGGTTGTATGCCTTTTTTATTACTATTAATTTGCAGGAGTGCTTTATGAATTCCAATCCTGTTAGTCACTTACATATATTCCAAACATTTCCTCCTAGTTTGTACTTTATATTTTAACTTTATCTATTTATGTTCCTCACACAGAAATTCTTAGTGTTTATGTGCACCTATTTATCAATCTAGTCTATCCTGACTTTTGGTATGTTTAAGAGGCTTGCCATACCCCAGGGAGCTTCCCAGGTGATGCTAGTGGTAAAGAACCCACCTACCATTGCAGGAGACATAAGAGACATGGGTTCAATCCCTGGGTCGGGAAGATCCCCTGGAGGAGGGCATGGCAACCCACTCCAGTTTTCTTGCCTAGAGAATCCCACGGACAGAGGAGCCTGGCAGGCTACTGTCTGTAGGGTTGCAAAGAGTCAGACACGATTGAAGCGACTTGGCATTGAGGCATGCATACCCCAAGGTCATAAATATAGGCTATCATTTTTTTAATATTTTCCTAGTTTTGATTTTCTTTCTGTGTTGAATCCACATGAGACTTATTTTTGAACATGTGTTAAGGTAGGGATTTATGAGGGATATAGGCAGTTGTCCCAGTACCATTTATTTTATTATTATTATTTTAAATTTATTTCGCTGTGCTGGGTCTTAGTTGCATAATTCAGGCTCTTCTATCTTCATTGAGGTATGTGAGATCTAGTTCCCCATCCAGGGCCCCCTACATTGGGAATGTGGAGTCTTAGCCACTGAACCATCAGGGAAGTCCCCAACACATTTATTTGAAAAGGCAGTTCTGGGAATTCCCTGGCGGTCCAGAGGTTAGGAATTGGCACTTTCATTGCTGGGATCCAGTTCCATCCCAGGTTGGAGAACTGAGATACCACAAGCCTCACTGCCAAGCAGCCAAAAAAAGAGAGAGAGAGAGAGAGAGTCAGTCCTTTTCCCTGGTTTTTTATATTCCACTGTTGTCATCTGTCAAATTCCCATATATCCACAGGTCGATCTCTGACATTTCTATTATATTTCATTGATCTCTAAATCTGCTTCTTGCCTCCATGCCAAACTGTTTATTTAGATATGTTTTGATATCATATGAGGGTAGTCTCCCACCTCTGTTCAGTTTCAAATCTGTCTTTACCATTCCTGTCCCTTTTCTCTTCTAGATGGATTTCAGTGGCTGCTTTTCTAGCTAGTTCCCTGAAAACTCCTATTGAGATTGGGATGGGAATTGCACTGGACTGATGAATTAATGACAAGAAGACTGACATCTTTTTTGATATCCATGAACATATTGTCTTTATCTCTCCATTGATTTTGCCTTTTGTTAGGAGCCTACTGTAAAATATTTTTTCTAATTAATTTTTATTTCTATAATTGATGCATAATTTCCTGGGCTTCCCTGGTGGCTCAGTGGTATAGAATCCGCCTGTCAATGCAGGAGACACAGGTTCCATCCCTGATCTGGGAAGATCCCCTGGAGAAGGAAATGGCAGCCCACTCCAGTATTCTTGCCTAGGAAATCCCACGGACAGAGGGTCCTGGTGAGCTACAGTCCATGGGGTTGCAAAGAGTGGCTGAGCATGCATGCACCAATGACCCCATTTTAATTTGTCTCTAAAGACCTTGAAAGTGAAAGTAGCTCAGTCGTGTCCAACTCTTTGCGACCCCATGGACTGTATAGTCCATGGAATTCTCTATGCCGTAATACTGGAGTGGGTAGCCTTTCCCTTCTCCAGGGCATTTTCCCAAGCCAGGGATCAAAACCAGGTCTCCCCCACTGCAGGCAGATTCTTTACCAGTTGAGCCACAAGGGAAGTCCACAAATACTAAAGTGGGTAGCCTATCCCTTCTCCAGCAGATCTTCCTGACCCAGGAATCGAATCTTATTTCCAAATAAAGTCACATTCTGAAGTAATGGAGGTTAGGACTCAACGTATCTTTTGGGGGGCCACAATTCAACCCTTAACAATTTTGTTACTTTTTATACAATTCTTCCTTCTGAATTAATTTGCTTCTTGCTAGAGTGCATTCTCTTCTAACTCTTTCCGATAACGTTCTAGATAGGCAATTTCTGAGTCTTGTTCATCTGAAAATGTCTTTATTTGACCCTCACAAAAGGAACCTCAAATTCTAGAGGAACTTCCCTGATGGTTAAGACTCTGAGCTCCCAATGCAGGGGCATGGGTTCAATTCCTGGTTGGGGAACTACGCTTCCACATGTTGCATGGCTCGTCCAAAAGAAGACCAAATAGAATCTCAAATTCTGGGTTCTTAGTTATTTTAAGTTAGAAGATACTGGTCCAGACTTCCCTGGTGATCCAGTTTTTAAGAATCTGCCTGCCGATGCAGGGGACGAGGGTTGGATCCCAGGTCTAGGAAAATCCCACATGCCGAGAACAAGGCAACTAAGCCCACTCACCACAACTACTGAGCCCACACGCCTGGAGCCCATGCTCCACAACAAGAGAAGCCACGGCAGTGAGAAGCCCATGCTCTGCAACGAAAAACTGCTGGCAGCAAGAGAAAAGCCTGCAGGCAGCAAGGAAGACCCAGTGCAGCCAAAAATAAATAAGTAGAATAAAAAAGAAGGAGATACTGGTCCTCTATCTGGGTCACTGATGATAAATCTTTCGTCATAAGCAAGCTCATCTCTGTGCTTAATTTTCCCCAGGATTCTTTACTTGCAGTGTGACCTAGTACCAGCAACTCAGTTTCTCCATGTAGGTCAGTTTGCTCACCTCTAAAATGAGAATAACAATAGCAGAACTATTAGGAAGATGGAATGAGGTATGTGGAAAGTGCCTACATCCGTATCTGGCACACAGTATATGCAATATTCAGGTCTGTCATAAAAATAATATAATCCTTAACCACATCCTGGGCAAGCAGGGACTGAGGCTGTTGTGACCACTGCTGTATCAAAGTGCCCAGAAACCAGAAGGGACTACTGAACCATATATTGTTTGAATGAACAAAGAACTGAAACAGGGTCCTCCAGCAAGCGACTTTACTATTGGAGCCGCTGCTTCCACATCTGTAACTGCTGAGGTTGTGAGAATTCAGTAAGACCACAGAGACATGTCTTGAGCTGCATGGTTCACTCAGTCCTTGACTAACTAACTACATATTAAGCATCTATTATGTGACAGACACTGGGGATACATGCGTGTGTGCGTGCTAAGTCATGTCCGACTTTTTGCGATCCTATGGACCCTAGCCCACCAGGCTCTTCTGTCCATGGATTCTCCAGGCAAGAATACTGGAATGGGTTGCCATGCTCTCCTTCAGGGGATCTTCCCCACCCAGGAATCGAACCCGTTGTCTCCTATGTCTCCTGCATTGACAGGCAGGTTCTTTATCACTAGCGCCACCTGGGAAGCTCAACTGGAGACACAGCTAATAGTACATCAGACCAGGTCCCTCATGGGAGACAGACGGTGAGAAAAAAACACAAATAAAAGAGTTCCAGTCATTTATGCTCTGGAGGTGATTTAAAAAAAACGTGATGTGAAGTAGATGATGGAGGAGACCACACAGTCTCAAGAAAAGGGACTTTATAAATTAAAAAAATTTTTTTTAATATATTACCATCAACGAGGTAACTATCAAAGTAGATTGAGCGCATACTATGAGCTAAATCCTCATAATTACCTTCCTCTTAGGGACTAGTGTTAATTCTCTTGCCAGTGCAGGAACCGCAGCAGACACGGATTCCATCCCTGAGTCGGGAAGGTCCCTTGGAGAGGAAGATCTTCTGGAAGAGTAAACGGCACCCCACTCCAGTATTCTTGCCTGGGAAATCCCATGGACGGAGGAGTCTGGCGGGCTACAGTCCACGGGGGTCGCAAAGAGTCGGACACGACTTAGCGAGTGAGCATGCATGTTGGTATCGATAGTTTATTTAACAGATGAAGCAGCTGAGGCCCCAGTGACAAGGAGATGGCCTATGAAAATTTGTCTCTAAATCCAAGGGCAGAGAGGGTTCCTAGAAGGAAGCCAGCCTGGGTGGGACTCAGTTTCTCCCGAAGGAGAATGGAAATTATCAAAGAAACCTGCAACTCGTGTCTTTTCCGCCAGGGGGCGATGGCATCCCACAAGAGGATTTGAGCTGTAGGGGCGCTGGAACAGGTACCCACCCTCAGGCAAGACCCCCCAGCGAAGGTGGCTGGCTGTCCCCACCTCCCGACCCGTTTCTCTCTCGCTGAAGTGCAACAAAGGCCCCTCGGAGCGCGGCTCAGGTTAACTCTGAGCCTATTTGATTAGTTGAGCGGGAGAAAGTTGCTCTCACTTCTACAGTATATTTTCCAAGTTGGATTCCTACTTTCAGTTCCCAAGTTGAACTTTCGGATCCTGAATTCGAATCTTTCCAGCTCCCAGAGTTGCGAGTTCGAGTCTAACAGCTGTCCGTACTGTACTCTTTTCCCCATCCTTCTTCCAAATACTTCAAGTTCAAAGTCCAGCCCCAACCAAAGTTCCTGGGTAACTCCTCGGAGTCCAGACCTTGCCCCATTCCCAAACCTTCCCCTAACCCCAACTTCGACTTTCCTCTTAACCTCCAAAGGACTAGGGTGAGAATGGTGAACATAAGGATACCTCGCTCCTAATTCCACCCAAGAGACTCTGGGCCAGGGGCCGACTGCCGCTGGACCGAAGGCTCTGGAAGCGGGGGCGCGGCCGAGGGGCGCAGTGACCCGGCCAGCGTCCCCACCCGCCTCTAAACTTAGCCGCGGTGACGCGCGGCCCGGCTATAGCGGCGGGGCCTGGGACGCAGGGGGGCCCGATCGGAGGGGGAGCGGCTCAGCTCCGCTAGCCTCTATTTATAGAGCCCGGAACCCGAAATAGCGCGGAGCCGAGCGGCCGGGATGACGCGGGAGCCGCCGGGGGCTGACTCACCCGGCCCGGAGCGGCGGCCCCCGGATGGGGGACAGTGGAAGCGCTGGACTCGACCCCACGCCATTCCGGGCACCTCTTCTGCTGGGACGTCCCAGGTTTCCACGAGGCACTGTGGTTGGATACGCAGCAAAAAGGAGGATCTGCAGCACGAGAGACTGAGGTTAGATCAGAGGTGGGACTTCCCTCAAAGAGCCCAGAATCAAAGAACTAACTTTATACAAGAAGAGGGGTTGGGAAGGAGGGGAGATGAACCAGATATACACACGTATTTATCACCAGCAATAGGACTGAGGCGTCTTGGGGGCAGAAACATGGACACAACCGAGCCAAATCCCTGGGTCACAGCTGTCCCCCTCTCCGCTTGCCATGGCTTCTTGCATGCTGTTCCCACTCCCTAGAATGCCTTTTCCTGCCTCCCCAGTCTTACAAATTCATGCTCCTCAGAGACCTGGTGCTAAGGGCAATCCCTCACAAATTAAAACTATGACCCACTGGACTGGAAGCCCCATGAGGGTAGGGCCAGGCGCTTCTCAGTCATCACCATTTTCCCAACATAAGATAGACCTCTGGAGAAATTAACTGCGTGAATAAAAACTGTTGGTAATAAAATAAAATGACTTTTCCCAAACTATCACAGCAAATGTTGGTTGTATGCTACATGCCAGGTGTGAGTCGGACAGTTATCTCCTATGGGTCTCACTACAACCTTAGGAGTGAGGTATTTTTATTATTTTCATCATCACCAACCTCATGATGTTTGTGGCCCCAGGGACTGTAGCCCTCCAGGCTCTCCTGTACACAGGCTTTCCCAGGCAAGAATACAGGAGTGGGTTGCCATTTTCTTCTCCAGGAGATCTTCTCAACCCAGGGATCGAACCTGCGGCTCCTGTATTAGCAGGCAGATGCTTTACCACTGAGCCATCTGGGAAGCCCAACACCATGTTAGAGATGAAGAAACTGAGATTCAAGGAATACCTTACATGTCCTCAGAACTGTCTCCTGAACCAGGTACCCTGGCCCCGGAGATGTTCAGTTCCCAGGACACTGTGTTTAGTTCCTATTGGACCGAAAGGTAAGGGGTTATTCTCAAAGTGCAGTCCACAGAACCTTGGCGGGTTCCCCAGCACTCTTTCTTGAGCTCCCTGGGGTCAAAATGATTATCATAGCGCTGACACTTAACTCATTTTTTCACTTTCTCTCTCAAATGTTCAGTCCAACCTGCAAAATATCTCAACACACTGAGCACAGAAGCAGAGGTGAAGTCCTAGCTATCTTCTGTCTAGCCAGACATTAAAGTAATTTGTAAAACATTGCCCCTCTTCTTACTAAATGTTCTTTCTTTCAAGTACAGTTGGTTTTGTTTGTTGGTTGGCTTTTTTTTTTTTTTTGCCATGCCTCAAGGTTTGTGGGGTCATAGTTCCCTGACCAGGATGGAACCCGTGCCCCTTGCAGTGGAAACTCAGAGTCCTAACCACTGGACTACCAGGGAATTCCCCCAAATATGGTGGTTTTAAATTTAAAATATAGGATTTATGTTAACCTGATTTTTTGGAAATTATTTTTAAATGAACCAATAAATAATCCTTAAATATCTCAGCTTTAATTTCTAATATAATAAATATGGATAGATATAATCCATATCAGCAGAAGTTCTTTGGAGTCCTCATTACTTTTTATGCATTTATTTTTAGTTTTTGCTGCGCTGAGTCTTCGTTGCTATGCCCAGACCTTCTCTAGTTTCAGTGAATGGGGTCCACTCCTCACTGCGTTGCGAGGGTTTCCCCATCGTAGTGGCTTCTTTTGTCACAGAGCTCAGGCTGTAGGAGCTCGGGCTTCAGTAGCTACAGCACTTGGGCTCAGCAGTTGAGACTCGTGGGCTTAGTTGCTCCTTGGCATGTGAAATCTTCCAGGACCAGGGATCAAACCTATGTCCTCTGCACTGGCAGGTGGACTTATCCATTGTGCCACTAGGGAAGTCCAGTCCTCATTACTTTTTAAGAGCATAAGCAACCTTGAGACCAAAAGTTTAAGGATCACTGACCTAATACCGAAGTGTTATATGAAAGACAAGAGTATGAAACATCATTTTAACTGGGAGTGGGAGAATGGGAGGGCGGGAGAGTTTTTTTCTGTCAAAGAAACATTAAAGAGATCTACAGGATGACAGGCAATCCACCAGGTGAAGGGAGGAGAGCTTTCAAGGCAGTGGGGACAGTTTGTGCAAAGCCCCTGTGGTAGGAAGTTGCTAAGCCTACAAAGATGAAACACACGGAGTGAGGAGTAGAATGGCAAGAAATAAGAGGAGGCAATCAAGGGACCAGATCATGTAAGATTGCAAAGGCCATGGTAAGAACTTTGGATTTTATTCTGAGTGGAGAATGGCCAAGGATGGAAGCTGGGAGCCCAGTAGCAAAGTGATCTCAGTTGTCCAGGGAAGATCAGATAGTAGTCTAGACAAGGGTGATGGGAAGTCAAAAGAAATTTGTGGGGGCTTCCCTGGTGGTCCAGTGGTTAAGAATCCACCTTGCAATGCAAGGGACACCAGTCTGATCCCTGGTCCAGGAAGATCCCACATGCCAAGAAGCAACTGAGTCCCAATGCCACAAACACTGAACTGTGCTTTAGAGCCCTCGAGCCGCAACTATTGAACCCATGTGCTGCAACTCTTGAAGCCCCATCGCCTAGAGTCCATGCTTCTCTTGTTTCTATTATAATTTCTAGTTGATTAATGTTACTGAATATCATCCGTTGGCCAGGCAATCTGGCCTAATTCTCAGTTTAAAATAGTTTGTTGATTCTCTTAGTCTTTCTTTGAGATGGTAGCATTATCCCTTGCCTTCCCATCTTTATATGTCATTCATTTTTCTTGTCCTACAGCATTTGCAAAGACTTTCAGGACGATGTCAAATGGCAAGGTTGATCGGTCCTCATATACTCCACATCGCAGCCTTCTGAGAAGACTTTTTTTTTTGGCTGTATCAGGTCTGAGTTGTGGTGTGCCGGTCCTAGAGCAACATGGGCTTGATAGTTTCCACCTGCAGGCTTAGTTGCCCTGTGGTATGTGGGATCTTAGTTCCCCGACCAGAGATCAAACCTGCATCCCCTGCATTTGGAAAGCAGATTCATAACCAACGGACCGCTAGGAAAGTCCCTGAGATGACTTATCTTGTTATTCCTATTGTGTAGAAGGAGAAAGTGAGGTACAGAGAGGCAAGTCTCTTGATCAAGGCCACACAGCAAAGAAGCAAACAAACCAGGACTTCAACAAAAGCTTGTGTTCTCAACCACTGCCTTAAAAGAAAATTCAATAGGCATTCTGTATTTTTTTTTTAAATAGGCATAATACCTTGTGAGTTTCCACAGTGGCCCCTGGATCTTGAATGAGGCTCTGGGGACCTGAGATCTGATTCTGACTCTGCCTTCTTTTTGAGCCTCAGTTTTCTCCTTTGAGACAGCATTTGAAAGCCACAGAAACGCCATCTTCAGGGTATAAGGGGACAGGCCCCCAAACAGACTGTATTCATTTCCTGTGGCTGCCTAACAAATTACCACAAACTTGGTGGCTTAAAACAACAGAAATTTATTCTCTCTCAGTTCTGGAGACCGGAAATCCTATTATAAATCAAAATATCAGCAGGGTCACACTCCCTCTGGCTTTTTTTAAACTTTTCTTCTTATTACTTTTATCTATTTATTTTTGGTGGCACTGCATTTTCGTGGCTGTGCTCGGACTTTAGCTTTGGCCAGTGGGGGCAGCTCTTTGTTGCGGTGCTTGGGCTTCTCATCACGGTGGCTTCTTTTGATGCCGAGCACAGGCTCTAGATCGATGACTCAGTAGTTGTGGCTTAGCTGCTCCGAGGCATGTGGAATTTTCCTGGACGAGGGATCGATCCCTCGTCCCCTGCATTGGCAGGCAGATTCCTAACCACTAGACCACCCTCTGAATTTTCTAGGGGAAGATTCTTCCCTGCCTCTTCCAGCTTCTGGTCACCCTAGGCGTTCCTGGGCTTGTGACTCCATCAGTCTCATCTCTCCCTCCATTTTCACATGACTACATCTCTAATCCATCTCTAGTTTCCCTCTGCTGGGCTCTCTCTTTCTCTGTTTTAATATCTACTTCTCCATTTATTTAGGTCTTCCCTAATTTCTCTCAGCGATGTTTTATTAGTGTGCAGATCTTGCACATCTGTTATTTATTTGTTTTTGACCATGCTGCAAGGCATTCAGGATCTTAGTTCCCTGACCAGGAATTGAACCTATGCCCCCTGCGGTGGAGGTGTGAGTCCCAACCCCTGGACCTCCAGGGAATCTCCTCCCCCACACTGCCTTTCTCTTGTAAAGACACTTGACACTGGGTTTAGGGACCACTTGGATAATCCACAGTGATATCATCTCAAGATCCTAACCTTAATTATATCTGCAAAGACTCTTTTTCCAAAAAAGTTCCCATTCACAGATCTCAGGTAGACTCATCATGGGTTGGAGAAGGGCACATCATTCAACCCATTACACGGATTAAAACAGAAAAATGAGAACAGGAAAACATGTGGCAGAGTTTGGGCTGGGAGGCGCCCAAAGCTTTGTGACTGCACACCCCCATTCCAGTGGGGAATGTCAAAGCATGCGCCCTTGAGAGCCCAGAGTGGTCCCGGTGTGCTTCACATGATGGTCAGAAGTCGAGTGTGGCCACCATGCTCGGATATTTCCATGAGGATGGGAAGTCTTTAAGGGAGTTTTTCATTCTTCAACTCTTAAAGTGGAGTTGAGAGATTTTCTCTTTCACAAAATTCCAAATAATAATAAAAGTCAAACACTCGCACAGCACTTAATATGTGCCAAGTCTTGTTATAAGTGTTTAAATATCTATCCATTCATTTAATCCTCACAAAACCCGCTCTGATGTCTTGCCGATTCTCCTTTCATAGAAGAATAAACTGAGGTGCAGAGAGGCTAGAGTTTCAGTTTGGAAGTTTCAGAGCTTGAACTCTGTAGTCTGGCTTCAGTGTCTAGGTTCTTGATGTTAAGCCTTACTGTCACCTGGAGGCACACCATCTCACGTTAAATCTGAACTCTGAGAAAGCCACACTCCCAGATCCCTGGTCAGGGACTGGCTACTGCTGCGATGTCTAATATGGCAGCCATTTGGCTACATGTGGCTCTTAAGCACTTGACATATGGCTGGTCCAAAATGAGATGTGTCATGAGTGTAAACTCCACATCACATTTCATATACTTAGTGTGATTAAAAAAAAAAAAAAACCTATCTCGTTATGAAAACTGCTGGACTTCTCTGGTGGTCCAGTGGTTAAGAATCTGCCTGCCAATACAGGGGACACAAGTCCTATCCCTGGTCCAGGGAGATTCCACGTGCCCTGGGCAGCTAAGCCTGTGTACAACTACTGCAACCTGCACAGTCTAGGGCCCATGCTCTGCAACTAGGGGGCCACCGCAGCGAGGAGCCTGTGCACTGCAACCAGAGAGACGGCCCTGCTCACCACAGCTAGAGAAAGCCCATGTGCAGCCACCGCAGCGAGGAGCCTATGCACTGCAACTAGAGAGACGGCCCTGCTCACCACAGCTAGAGAAAGCCCATGCGCAGCCACCGCAGCGAGGAGCCTATGCACTGCAACTAGAGAGACGGCCCTGCTCACCACAGCTAGAGAAAGCCCATGCGCAGCCACCGCAGCGAGGAGCCTATGCACTGCAACTAGAGAGACGGCCCTGCTCACCACAGCTAGAGAAAGCCCATGCGCAGCCACCGCAGCGAGGAGCCTATGCACTGCAACTAGAGAGACGGCCCTGCTCACCACAGCTAGAGAAAGCCCATGCGCAGCCACCGCAGTGAGGAGCCTATTCTCTGCAACCAGAGAGACGGCCCTGCTCACCACAGCTAGAGAAAGCCCATGTGCAGCCACCGCAGCGAGGAGCCTATGCACTGCAACTAGAGAGACGGCCCTGCTCACCACAGCTAGAGAAAGCCCATGCTCAGCTACAAAGACCCAGCGCAGCCAAAAATAAATTTTTTTTAAAAAAAGGAGACTGCTGATATTAAGCACATGTCGAAATAATATTTTGCATCTATCTGGTTAAATAAAATACAGGAACAAAATTATTTTCACCTGTTTCTTTTGGCTTTTGCAGGGGAGCTACTAGGGCATTCAAGCCCACGTCCTATTTCTTGTGGACAGCGCTGGTCCATGGGATTTGCTGTCTCTCCATCTGGGAGGGCATCAGATGATGGGATGCCACTTGTTCCGGGGGTCACTGAGCCTCAGGATTTCTTGTGATTGTTCCAGAACAATCCATGTCAGAAGCACATTCAAACAGAGCGACTAATGCTCACATCAAAAACATGGCTTTAAAGGACACTCTCAAATTCCTCTCTGCACCAGGTGAAGAAGCTACTTAGCCGAGAGAGACCACAGTGCCAGGCAGTATTTTGCAGCCACTCTGTGTCTGGAGTATACTTTTTTTTTCATAAATTATATACACGCATGCCTTTATTGGGCTTTCCAGGTGGCGCTAGTAATAAAGAATCCGCCTGCCGAGGCAGGAGATCTAAGAGACCCAAGTTCAATCCCTGGGTCGGGAAGATCCCTTGGAGGAGGGCATAGCAGCCCCCTCGAGTATTCTTGCCTGGAGAATTCCATGGACAGAGAAACCTGGTGGGCTTCGGACTACAGGGTCACAAAGTGTTGGACACCACTGCAGCAACTTAGCATGCACTCACGTGACCTTATTAAAAACATTATAAAACTTACAAAACGGAGATACAAGGACTTCCCTGGTGGAACAGTGGTTAAGACTGCACGTTTCCAATACAAGGGGTACAGGTTTGATCCCTGATCAGGGAACTAAGATCCCACATGCTGGGTGGCATGGGCAAAAAACAAACAAAAATAAAAACCCTTGAAACAAACAAAACAGAGATAAAATACTCATGGATGAACCAGGCTGCATGAGATCACGAGTTCAAATCCTGACTCTGTCCCCTCCCTGGCTGGGATTCCTTCCATGAGTTCCAGTTTCTTCATCCAGAAACTGGAAGTGTCTGTTCCTGTGCCCTGATGGGTGTTGGGGGAAGTCAGTGAGGCCGTGTGTGCAAAGGGCCCAGTACACTGCCAGGCAGAGAATGAGCTACAACAGCCACCAGGTTTCTTGAGAGGCTGGGAGCTGGCTTAGGTCGGAAGGAATCATGTTAGGTTTCTCAGCAGAGGGGATCGCTGTGTTGAACCTCAAAGCACGGAGCACTATTCACTAGGTGGAGGAGGATGGGAAAGGTATTTGGGCAGAGAAAGCTGAATGTTTAAGTCAGGAGGCATGCGTGAGGCACTGGTAAAAGGCAGGCTGTTCGAGATTGTTTGAAGGTGGAGTGGTGAGTGTTAGGGAAAGGGGTGGGGGGCAAGCGATGGAGTTGAATACAGCAGCAGGCCACGGAAGGCCTTGTAGATCACAGGACCAGAGCACTGGGGAGCCACAGCAGGCTCTGAGCAGGGGGGAGATCAGAAAGGAGCGGATTTGTGGTTTAGCAAAATCCTTGCAGTGGGGGGCGGGGGCAGATCTGGGGCAGGAAACCAGGGCTGAGTGTAGATATGAAGGAAGAAGTGGGGAAAGGGGGCCAAGCAGGCAGCTGGGTCAGAGTAAGGAAGAGGAGGAAGGAGAACATATAAAATCTTTAAAAGATAGAATGGAGGGAGGAATTCTCTGGTGGTCCAGTGGTTAGGAGTTTGCCTGCCAATGCCGGGGACACAGTTACCCCTGGTCTGGAAACATTCCACATGCCGCAGAACACTGAGGCTTGCGCGCCGCAACTACCAAGCCCACGAGCTGCAACTGCTGAAGCCCACGCGCCTGGAGCCCGCGCTCCGCAACAAGAGACGCCACTGCAATGCGAAGCCCCACGGAAACTAAAGACGTTGCTGCGACTACAGAAAGCCCGAGCACAGCAATGGAGAACCAGCGCAGTTAAAAAAAAAAAAAAAAAAAAGGAATAGAGGAATTCCCTGGCGGTTCAGTGGTTGGGAATTCTGAGCTTCCATTGCAAGGGGCACAGGTTCGATCCTTGATGGGGGAACTAAGGCCCTACAAGCTGCACAGGGTGGCAAAAAAAAAAAAAAAAAAGGAATGGAGATGAGTGATGGGCTATGGGAGGTAAGGGGAGGAAGGCGCCAACAGGACTCTGGTCTAAGAGACATGGTGTATGTGGGACTAAGTGGAAGCTGGGGGGCCTGGGAGAAGGGACGGACCACAGGCGTAGAAGGAAGACACCGAGGTCAGGGTGCAATTCTGTGGGACAACCAGGGGGAGGCATCCAAGAAGCTTCTAGATACATGGGTCTGGAGTGCAGGAGAGATGGCGAAGCAGAGGCTGGGAGGCAGGCAGAGCTCAGGCAAGGCTGAAACCCGGACAGTGGGAGAAAGGGGAGGGTGCAGTAGGGTAAACCCACCGTCGGCCAGTGATGACAGTGGAGAGTGGTCCTGCCCGGGGCAGCAGCCTCAGAGTCGGGCTCTCATTCTGGTCTACACCTGGGGACAGGAAGACGAGCAGACCCAGAGCCACCACAGGAGTACCTGCCTGATGAGGGGTGGGGGCTCAGGTGTACACAAGCAGGCCATGCCTCCGTGTGTGTGTGTGTGTGTGTGTGTGTGTGTGTGTAATGAATGGGTACTTCAGGGGGTACAGTTATAGAGGTGGTGCAAAGTTCCTGGTTGTGGGGGCGGTTAGAAAGCGAAAGTGAATTAATTGGGAGTCTCTCAGTTTCAAGGAGAAGGCAATGGCACCCCATTCCAGTACTCTTGCCTGGAAAATCCCATGGATGGAGGAGCCTGGTGGGCTGCAGTCCATGGGGTCGCTAAGAGTAGGACACGACTGAGTGACTTCACTTTCACTTTTCACTTTCCTGCATTGGAGAAGGAAATGGCAACCCACTCCAGTGTTCTTGCCTGGAGAATCCCAGGGATGGTAGAGCCTGGTGGGCTGCCGTCTATGGGGTCGCACAGAGTCGGACACAACTGATGAGACTTAGCTCTCAGTTTCAAATCGGAGAAGGCAATGGCACCCCACTCCAGTACTCTTGCCTGGAAAATTCCATGGACGGAGGAGCCTGGTAGGCTGCAGTCCATGGGGTCGCTAAGAGTTGGACATGACTGAGCGACTTCACTTTCACTTTTCACTTTCATGCATTGGAGAAGGAAATGGCAACCTGCTCCAGTGTTTTTGCTTGGAGAATCCCAGGGATGGTAGAACCTGATGGGCTGCCGTCTATGGGGTCGCACAGAGTCGGACACAACTGATTCGACTTAGCAGCAGCAGCAGCAGTTTCAAATGCAGACTGGTTCAGGGAAACCTATTGGCTCACACTTTCAAAAGGTCAAGGAGTAAAACCAGCTTCAGTCACAGCTTGATCCAGGAGCTTAAACAATGATATGAAGTCACTGTCCCATATCTGGGGTTTTTATTTGATTTTCTCCTCAGGAAGACATTCGTTGAAGTAGCAAAGGCAGCCCTAACAGCTTGAGGCTCATATCTCAATCTCTTAGCCACCCCAGAGGGGAGAAAGGGCTCCTGCTCAAGGGTTCATCATTCATGGTCTTAAATGGGCCACATGCCCACCTCGGACCCAATCACTGTCCTCAAAGGCCAGCCCAATTGGAATATTCTGACTGGCTGGACCTACGTCAGGTATCCTTCTCTGGAACGGGGATGGGGTGAGCCCCCAAGACAATCAGGTGAACTGAACTTGAAAAAGGGGTGGTTTCCCCAAAAACAAGTAGAAATTTGGCAAAACCATAGATACTCATGTGGCTGGAAGCAAAGGGAGATGGGAAAACAGATTTTCTCATTTGTTAATGGGGTGTGAGATTATGATCTCACCTCTGCAGGTTAGGGTGAGGATTACATGAATTAATGCAGGTGAGACATTTAGTAGACTGCTCAGTAAAAGGTAGGTGCTGGATAAGAGGTAGCTATTATTTAAAAACCAGTAATCAGTATTACTATTATTGATGATGAATGGCATCTATGTGCTGGGAGGTAATGAGCACCTAGGCTCAGGAGGAAACCAAACTTAAGCTGAACAATCACGCAGTGAACACTCATGCAATCTACAGTGTACAAGCTCAGTCCCCAAGTGATTCTTCTCCGGGTTTCTGTTTCCAAGTCTATGAAATGGGGTAAGGGGACTGAATGAAACCAGATCATTTTAGAGTGCCACCTCCTTAGAAAAAGGCTTCCCCTGGATTACTCTTACAGTGTGTGGGTGCTCAGTCCCGTCCAACTCTGCGAACCCCACGGACTGTAGCCAGCCAGGCTCCTCTGTCCATGGAATTTTCCAGGCAAGAATACTGGAAGCGGGTTGCCATTGCCCCCACTCCAGGTGAACCAAGGATGGAACCCAAGTCTGGGTTCCATCGCCTCTTGCAAGTCTCCTGCGCCTCTTGCATCAGCAGGAGGATTCTTTTATCACTGAGCTATATGGGAAGCCCACTTTTACCAAAGCATTCCTCTAATTATAATAGATCCTCCCATTTTATTTTCTTAACAGTGCTTACCACAATCTGAAATCATCTTATGGTCTTTGAGTGGGGGGAGGGGCGTACCATATGTCATGTGAAATCTTAAGTTCCCCAACCAGCAATCGAACCCATGCGTCTGAAGTGGAAGGACAGTCTTAACCACTGGACCACCATGGATGTCCCAAATCATCTTATTTATTCAGTCTCCCCCATTAGAATGTCAGCCCCGCAACACCAAGGATATTTGAGGTCTGTCTTGTTCACTGCTGTGTCCTCATCACCTAGCACGTTCCCTGGTACACATTAAGCCCTTGATAAATACTTGTCCAGTGACTAGCTAGATGCTGTTTATAAAAACATAGGGTGCCTAGTTTTCTGATACGTAGTGAGTTCTCCATGAAGGGAAGTGCTGGAGGTGAAACTGAACGAGCAGTACCTTGAAATTCATGATGCGAGGTCCCCAACCCAGTTCCTGTCCCGGCCTCAAGTTTCCTCATTTATAAAACGGGTGTGTGGCCGGCCGTGGGTGGTTTGTGGGGGTGTGTGAACTCCTGGCCCGGCCCCTGCCTGCGATCCCCACAGGGGCCACCAGGGGGCGCGGCGCCTCTGCCCAAAAGTCGGCCCTCAAACGCTCGAGCCCGGGTGGACGCTTCCCGACGGTCCTGGAATATTCTGAGCCGCGCGGGCTTCCAAGCGCTCAGGAATCCAAGAGTTTGTGTGGATGGGCGGGTGTCCGCGCGCCTCGCAGGGGGGCGGGCGGTGACTCAGGCGCGCGGCCCCCAGTTCTCGCGAGGGAGCGTGCGCGGCCTCGGGAACTCGCGCGGTGCCGCGTCCATTTTTACCCGAGCGCCGCTAAAAATAGCCCCCGCGCTCCGAGCGGAGCCCGAAATAGCGGCCCCCAGATAAGGCAGGACGACTCAGCGCTTCCGGGGAGCGGAAGGGGGAGGCAGCGGGGGGGCGAGGGGAGTGGGGACGGGCTCAGCTGGGCCTCTCCGCGTAGCTGTGGCCGGACGACCGGCCCCCGCCGTCCCCGCGCTGCCCCCAACTGCGACCCCAATCCGCATCTCCCGAACTGTCACCAGCCGCGAATCAGTGCCCCTAGCCCCTCCATCCCCCGCAGTTCCCTGTCTCCTGGTCCCACGCCTCAGTTTCCCCTCTGTTCTTCACCCCTGACCGTTATCCAGCTTCCCCCTCCGTATCCTAGCCTTTATTCTTAACCCTGCCGCCCTTCCCCAAGTCCCCCGCTGACATTCGTCTCCATCCCTCAGCCCACCCTTCCCGAAGCCCTGTCCCTACTCTCTCTCGCCTTTCTGAAGCCCACCTCGCGCCCCCTCTCCCCCCACCCCCAGCCCTCAGCTCCGCTTCTATGGGGGTACGATGCAAAGGTCACAGGAACTCATGCCGGACCAGCCAGGCAGAGGGCTGGGAGTGAGGCTCTCACTTCTTGGCTAGTTTCTGTAGTGGATCGGATGGGCTTAGTTCTGGGTCTTAGCCAGTTTCAGGGCTCATACTGTGCCAAGGGTCAGGGATTCAAGCCTGGGCCAGGGTTGGGGCTCAGACTGGGGACAGAGGCAGTCTGCTGTCACCAAAGTTGGGGTCTCTGTGTCATCAGTCAGGGCTGTGCCCGGCGCCCCACTGTTTGGCTCACCAAACCCCATTCAACTATGATTCTTCCCTTCCTTGCAAGGCAGGGACACGATAGCCCCAGGCAGTGGGAAGAGCTCTGGGCCTGGGTCTCCCCTGTGTACTTGGATCCTTTGGGGGCACCTTCCTATTCTGATATCCTGTGACTCTTTCAGTGCCTACTCTCAGAATCAGCCTCAAAGATTTTATACCAAACTCACCTGAGGTTCAGTGCCTGCATCTTTCTAGTCTTTGAAATACCACAGAACAGAAACTGCCCTGTAGAATGATGTCTTGATGAAAATTCAGGCAGAACCCTTCAGCTGCGGATGGAAGGCACCCTCAAGTGCTGTCCCTGTCCGTAGTGGACACTGAGCTTTAGGCAGGTGCCTTGATGGTTATGTTGTCTGGATGGGACGTCAACCAGCAGGCAAAGGGACTGGGCTGGAGGATCCTTTAAGGCAAGAAGAATCGTGCAGCTGGATCGAAGAATTAGGCTACAAAAGTGAGCAAGGACTAGACAACCCTGGGCCCCATGGGCCATGGTGAGGAGCCTGGACTATTTCCCCCAGGGGCACTGGGAAAGCCATGGTGGGTTCTGAGGAGGGGAAGGACCCAGGCAGGTTTGAAGACCTGTCTGACTGCTTCCTGGAGGTAGACTGAGGAAAGGAGGGGGAGAGGAGGGGCCTGGACCTAGGGAGGAGTGAGAGGAAAGGAAAGAGCAGATTTGAAAGACAGTGAGAAGGCAAGAAGGGCCAGACTTGGTGGCTGAGAGACTGTGATGGGAAAGAGGCACCCAAGATGAGGCCCGCATCTCTGCTCAGGTGAGACTGGGATGGTGGGGTCATCCCTGACATGATGCCCAAGAGGAGGAAGGGCAGGTGTGGGTAGAGGAGGCCCAGGTAAGTTTCAAAGTTAGTCCAAAGAGGGTCATTTTTAAACTTTTTTTAAAAAGGGGATTTAAAAAAATTGAGGGAACATATAGTGGCAAATGGGCTTCCTAGGTGGCGCTAGTAGTAGAGAACCCACCTGCCAATGCAGGAGACAAGCGAGATGGGTTCCATCCCTGGTTTGGGAAGATCCCCCGGAGGAGGGAATGGCAACCCACCCCAGTATTCTTGCCTGGAGAAACCCATGGGCAGAGGAGCTTGGTGGGCCACAGTCCACAGGGTCACAAAGAGTCAGACACAACTGAAGTGAAGCAACTTGGCACACAAGCACATTGGCAAATAAAAAGAGTATACTTTGAAAAAGTAAATTTCCCTCCTCCCTCTGATCCCCACTTCTCACTGTTACCTACATCCCCTGTGCCTTGGCCAACAGAATTCATTGAGCTCTCACAATGTCCCAGCCTGTGCTAAGCCCATCATAGAAATGACCTTGTCCAAATCACTCATCACCCAATGTGTAAGCCAGGCACCACTGCTATACCCATTTAAGAGAAGTGTAAACTGAGGCTTTGGAGAGATGTGGGAATGTGTTCTTTCAAGGGCCTGGCTGTGAAGGCTCTTCAAACTTAAAGGTATGGGAACAGATGAGATCAGAGGAACAAGTCCAAAGGGCCAGGGTCCAGAGCCCAAGGACCTGGAGGGGAGTGACTGGGAGTTCAAGGAGGCTGCCTGGAGGAGGAGTGAGGAAAGCTAGGAAGGTGACTTCCAGAACCTTCTGATGAGGGGTTTGGATGGAAGCAAGTCACTGCCTTTGGGGGGCTGAGGTGTCCCTGGCAGCAGGGCAGTGCCCCCTCCTCATGCCCCAGAGGTGATGATAGGGACAGACTGAGGCTTCTTGATGACAACTCAGGGACATGGTGATAGCACAGCCGGCTGTAATGACGTCGGAGTGATTCGCCAACGACCAGCATCTCTAGTCATGCCCTGTGGGGGGCATGAGGATGGGAGGAAGTGACAGGCCACGGGGGTGGGGGCAACAGGGATGCAGTCATTCAGAGACCAGGGGACCAGAGTTGAGCCAGTGTGTCCTGCCCCCTACACCAGGGAAGGTTGCGTGGGAGGATCCATGATTTGGGGCTCTGTTTAGTGAAGAAGGTCTAGTTTCAGCCACCTTTGACTGGAATGGAGTAGGTCTGGGCACAGAATCAGGGGCTGCTGGGATCAGGGACTTCTGTTTTGTTTGTGGCTTGTTTCCCATCACCCAGAACATGACTGGCACAACAGTAGGGGCTCATGTTTGTTGAATGAATCGAATGAAAGGGATCAGCACTCCTTGGATCTCTTGCCTCACAGCCCGGACCATCAGGCCACCTCAGCCGGAGGCATTGCTAGGAATACCCTTCCCCACTCAGGGTCTCATCTCAGTCCCCGTTTTGAGGGGTGAGGGGGGTGAGCAAGAAAACGAGTTCTTGCCTCTGATGGACTCCGCCCACATGTGATGTCACAAGCCGCTTGGGGATCCCGATCCCTGTCCCTCCCTTGGGATGGGGCGTGGAAAGGAACCCGGGAGTCCTAACTTCCGCCCCTCCCCGGGGCCTGGCGGTATTACATAACCCCGACGTCGCGTCCCCAGGGATGTCTCCGGACGTCCTGGCCAGGCCGGGGACAATGGGCGGGGAGAGGCCCTCCCGCCAGGAACCTGGAAGTGGCAAGGGCACCCTCTCCTCTGATTCACCCTTGTTTCCGTCCCGTTTAAGCCTCCTCCTTCTCCTCAGGGATCCGTATCTCCCCCAAGCTCTCTACCCTCACTTCTTGGTCCCCGCTAAATTTCAGCTCTGTCCCGGCCTGCAAATTTGTCTCGGCCTGCAAATAGCAGCTGTCTACCCAAACTCCCTGCCCTCATACCAGTCCTTTGTCATTTCTGAATCCCCTAAACGTCCAGTTTCCCACGCCCTCCACTCACCCATGTCGAGGGCGGGGGGACCTGTCCCGGGTCCCTCAAGTTATCCCCAACTTCCTACCCGCCCCCGCCCTCCCAATCTCCTCCTGTGGCTTCTCCAAGCTTCCTCCATCACCTGTCTTCCCCAAACCCCTCCCCACCTCCCTCAAACTGACACCTAATACTCTTTTCTCGTCCCTAATCCCAGCCCCCTTGTCTCCCGAAACTGCGCTAATATCCCTACTTCATTCCCCTCAAATCGGGTCTCCGATTCCCTCCCGACTCCAGACATTCGCTGGGCTCTCTCGGCCCCAGACCCCTGGCCACCGGCGCCCCTCCCCAGCCCGCTCCCACGCCCGGCTCAGGTTCCCAGGCTGCCCCCCCGCGGTGGCCCAGAGACCCAGTTTGCCGCGGCAAAACATTGGTCTCCCGGCAACAGGCCCCGCCCGCCCCAGGGCTGCCCGCTGCGAGCCCGGCCGCGCCGGGGCTGAGACTGGGCGCGGAGGCGGGGTGGGCGCACCAGGCTGGGGCCTTCGCCTCCGGAGGTCCGCCGGGCGCAGGGACCCGGGAAGACGGCAACGCGGAAGTAGAGATTCTGGGCTCTGGAGTCAGAAACCCCGAGAAATTCGTAGAGTCTGAAGGGAGCTGCCTGGGACTCAGTAATAGAGGCCGAGCAACCAAGGAAAGAAGGAATGGGCCCTGAAATAAACATGGGGATGATGAGGATAAACACAGACAAAGCACCGGTCAGCAGGGACGCCCCTGAAGGCAGGATAATCTACCTCGGATCGTCCGGGCCTTTGAGCTTCTGTTTTAGGGACTTCCCTCTCTGACTCTTAGTTTCCGTATTTGTGAAATGGGTAGCGCTTAGCATAGAGGGCTGTTGTGACAATAGGGATTCAACGTAAGGATTCAATGAATTCACCGACCTAGAACTCGTGGCACACTCCTGGCACGTCATTCATTCGTTCAGCCTGTTTCTAAAGCACACATTATGTGTCAGGTACTGTGGTAAGCTCTGGCAGTTCAACAGTGAACAAGATGAAAGTCCCTTTCCTCCCAGAAGCTCACACTTTGGGAGTGGGGAAGGAGATGATGGACCTTACATAGCACATTGGAAAGGAGCAGTGCGGGGGAGGTAGAGAGGAAGGGAGGGTTGAAGTTGCCAGTTCAAATAGGGTGGTCAGAGAAGGCCGACATGAGATGGTGATTCTTTGAGCAAAGACTGAAAGTTGGTGAGAAAGGAGCCGTGGAGATATCTGGGTCAAGAGCATCTGGGTCAGAGAGAGCAGCAGATGCAAAGGCCTTAAGGAGGGAACATGCCTGGTGTGTTGGAGGAACAGGAGGAGGCTGGTGTGGCTGGAGCAGAGAAAGGGAGGGGAGGGAGAGTGGCAGAGACAAGGAGCCCATGGGTCATGGCGAGGGCCGTGACTTTTACTCTGGGTGACTTAGACGCCAGGGGAGGGTTTTGAGCAAAAGAGGGACATGAACTGACTTTGATTTAAACACCATCCCTCCAGCTGTATGTGGGGAATGGGCTTTGGGAGGCCAGAGTGGAGGCAGGCAGACCAGCGAGGTGAGCCAGGCAATAGTCCAGGCAAGAGGTGACGGCGACTTGGACAAGGGGCAACAGGAATGAGATTCTGGAGATGTTTGAAGGCAGAGCTGCAGAATTTGCTGACAGGCACATTCATGGCAAGCCCTCAGTAGATGGCAGCAGTTACCATTTTGTGAAAGAGAGCTCACAAAAGCCTCACACAAGTCCTTATCCTCCCCATTTTACAGATGCAGAAATCAAGGCTCCCAGAGGTCACTCAGTTTGCCTAAGGAGTCAGCTCAGTCTGGCTCCAAAGATGGTGCCCCTCTATTAGGTTGGCTCTTCTTAAGTCCACAACACCCTCGGAGTCTGGAGCTATACCCAAATTTATCCACGTGGGCCCCAGGACCCCTGGAGCTATATCCTCATTAGCCGCACCCAGTGGGCGTAGAAAGTGGTGGCCTGACAGAGGAAGCTGCCTGACTGGTGTTCCAGTTGTCAGCTAGTTACCCATGCTGGCCCGGGACACTGGCTTAAAGGCAGGCAGGTACATGTAGAGAGGGTCCACCCAGAACCTCCCAGCCCAGCATCCGCTTCCCACACTCAGTCCCAGCACTGGACCCGGCACACCCCAGTGCTGCCTGCAGCGACCTGTTGAATACAGTCACACGCACGCAGGTAGGTACGTGGCCCTCCACCATGAAGGTGCATTTACAGGGCAGTGTGCAGAAAATGCAATTTCTGGCTTGATCTCTCTGTTTCCGTATCTCTCTGCCTCTATCTTTTTGTCTCTGTCTGTCTGTGTCTTGCTATCTGTCTCTCTCCGCACCCTGACCCCCTGCTCTGTCCACACTCAGGACCCTCCACCTGCAGGGGAGATCACTCTTGTCCCTGGCCATGTCTCCACGGAACCTCACCTATTATGTGGCATCAGAACTTGGCATCAGCCAACAGGGACCTATGTACAGCACTGAGAACTATACCCAATATTTTGTAATAATCTACAAGGGAAAAGAATGTGGAAAAGAATATATAAATATGTATATATGTATATAAATATGTATATATACACACACACATAATTGAATCAGTTCACTATTCACCTGAAACCAACACAACATTGTAAATTAACTATACTTCAATTAAAAGCCATTAAAAAAACAACACCTGGCATCAGGACACATGTGGAGGCCTCAGATAAGTTGTTCAGAATCTCTCAGGCAGACTCTCACAGGTCATAATCTCTGCCACCTCCTTCTCTGAGATTCTGACCCACAGCTTTTGGGTGTGGGACTGAGGCAATCCACCTTTATCAAGTTGCCCAGGAGATGGGGCTCCCTGTCAATCTGCACTGCCCTGCGTGCATACTAAGTCGCTTCAGTCGTGTCTGACTCCTTGCAACCCCATGGACTGTAGCCCGCCAGGCTCCTCTGTCCATGGGATTCTCCAGGCAAGAATACTGGAGTGGGTTGCCAATGCGCTCCTCCAGAGGATCTTCCTGACCCAGTGATCGAACCACATGGTTTATATCTCCTGCATTGGCAGGCGGGTTCTTTACCTTTAGTGCCACTTGGTACTCCATCTGATTCTGCACAAAGGGAAGAGCAGAGGCCCAAGGAGCAGAGGAGCCACCCCGACACCCACAGCACTCACTTGGGAGGGGACTGGTGCTGTTCAGATCAGTGGACTCTGGGAACAAATTTGGGAGTTAAACAAATTAAAGAGAATCACAGAGACACAGAAGGAGACTCAGAAATGGATAAAAACTCAGAGAAAGGGGAGTGGGAGGGAGGCAGAAACCCAGAAAGGAACTCAGGGGAACAGAGATAGAGAGTGACAGAAAAGCACAGAGATAGCATAACAGAGACAGAGAGATGAAGAGGGAAATTGAAGACATATTAAGAGACAGAGACTGAGACACAGCATTTAGGGGGATAGAGAGACCCAAACAGAGGCATATTTTGAATGAGGCAATATACATGATAGGCTTGACTTCCTAGAAGCAGCCAGTGCCACAGTTTGGCAATTGCAGGCTTAGCAAGCCAGGTCCCCTCCCTAGGCTCGACATGTAGGATGCACATTAAACACGTTTATATAACCTGCCCTCTGTGCAGAATCTAAGAGCTTTACATAATGTAGCCCCATGAGTCATGCTGCAGACATGGGGCAGTGACCTGACACACCCAATGAGAGCAGACCCCTCACCCAGGACCGTTACCTGGAAGTGACTATGTGAGAAGTGAGAGCTCACAGGTTTCACTGAGGAGAAAGCAGAGGGTCAGAGAAGGCAAGGCACTTGTCTGAGGTCACACAGCCAGGGGCCAGTAGAACAAAAATTCCAATCACATCTGCCTGATTTCCTTGCCTTTGCACCCCAAGACACAAAGAAAGGCGATGACTGACAATGCCCTGTGATGTGTTATTTTACAGAGTAGAGGAAATGATAGTTAAAACATCAGCACTAATATGACAGCGCCTGTGTATTTAGCACTCTGTGCTGCAGTAAGTACTTTACAAATACCATCTCATTCCAAATCCCAGTGAGGTAGGGAAAGAACTCAGTTATTAAAGAATATAATTTCACCTGTTATGTACAGAGCACTTACTGTGTACTAAGTACTTAACAGGATTTCATACAGTCAGAGTTCTGGAGGCGGGTGATGCTATCACTCCCATTTCAGGAAGCAAAGATGCTCAGAAAAAAGAAGTTACAGGTCAAGGTCACAGAGAGGGTATTTGAACCCAGTTTTATCATCTATCGGTTTATCTTTGCCACCCACTCTCCCGTGGAAGTGCGTGCCTGTAAGTGCGCCTATGCACGCGTGCAATCGATCTAACATCTTGCACTAACATCTTAAAAACTTTAGTTCAAATATCAACAGTCCGCCGCTTATATCCTTTTCTCTACTCCAGAGGGTGTAAGTCAGCCTCCGATTACCTAAATCTCCCCAACGCCTGGGCAGCGACCCTCCCCTCTCCCTGCAGAGCCTCAGTCCCCGCCGCGCGGTCCAGCCGGATCCAGTAAAATGTTCCTGCCTCTTTAAGAGAATGAACAGTCGGCCGGCGTTGCCTGGCAGCGCCTTGGCGGTCGCCAGGCAACGTCAACAAACGACTCAGCCGCCGTCTCCGTGCTCACCGCCCCCCCGCCCGCGCAGACGCGGTGACGCGACGGGCTGTGGAACGCCGTCGCTTAGCAACGTGAAGGCTGTTTGTCCCGGGCCTGGCCGTGCGGCCGCACAGGGTACACCCAGGACCGGCCCGGGCGGACAGACGAGCCGTCCGGGAGCCTGGTGTGGGGGGGCGCTGCGGTGATGGAGCGGGGGAGAACCAGGCCCCCAAATTGCCGGTTTCCCTTTAGACAGCCGCCGTCTGCTTGTCACCCGCTCCTCCTGTCTGACCTAGGACCGCCTCCGCTGGGTATCTGTCCGTCTGCGCCCCCTCCTCCCCGGCATGTCTGTCTGTCCAGCATCTCCTGTGCGGTGGCTGTCTCACATTCCCCCAAATAATAACAACTAAAATAGATCTAAGCACACTTTTCTGGCCTGCTTTTGCCTCAGACTCCCGGGTTCCTGGGTGGGCTGTTGAGTTTGGGGTCCCAACCAGTGGAGACTGGCAGGACACACACACACACACCCGGAGCCACAGCGCTAGAGCTCCCTCCCGCTCCTTTCCCTGCTCCCCTCGGGGTTTCTTGCCTGTCTTCCTCGAAGCTCTTTTCATCAGACAGGCAGCCCAAAGTCCGTCCATCCTGTGTCCGGGAAGCTGTCCACAGCTGGGAGGTTTTAATAACTCATCCCCAACACACACCCCCGACACCCCCCAACCAGTAGCTTCATGTGACCAGGGCTGGGGCAAATCTCCAAGCAGAGAAAAAAAAACTGGGTGTTTGACTGTGAATGGTTGTGACTGTAGGTGAGTGATTCTGTCCGTGACAGTGTCTATCTGGGGTTTCCGGTGGGAGAGCATGCTTATGAGGGCTTCCTTCGTGTGTGTGAGAGCAACTGACGGACTCAGTGAGTGGTTTCCCCAGTTTGCACTTGTGTAACTGGATGTACTGGAGAAGGAAATGGCAATCCACTTCAATATTCTTGCCTGGGAACCCCATAGACAGAGGAGCTTCGTGGGCTATACAGTTCATGGGGTTGCAAGAGTTGGATATGACTTAGCGACTACACCACCACCACCAACTGGATGTATGGGTATCTGAACCCTGCTGACTGTGTGTTTGGGTGTGTGTACTTGAGTCTTTTTGTGTGATTGTACGTGAAATATGACTGTGTAAGTACCTATATACACAGTACTTACAGATACATACATTTGGATGTGTACAGTCTTGCTCTTAGCTTGCCTTTCTGTGTGTGTGCATGTGTGTAGTTCTGGATCTCTGTGTGTGGTCATCTGTGTGCAACTGTGCCGGTGGCTGCGTTTGTCCGTCAGTTCTCTCTCAGTTCTTTCCACAGAATTTGTAAATGAATCTGTGACTCATGTGTCCACGTTGAGTGCACATCTGTGTAACTGTGTGCATGGTTCTGTGTCTCCTGTGTGTGTCTTCCAGCTTTGTGGCTCTGGGTAAGCCATGTCCAGTTGCACAGCTCTAATTTTCAGCACCACCACACTGGGAAACATAGCTGGATTTCAGTCAGTATTTGTGGACTTGAACCGTATTAGCATTAAGACCTCTATGGACCTCAGTTTTCTCATCTGTAAAATGGGAATAATAATTGCCGGCACTCATGGGACTGTCGTGGGGAGTAAATGAGTTCCTACAGAGAACGTTTAGAAAGTGCTCAGCACAGAATAAACTTTTACAAAATACCACACTTGACTGTCAGCAGTATCGTTACTTCCTCTCTGTGTGTGCCCTGTAAGCATGTGTCCAGAACATGAGTTATATAGGCTCAGGGGTTAGCTGTGTGGTTTAGCGTCAGTTCCCTTCCTATAAAATGGGCATGACAACAGGCCTCCTCCACGGGTGGCTGTGACCAGATGAAGGTGTGTCTCTAAGTCTTGACCCTGGTATAAGGACCTAAGGAGCCCTCGGTGTCTGCTAGGCCGATCATGATCATCACTGTGAAGCTCAGGTTCTGGGGAAGCCAGTGGAAGGTAAGAGTTTGAGGCTGGGGAGAACAGAGGCTTAAATCATTCATTGGGACAGGGAACGAGGAAAGTCCAAGAGGGAAGGAGAGGCACCTGCTGCGGCAGGCTGGCTGAAGGTCAGAGTCCTGAAAGGACTTCCTCCCAGGGACTGTTTGGGAGCCAAGGATTAAAAGGAACTGGAACTGTTTGGACAGCTGCCTGGAGGAACAGAAACTAACCTGAGTCTTGCAGCCTGGTGGGATCTGGGGAGAGGGGATAACAATAGCAATAATAATATTATACAACTTGCAGGCTCTGATGGGGCACTGTGAGGAATTTCTGTCTTATTCTCAGTTCTATCCCCAGTGTCTGGAGAGCCTGACACAGGAGAGGTGCTGAGAACATGTGTTTGAATGGCTGGTTGAATGAATAAGTTAATGAATGAATTCCATCCCATAACAATCTGTGAGTCCTGATCTCCAGGGGAGGTGGGGAGGTCCCGGTGGGCTGCTGGGGCTGGCCTGGGGTCTGAGCCTCTGGAATCTGCCTCCTGCCGGTCCCCTAGTCCGCTGTTCCCACAGCTCAGGGGTGTGGAGGGCGTGGAGGGGGCCGGGAAGGGAGTGTCAGGCTGCCTGCCGGCCGCCAGCCCTGGAGAGCTGCCCAGAGTGTCTGCAGGAGGGAGAGGGTAGCTCTGGGCCTGAGTCACACTCAGAGAAACCCCGGACGCATACCTGGCCGCTGACATCAGACCAGGGCACCCCCGGCGACCCAGACAAGCCGACTGAATCACAGGCGGAATTCAGCCACCCCGGGTGCGGGCACGTGGCCCACTGTGACACCCCCCCCCATGACACCCCCGCGTGGCTGTCTGGCTGTGGGGGCCAGGCAGGCCGCATTCAGGTCAGTGAGGGGGCACAGGCCTGAGTCAGGGATGGGGCAGCTCCAGCCTGAGACCACCCAGTCCAGCCACAGGCATCCTCAAGGTGCAAGAAGGGGAGGCGGGGGAGGGGGTCAGCCGGTGGGGAGGCCCCTGGGCCGTAAAGAGGAAACCCGCAGCGGGTATGACTGGGAGGCTGTGGGTTGTGGCTAGCAGTTAGATGACCTGCTAGGGGTGGGATGGGGTCTGGGTGTTTGCGCAGAGAACAATGGAATCACCCTACGTGTGCTCAGGCACGCACGCATGCACGCACGCAAGCACACACACACCCCAAAGTGGGGAGGCCCTGCCTCCCCCACCCACTACCCCAGAGCCCCATTACCAGTGTCGGAACCAGTCTTCACTTCACACAAACCTGCAGGTTGGGCAAGTTCCCTACGGACTCTTGGCCTCAGTTTCCTGATCCATTGAATGGGGCTAATAATAATTACTGCCATTGCAGCTTACACTTACAGGGAACATATTTTCTGCCAGGCACTGTTCTGGGCATTTTTACATACAAACTCATTTATTCCTCAAAACGCTAGGAGGGAGGTGCTGTTATTATCTCCACTTTACATATGAGGGAACTGAGATCAGAGAAGTTGCTTGCCCAGAGTCACACAACTAGTGCCCTCCTTATAGTGTATCAGAAGACTTAAGAAAATACAGCGGATCTGTATGGAGCAACTGGCACATGGTTAGTTTTCTCAAGTGACTGCCAGCTATTATTACTACTACTACTATTTTCATTCAAAGTGCAGCTGGAAAGGTCTCCAAAACTGTTATCCTTACCACCTTGGTCCGGTCCTTCCTTTTAGCTTCCTGCAGGCTCTCCTGCTTCCTCTCTTTGGTCTTGGATGTCTATAGTAGGGAGAGAGTGCTTTCACAGACTCCCTCCTTATCTAAATCTTTTCAGGATTTGACAGTAGTTGCCCAGACCCACCTCCACCAGGAAGTCCTCCTGACTTGCTCAGGCCTCCCTAAGCACTCCCATCCCCCCAATGCCTAGAGCAGTTATAGCCAGTGAAACACCATCACACTGTGTGGGTCTGAGTTGGGATGGGTGAGAGATTGGCTCCCACAGTGACGGGGTTCACAGGGCCTCTGGACCAGGGCCTGACACAAGTCAGCATCTGAAAGTAGCCTCTGCTTAGCAGTGTCTGCATGCCCTCACACGTGAAACTGCGTGTGTGTAGCTGTGAGCATGCGTGGGAAAGAGGGTACACAGAAATGGGATCTGAGTGTGTGATGCTGTATCCCTGTGTGCCTTGTTCTGTAGGTTTGTATGCAACTCTGAGCAAGACTGTGAAGCTTCCTTGTGTCCGACTGACTTGGAGGCGGGAATCTCCACACAAATGTGGGTAGCTAAGAAATGCTGCCAGTCCATAGCCCTGGGGCCTCTCCGTGGCAGTGGGGGTGCCTAGCTCTGCCAGTTTGTGTGTGTAGAGTTGTGGCCTGTCAGTATCTGTTGTCTACACATTTCTGCAGTGTGTGTGCATGAGAGTGTGTGTTAAGCTCTGTGTGTGATTGTGTGTTCGTTTAGTTCTTTGTGTGCATGCACATTTGTGTTGTCTGCCTGTGTGTCTGTCTTTTTGTCTCCACAGTTTGGATTCTGTAAACCAAGCCTCCTCCTTCCCACCCCTGACGAATGTGTCCGCCTCAACCCTGGGAAGACCCAGGGTCACCAGCTCAGCTGGGAAAAGGCAGGGAGGACAGACAGGCGACTGTTTATCAACACTGAGAGCCAAGTCCCTACACCCGTGTACAGCCGTGCTGCCTGTCAGTTAGTCTATAGCATCTTCCCCCTTCAATCCATGAAATGGCAAAGGAACAGATATGTTTCTGTCCAAGGCAGTCTGTCAGAGTTGATAACTGAGTAAGTGAGTGGAAGATGAAGAATCATTTAATCAACAAATATTTACTAAGCACCTGCTGAGTACCTGGCACTGTGCTGGGGATGTGGCTGTGACTTGGACAACCTCGACTCAGGTCTGAATAATAATACACCCCAATGAAGAAGAGCAGATTGTCCCCAGAGAGTGATGAACCCAGACAGGCATAGAGGGGAGGGGGGCTCTCTAAGGGAAGGGTGCTAACCCAGGGAGGGCTTCCTGGAGGAGGGAACAGAGGAGCTGAGACCTGGAGGAAGAGAGTATGAGCTATAGGGAGGAAAAGGGAGCATGCTCCAGGCAAAGGGAAGAGCACATGCAAAGATCTGAAGACCAGGGAGACAGACCACACGAAGAAGAGGAGGAGGAGGCGAGACTGGGGTGGTCAGCCCCAGCCAGGTCATGCCAGACTTTGTGGGCTGTGGTGAGTGAGGAGTTTGAATGCAGGATGCAGGGGTACTAAGGGCAAGCTAAGAGTCCCAAGTCTGGACTGCTCTGCTTCCCTGAAACTCCACAGACACTGCCTCCAGGAGGCCTCCAGGATTGCTCAATGGAGAGTGGGCCCAGCCAGCCAGTAACACTCACTGCTTAACCCTGGGCCCGGAGGAGCCAGCAGTTACTAACCAGCTCAGCTCTACCCTCTTGGAGGTCGCAGTCGCCGCAGTAGAACCTACACCCACACATGTGCACCCTCTCCACTCAGCATCAGAAACTCTCACAGACCTGTCTTTTGGAGCCAGAGCCTTGGAATCACACAGGGGCTGCCTGGAAACACAAAAGACTACATCAGACATGCATTGTAACCAGATTCCCTAGCTGGTTTGATTTCACAGAAACAGCTGAAAAACCCTGTTCTCAGGTTTAACGTCCCTGTGCCTCAGTTTCCTTCTCTGTACAATGGGGATAACATCAGAACTTACTTATGGGGCTGATGTAGTGTGAGGATTAACTGAGAGAATTCATGTGAGCAGAGCTAAGTGTTTACTTCCCGTATCTTCCTCCTCTTTTTTTTTTTTTTATAATTTCATTCATGTATTTTGGGCTGTGCTGGGTCTTCTGTGCAGGCTTTCTCTAGCTGTGGGAGTGGGGGCTACTCTTTGTTGCGGTGCTTGGCCTTCTCACTTGCGGCAGGGTCTCTTGTTGCAGAGCACTGGCTCTAGGTGTGTGGGCTCAACAGCTGCGGTCCCCCAGCTCTAGAGCACAGGCTCAACAGTTGTGGCACAGGGCCTCAGTTGCTCCACAGCAAGTGGGATCTTCCCAGACCAGGGATCGAACCCATGTCTCCTGCATTGGCAGGCAGATGCTTCACCACCGAGCCACCAGGAAGCCTCTCCTTGTCATTTTCACTATTAAATTTCAGAGCCGGAAAGGACTTTGAGAGCCCATGGCCATCCAACCTTCTTGCCCTATGGGTGGGGATTCTGAGGAACACAGTAGCAAGGGTTTTGCCAAAGGAAGAATGAAAGAATGAGGGCTCCCTTTGGCAGAACTGGGCCTCCCGGGCTGTTTACAGGATGCTCTGAGCAAACGCAGCTGTCACTGCTTCCCCACCCCCAACAGGAACAGGAGGCTCAGGGTCCCCCTGCTCCCCATCACCTGCAGAGCCCAAGCTCTTGGGAGCCAGAGCAGGGGTCCTGCCCTCTCCCCTACACTCAAGTCCTCCTCCTCCTGGAAGCTCCCTGGAATTGAGCCTCATGGAGGAAGACTTGCCTTGCCCCTGCCATGTTGCGAGGGCAAGGTATGCATGTCTGCGTGTATGCTCGAGTGAGACTTTGTGAATGTGAGGGTGTGTGTGTATGTGTGTGTGTGTGTGGTATGTCTTCAAGGCCAATTTTTCCCTTAGGTGCAGAGGGCATGGTACTAGGACCTATGATAACTTTAGGGGCCCATATAAGTGTTTAATTGCTTTTCTTTGGTTGGCCAAAAAGTTCATTCGGGGTTTTCCGTACCATCTCCTGGAAAAACCCAAACAAACTTTTTGGCCAACCCAATAAAATCCAAGAAGAACTGAACTTCTAGGTTAAGTGAAATGTTTTAATATTCAGTATTTGTCTTTATATCAATGCAGTCATGAAAAAATACTTTTAAAGATGTCTTTATGGAGAAAGAGGCCCACAAAGGCAAAAGTACTCAGGACTCATGAAAACTGCAATGTGATCTGGCGTGTCTGGTGGCTTTGTTTTATTTTTTATCATTATTTATTTTTTAAATGAATTAATTTTTTTTTTTTTTTGGTAGCACAGCATGTGTGATCTTAGTTCCCTGACCAGGAACTGAACCCATGTACCTTGCCTTGAAAGTGCAGGGTCTTAACTACTGGACTGCCAGGCAAGTCCTAGGGTGGCTTTGTTTTAAAAACAAAACAAGCCCCTCCATTGTGCCAGGCATGTTCCAAGATATTCACTTCACATAATCCTCTCACCAGCGTCATAAGCTGGGCACTATTTCTCCTCTTTTCCAAGGACAGAAAACAGGCTCCAGACTTCACCAGCTCAAGTTCATCCAACTACTAAGTGGTGGGGTCAGAATGTAAGCCCAAGGCGCCTAGTTTCTGGGTCTGCCTGTGGGCAAGGGGGCGGGGGGAGGAGGGTCGTAAATGCCCAGTGCCTGCATGAGTGTCACCATCTGCCTGTGAATATGTCAATGTACATAACTCATTTAATAATAATTAAAAGCAGGGGCTACATTCTTATCCTAGCTCTGCCATTAGTTTGCTGTGTGACTCTAGACAAGTGACTTCACCTCTGGGCCTCTATATCCTTGCCTGTGAAATGATAGTTCCTACCTCATAGGAGTGTTGTGAGAATTAAATAAATTAATACAAGTGCTCAGAAGAATTAACACACAATTGTCATTGTGTGTAAAGAGCAACCACAAGTATCTATAGTGAGGATGTGCCTGTCATATGTGTTGGTAACCATGTGAAGGTGTGTTTCTATGTGCGGGGTGTGTGTGTGTGTGTGTGAAACCTGAATGCCCAACTATGCCCCTTTGAGGATATGCCAGCAGCTGTGTGGTCATATGGGCCACCTCGGTTGGGGTATGAAGGTCTCTGGGCAGCGAGGGTAGGCATTTATGTGTCTCCTTTATCCCGTGGGAGAGGAGATGAGGGGCTTGGACAGAACAGGAATGAGGGGTCACTCCCTGTCTGATGCTGGAGCCGAGTCACTGCCTGCTGGTGGCTGCTGTGTCATCTCCTAGTCCCCTCCCTACTCCCAGACTGGTGGCAGACAGAGGGGGCGTTGGCGAACGAGGTGTTTGAGGCTGTGCTTTTTTCTCAACCTCCGTGTACTGAGCCCATGTCCCTTCAGCCTTCCCCATCTCCCTCCCTCCTCCCCACTTTGGGGACAGGGAATCAAAAGTCTTCTGGGAATGAGGAAAGACCTAACCCCTCCAACTTGGCTTCATACCTAATGTGTGACCAGGAGCCAGCCCTCCCTCTCTCTGGGCCTGTGGGATTCAGCAGTTTTAAGGTGCTTCTTCCTCTGTGCCCTGGCTGAGCCAGGCTCCAACCTGGGAGGGAAATGCCAGGAACTCGGGTTTATGAAGCACCTGGTAAGAGCCTTACCAATGGGTGCTAAAGAGTTAGAGGCTGCGGGGTCTGAAATACCCTAATTAGACTCTTGAACCACATTTCCTAACTGGATAGCCAGGTAAGCAGCTTGCTCCCACCCACGCCCCGCCCCCGCCGCGGCCCCCCAGCCCGACCTGGAACCTGGGTTATAATAGTGTATGCTGTGAGCAGACAGGGACAGGTTTGCAAGGCGTATCACTCCCCACCAATGGAAGCTGTTATTTAAATAATCCCAACACCCAGGTTCTTCAGGGAGTTTCACTGAAACAGGCAGCTCTCGGAAGTCAGGAAGAGAACGAGAATTCTGGGTTTGAATTTCTTGAGATGAGATCTTGGGCAAGTCGCGATCTATCCTTTTCCTCTTTTATAAAATGAAGATTTTCCTCCCTTAAACTTCTGAAGCTGTACAAGGATTGAAAACCTTGTATTGAAAGGCTTAGTACAAGAGCCGGTATCTGGTAAATGCTAAATACTTGGCATCTATTATTATTATATCATTATTATTACTATCATTTATTTCCCACCCCACCCCGCACCGCCGTCACACATATTTCTGACTACGGATAGGATTATAAAGCAGAAAGGGGAGCACCAGCAGCAGCAGGGACACTTCACCCCAAGTTTCATTCCCCTTCTCCCCCAAACCCGCGTACCCCCCAAACGCCGCACCTCTGGGGGCAGCAGGGTCCAAGATACACACTCTTTGTCCATCCGGGAAAAGTGAAGCTGAAGTTCAGAGAGAAAAAATATATATATTTTTTTTTTCAAGATTGCACAACTATTCAGGGCAGAAGCTTGTACGAGCCTAGGGACTCCACCCTCACCTCCACTTTCACCGGGAGCATCAGAGTCCCACCCACCCGTCTTGGGACTCAGTTTCCCCGCCTATGTGACTACAACCACAGAGCCAGAGTCTCCTTTTGGAGATTGACCTTCCTCTCGAGAGAGGGCGCTGCACCATCAGGGGAAATGGGAGGGGGGGCCAGAGTGATATGGACCCCCCAGTTGGGGTCTCCCGCCTGGATCCTTTGCCCGGTCAGTCTAATAACCTATTAATACCAGCCCTCCCCCGTCCCCCGGGCGGCGCCTGGACTGCGCAGGCGCGGGCGGGTTCCGCAGGCGCGCCGGGTGAGCGCGCGAGCGAGCGAGCGAGCGAGGGATTCCCTCTGACGTAATTGCTAGGATACCAAACAAACACAGCCGCGCCGGCCGAGCTCCTTATATGGCTAATTGCGTCACAGGAACTCCGGGGAGACCGGCCGGGATCCCCTCCCGCCGAGTGCTCCAGAATGCAGCCCCCAAGACCCCCAAGGCCACGAAGGTGATGCAGATGATCAGATCGAGGCTAAGACAGACCTCTTGCCGGACGGTGCGGGGCTGGGTTCACAAGGGCCGGAGATATCGAGAAGTTTGCCGAGTGAGGGACGGGTGACGTCAACAAGGGGGCCGGGCCCCGGGCATATAAATACAGGCTGGCGGCTCCGAGCTTCATTCATAAGACTGAGATCTACGGTCAAGGCTGGGACACGCGGAGCTGGAACTTGATTGTTGTGGTTCTTCTTCTTGGGGGCTGTGAAATTCGGTTTATTTTCTTCCGGAAAGTTTTTGGAAGGATTCTTCTAGATAATTCTACATTTTATTTCGGAGGATCGACTTTTTTTTCGTCTTCTTTACTACTCCCTCCTCCCCCGTGGGACCCGCCGGACGCGTGGAGGTGATCGCACCCGAAGCAGATTCTGTACAGCAGGACAGAGCTTTCCGCCTCCGGGGGAGCGATCCCCCCTCGCCCCCGGGTCCTACGGAGCCTAGACTATCAGGAGGCACAGCGGCATCTTGTGGGGGCCTGGGCACCGCAAAGGAATTACACGGAAACTTTACCATTGTTGGAGCGGGACGCTGCCCCCACCCTGAGTTTCCCCGAACAGCGTACTTTGGGGACGCGCTCGGCTCACCCCGGACTCGCATCTTTCTTCCCCCACCCGGCCATAGCCTTGGCTTCCCGGCGACCTCAGCGTGGTCACAGGGGCCCCCCTGTGCCCAGGGAAATGTTTCAAGCTTTCCCTGGAGACTACGACTCCGGCTCCCGGTGCAGCTCCTCACCCTCCGCCGAGTCTCAGTATCTGTCCTCGGTGGACTCCTTCGGCAGTCCACCCACCGCCGCCGCCTCCCAGGTAAGTTCTAGAGGGCTGGGGTACTGCTTTGTATTTATAAATTTTTAAAATTCAAGGGTGGAGCGAGCAATCCCCTCACCCCAAATACAACGCGTCCAAATCTAGGATCTGACAGGGAGTAGGTTCACGGCGCACTTTGCAAACTGCAGAGTCCGGACGTGCTTGCAATTGGTTGTGTGCGTGGAGCGCAGGGAGGGAACACAGTGGGGTGAGCTTTGCGGGTGGGGATAGCGCGCCGTTCAGTGCAACGTGCGTGAGGTAGCAGGGCTGAGAACTTTTAGCCGGTTCGGGAACTGCCCCCCACTCAAGTCACCAACCTGAAGCCAGAGAGGTTAGGCAGGTGAGGGAAATCCCGGAGAAGCTTCCAGTAGCCGCCTCTCTTTTTCCTTCTCCATCCCAGCGCCTACTCCGGCGCCGGGTCACCCTGGACCCAGCGGGAAGGCGGGCCTCGAACCCTCGGTGGCGCTGCCTCCGCCTCCTGCGCGGAGACGTAACGGGGGACCCGTGCGTAACGGCTGACGCGCTGGAATCCTCCGTCTGACGCGGGGCACGCACGGCGCGTGGCGCCCCCTTCGTCCGCCCCGCCCCTGACGTCCCGGGAGCGTTCTATTTTGGAACGCCGGGCCACGTTGCTAAGGGAGGGGGCAGCTCAGCGTCCCGATTGGCCGCCGCGGCACGAGCTGTGGCCAATCAACTTTCGCTTCCTATTTGTAGGGCGCAGTTTCCTTCCCACAGTTCGTCCCCGGAACCTGTGGTTCTCCGGCACTAGGGTCTCTTTCACGGGCCTCTAGAGGCACAGCGAGGGGATTCCTGTCTCCACAGGAGCGATCTTCTGCGACCCAATGAGTCCGCAAGGACCTGGCAGGGATCCTGTCCCTCCGCTCTCAGGGTCAGAGCGTGTCTGTGTGCCAGGGTTCCTTTGGGAGACGTAGTGACCGTCACCCACCTCTCCAAGCACACACAGACACGTTCTCACTCCCTCTGCTCCGGACGCCGGGTGCCTCCGGTGTGTCAGAAAATAGGACTAAAGCCGCTAGCCCTGGGGGATCCAGCCAGGTGGTCTCCAGGAGCCCCGCCCCCTCTGAGTTTCCGGGGCGCTGATTGGCCAGTGAGCCAGCCCATCCCTCACCACGCCCCCTGCGAGAGTAGTTGAGCCTTCCGAGCAGTTCTAGGATTACATTTTAGGGGTGGGGGGCGGGGGGGACATGAGCGCTGCTTGGGCTTGGGGTCTCAGGACCTACCCCACCCCGCCTCCGCGACAGTCTGAGGGAGCCTGGCTGCTCACTTGCTGTCCTTGTCTGCCCACCGTAACCTGTCGCTTGTCAGTTTCACTCTGGGGAGAGACAATTACTTGAAACGTTGTTCTAAACTCCTAGGCCCGTCCCCCAACACTCTTTTAACTGGGACCCCCCGCCCCTGCACGGGGGTCTCATGGACCCTCTAGTCCCTTATCCCTGCGCTCAGAGGGGTGTGTATATGTGTGTGAGTGTAGAGGAAGGCTTAGCCTAAGGCCTCTCCCTCTCCCTCCCCTTGCCTCTGGGGTGGGGGTGGGGTGTTGTGGCTGTGTGTGTGGCTGTGACTCCATCCCGGGGCTTCTGTCACCCGGCTGTGTCCAGCCTCCTCCCCACCCCCCACACCTAAGAGTCACCAACCCGGGGTGTGATTCACCACCCGCTGGAACCGTGCAACCTTTCCCCGAGGAAGAAGGAGGAGGTAGAAGCCAGTTGCACAGAAATCCTCATTAACCACTGCGTCACGGTGTAGTGGAAGGGTGGGTGTTGTGGCTTTTTGCCTGTGACACACACATCCACACCCGCTGGCCCTGTGCTCACTCACCGGGTCGGTGTGTGTATGTGTGTTGGGTGTGTGTGTGTCGGTGTCTCTGTTTGTGTGTCTACGCCTGTGTGTGTATGTGTCACCCCGTAGGAGTGCGCCGGTCTTGGGGAAATGCCCGGTTCCTTCGTGCCCACGGTCACCGCGATCACAACCAGCCAGGACCTCCAGTGGCTTGTGCAACCCACCCTCATCTCTTCCATGGCCCAGTCCCAGGGGCAGCCACTGGCCTCCCAGCCCCCGGCCGTCGACCCCTATGACATGCCAGGAACCAGTTACTCCACACCGGGCATGAGTGGCTACAGCAGTGGCGGAGCGAGTGGCAGTGGTGGGCCTTCCACCAGCGGAACCACTAGCGGACCTGGGCCTTCCCGCCCAGCTCGAGCCCGGCCTAGGAGACCCCGAGAGGAGACGGTGAGTAAGGGGCATCAGAGCTTGCTCTGGGGGCTGGGGGGGAGGAAAAGAGAGAGGCAGGAACTTTCCCACTCTTGGGGTGAGGGACCACCTGCAGCCTCAATGCTGCAGAAACCCTGTCCTCCTCCCTACAGTGAGGACTTGGTCCTTTTCTGACTCCTGGGGGTTCTTGACGAAGAGGAGGTTCAGGATGGAGGGGGAGGTACACAGTGTCCCCAGATCTCACCATCTCTATTTCTCCTACTCAGCTCACCCCAGAGGAGGAGGAGAAGAGAAGGGTTCGCCGAGAACGAAACAAACTGGCAGCAGCGAAGTGTAGGAACCGGCGAAGGGAGCTGACTGACCGACTCCAGGCGGTGAGGGTGGTCCCTGGGATGAGGTGGGCTGAGGGAAGGCTGAAGGGGGGCTCTCTCCCTATCTTCTGCTGCCCACCACCACCTGTGCCTCTGTCCTGAACTGAGAGCAAGAAGTTCCACACGTGGAACTGGATATAGATGGGGTCAGCCAGCTCACACACCCCGACCCTCACATACTCCTGGCCAGTCCATGTCCTGGTTGAAGACCCCCTCACGCCCCTGACCACTTGCCTGGCCTTCACTTTATCCTGAGGGGGACCTATGAGCGACCTTTAATAGAGGGATGCTTCAGTCATACCCCTTTTTTGGCCTTGGGCAAGTGATAACCCTTTTTGCCTCAGTTTTCCATCTCTTCAACTCCTCATTGAATCTCCCAGGTTCCTTCTAGCTTTAACATTCTGGAGAGTCTGAGAAACGAAACCCTTTAATCCTATGTCAATTCCCCCACCATCTGCCCCCACCACCTGTAGTTCGATCTTGGGCTGGGGGCCTGTGCCAAGGTGCCCCTCTATTTTCATACCCTACCTCAGTCTGAGAGTTTTCTACTTTATGCTTATAGGGTGACCTGCTCACCTAGGAGGAAATTAGGGAAATTGTCTACTTCCCTGAGCTACCTGGTCTCTTCCCTGGGAGGCAGAGGGGAAAGGGTAATGAGGAGAATAGGGGGCATGAAAAACAAGTAAGGATGGTTGGTTCATTCAGCAACCCTCCGAGTGCCTCTTGCAACCAGAGACTTCCTGTGTGTACCTGGCCCTTTCCCAAACAGCCACTGGACAGATGGGGAAACTGAGGGTCCTAGAAGGCAAGACCCCTCCCCCAAGTCCCCTGGCACACCAGGCCTCCACTTCAGGGGGTCTTTCAATCGGGAGCCGCCTTCCAGCCATGGGCCTTAGCCGTCAGAGTAGGAGAACTGGTTTCAGCCATGACCCACCTTCTCCAGTCGCTCACGGCCTTTTCCTCCTTCCTTGCTCTCCTCCGTGCTCCACCGTGGCCATTGGGGACCTCAGGAGACAGATCAGCTAGAGGAAGAAAAGGCGGAGCTGGAGTCGGAGATTGCCGAGCTCCAAAAGGAGAAGGAACGTCTGGAGTTTGTGCTGGTGGCCCACAAACCGGGCTGCAAGATCCCCTACGAAGAGGGGCCCGGGGGGCCCGGGCCGGGCCCGCTGGCGGAGGTGAGAGATTTGCCGGGGTCAGCATCCACTAAGGAAGATGGTTTCAGCTGGCTGCTGCCGCCCCCGCCACCACCGCCCTTGCCCTTCCAGACCAGCCAAGACGCACCCCCCAACCTGACAGCTTCTCTCTTTACACACAGTGAAGTTCAAGTCCTCGGCGACCCCTTCCCCGTTGTTAACCCTTCGTACACTTCCTCGTTTGTCCTCACCTGCCCGGAGGTCTCCGCGTTCGCCGGCGCCCAACGCACCAGCGGCAGTGACCAGCCTTCCGACCCCCTGAACTCGCCCTCCCTTCTTGCTCTGTGAGCTTTAGACAAAACAAACAAACACACAGGGGAGAGAGATTTGGACGAGGAGGAACTGGAGGAGAGAGGGGAAGAGACAAAGCGGGCGTGTGGTTTCCCTGCTTCTCCTGTTTGACCCTCTGCTGCCGCTGCCATCGGACAGGAGGACTTCCTTGTGTTTTGTGCCGCCTCTTGTTTCTGCCGGCCCGGCGAGGCCAGAGAGCTGGTGACTTTGGGGGCACGGGGTGGGGAGGGGATGGACACCCCCCAGGCTGCCCAGTGCTGCCTGTGGGCCGTTTCACTTGGACCCAACCTCTGGGGATGGGGGGTGGGGGCGGGAGGGATGCCCACCTTTGGGCTGGAGGGAGCGGGGTGTTGGCAGTGGGCTGTGGGGTGGGCTGGAGTTCTCTCCAGAGAGGCCCAACAAGGAAATGCCACCAAACCCCCAAAGTGTTTCTCCTACGCCCACCCTTCCAGGGGTGACTAGGCTGGTTCTCCCTGCCGCCCCCCACGACCTCAGCTTATTTATCCAACATTTCCACGGGCTTCGATCCTCCTCCGAATTGAGCCCCCCTTTAAAGGGAAGTTGATGCCCCCACCTTTGTTAATCTTCCTTCCACCCAGACCTAGTCTGAAATGTGAACCTCCCTCCCTGACCGTCCAGCTGCTCCGTCCCGGCAAAACTGGCTCCGATTTTGAATTTCCCGCCTCCTAAGCCTCCCCCTACGTTCAGCCCCCAGCCTCCTTTCTGATTACAGTATTATTCTCCCCCTGCCCGCCACCCACCTCCCACAGCCTCCCCTCCGGGCCTTCCTTGTTGGGCCTCTCTGATTCAGGCAGCAGGGGGCGTTGTGATGCCTGTCCTGCTGGAGTGTTTTATACTGTGAAACGAGTTGGCCGGATTGTGGGGGGAGCCGGGTGGGACAGAACCCCTCCGGAGGGATTGTGCCCCCCACTCCCCAAAGCCTTTCCGTGGTCTCCCCTCCCCTCATCTGCCTCCTTTCTCCCCTCAAAATGAGTTAGACTCGAGGGGGTGACAGAATCGAGAGGGGAGGACAGTTATCCATCCACGTGGCCTCTCTCCTCAGGACCCCCGTCTCCGCACCCAGACCAAGCCCTGGCCTTTTTCTTTAAGGCCTGTCACCCTATCCCAGCCTAGGACGCCAACTTCTCCCTTGCCTTGGCCTCCCACAACCTTTCTAGAAAGAGAGCAACGGGAGATTGCCAGGGGGCCCGACATTTTCCCGGAGAAGATTTAAAGGCTGAGGCTTTGACCCCCACCACCCCCTAATATTTTTGGACTGGCAAACTCCAAGGGGCTGGGTTCCCCAGGATCCCAGCTTCCCCTCGCCCAGCCCCAGCCCCAATTCTCGGTTTAGGTTCCCTAACTCTGCCTTTCCCTGTGTTTCCCCTCATGAGGATTGTATCATGAGGCCAATTGGTATTTTTTAATATCGGGTGGGTCACGCCGCCCTCTGTGCTGCATGGAGAACATTCCACTGCCCCGTCCTGCGGCTCCCGCCCTGAACCCAGACGCCCCCCACCCACTTCCGTGGCTATTTATCCCTTTCTTGATTTCCGAAAGGCACTTATATCTATTATATATAAATAAATATATTATATATGAGTGTGTGTGCGCGCGTGTGAGTGTGTGAGCGCTTCTGCATCCTTGGCCTAGGTCACGTTGGCCCTCAAAGCCATGCCGTTGAATTGGAAACACTGCTTCTGGAAACTTCCAGGCTGCCTGTCTCCGGCTGCCTCTGTCTCTAGCTGTCTCTTTTCTGGCTGTCTCTGGTTGTTTTCTGGCCATCTCTGGTTCTCTCTTTCCTGAATCTCTCCCGCCTCTGTCTGTTCTCTGCCAGTTTTTACCTGACTCTTTCCACGTGACTGTCCCTGGTTCTCCAGCCGTCTTCTGACTCTGGGTTTGTTGGGGACCTGATATTTTATTTTTGTGAGTAAGCCTGAGGGATTATAGATTTTTGCAATCTGTATCTTTGAGAATTCTGGGTGCGAGTGTGAGGCTGTGAGCAGGGCCTGCCCCTGCAGATCACAATGTATTGAACCCCCAAACCCCCCACCCCACGCTGTATTTGTGATTCTTTTTGTATTTTGCACCTGACCCCCCAGGGGCTGGGGCTGGCTGGCACTGGGCCGCTACCCCCTCCTCGTGGTTCTGCACTGTCGCCAATAAAAAACTCTTAAAAATGTATCCACCAAGCTTCAGGGTCTCCTTGCTCCTGACACCCATCATCTGCCTTCCTTTCAGCATGAGGGAGTGAGGTTAGATTGCTCCAGGACCACACACACACACATATATGCTGGAACTCTTACTAGTGAATCAGTCAACAGCAGGATGGAGGGAGGCTAGATAGTCAGGAGGACTTCCCACACACACAGGCTGTACCTCCTCCTTGAAGAAGTAATGAGGCAGAATATTAGCCATGAGGCGTCTGATACCAAAATACTAAAGGCTCAGGGAGGTTTCCAGGTGAGGGAAGAATTTATACTTGACCATGTAATGCTCTGGGGTTGGCCTGAGCAAAAGTGAGAGGTAGAAAAAAACTCGAACGGTAGAAGACCACTCAGGTACATTGGAAGTCCTCAGGGTTACATGAATCATAAAACTTGGATCACTTTACAGTGAAGATGAGTTTCCTTTTGCTTTTTCACATGATCACATCTTCTGAGTGAGGAACATATTGGGGACAACCTAAGACTGACTAAACCAAAGATATTGCCACTTTGTCCACAGATACACTGAGCCATCCCCGTTGCAAGATCCAAACCCACTCTCATTCGCATAGCAGCAAGCACTTTGAGAACTGAAGTACTGGTCCAGAGGTTAGGTGTCTTAGTAAATGACTAAGCAGGGGGATTTGTCATGATGGAATCCCTTAATTTATTAATTAGCTCAAAAATGTACTAACTTATTAATTTCGAACTATTACTTAGTTCAAAGTCGGACGCGACTGAGCAGACGCACACAATATTATGTGCCCAGGGTTGGGGACACTGCAGAGACTGAGACAGCCTCAAACTCCCCCTCCCAGGGTTCACAGTCAAGTGGGGGACACAGACCTGTTCCCAATCAGGGATGATGTAAATTGGGCAGAGTTGGGGGAGTCCATGGGATTTGGGGGGCCCCGTGGGGGCACCTAACCTGGTCTGGGAGTCAGGAAAGACTTCTGGGAAGAGAGGATCCCTAAACTGAGTCTTAGAGGATAAACAGAGGGCATAGAAGGAAATAGAAAAAACTGAGTCAAATGAAATAGTGCAAAGAGTTGATGGGGGAGGGCTTGGTACATTGAGAAAACTAGAGGTTCCCAGGGGCTAAAACAAAAGGTGTGAAGAGAGAGGTTGAGCAGGGACCAGATTCTGCAAGCTAAAATTCCAGACTAAGTTTAGATCTTCTCTTGAGAGTATTGGGGAGCTCTGGCAGGTTTTGGCCATAAGAAATTCAAGGACAGTTTTGTGCTTTAGGGAGACTCCTCTAGCTGCCAGGCTGAGGGTAATTGGGAAATAGGTGGGGATGAGGCAGAGGACCAGGGAGGAGGCTAGGATGAGAACACTGAGGTGTGAGGGGGTGCCTGGAGCAGCACCAGGGCTGTGGGCTGGAGAGGAGGGGAAGGATTCAAAAGACTTCGAGGAGGCAAAACAGGCAGGGTTTGGTGAGTAGCTGGCTTAGGAAAGACAGCAGGGGGCAGTGGTAAATAGTATGGGCCAAGGGTGTGAGAGCCCTGGGGTTGGAGGCCTCCCAAAGGTGATCCTGAATAAAAGGCTTCATCTTTCTGAACCTCAGTTTTCTCAGCTGCAGAATGGGCTGAAGGGTATCAGTGAGCTTATACATGCCAGCGCTGAGCACAGAGTAACGGTGCAATTATTACCATCCTCATCCCTGTTATTACAGCCATCCTGTTTCCCTCTCTGGAATACTCTCCCCTTCTGCTGACTAATTCACTCCCATCCTTCAGGTATATGTTCAACCGTTACCCTGACACCCTACCTGAACTCAGGTCTCCTTATAAGATGTCCTCATAGGTTTCACTTTCCTGCATTGGAGAAGGAAATGGCAACCCACTCCAGTGTTCTTGCCTGGAGAATCCCAGGGACAGGAGAGCCTGGTGGGCTGCCGTCTATGGGGTCGCACAGAGTCGGACACGACTGAAGTGACTTAGCAGCAGCAGCAGCAGCATAGGTTCTGTACCTGCCTTCCCAGTAGTGAACACTTTGATAGTTGTTAATTCAATGGGGAATTAATTAAAGTTTGTCTCCTCCACTGGCCACGAGGTCAGGGTCAGGGTTTTGTAGTCATCAGCGTGTCCCCAAGACCGCTCAGTGCAGGGCTGGGCATGGAGCAGTCACCCAGCAGATACTTGTTGAATATGTGAATGAATAAATGATTAAAGGAATAAATATTCGACGGTTTTATAACTGCATGCGTGATTAAATACATGAGTGGGTAAATGACTGAACAAGTGAGTAAGCAAGTGAAGGGGAGGAATCTAGAATCACTTTCTAACTGTAAATTTCCTAGAACTGAGAGTATACACGAGTTTTTCTTCATCTTTTGGAGTTCTTTGGTTTTCCCCGGGGCGGGCAGGGGTGGGGTGTGTGAATGTATTCACAGGGAAAAACTTGAGCGACGAAAAACAAAGACTGCAGCGATATCTCCAGACGCGGGTCCGAGGTCCTCTGGGCCAACTCGCATTCTAATGTCCAGTTTGGAAGAAGAAAAAGAGAAACCACCTCGCCCGAAAGGTGGAATTGAACCACTCTGTCGCTAGACAGCTACAGGTTTGAAGCCTGCACCCCAGACCACTGAGGATCATCCGGGCAACATAAAAGCTCACCCGTACAGCTATATAAAAGCCAGAAATTTCTACTTTTTTACAGTTATGGTGATATAATTTGCGAGACTGTGAAACTGTCGATTTCAACATCTATAAACTCTACCAATATTATTACGACAGACATCCTCCCAAAATGCTGCGTTTGCCTCCTATGAATTGAATCACGTCTCTTTGGAAACTGTCTCATTTGCATAGCGCCGCGCATTCTGGGAAACGGTGGTACAGGACGTGGCCCCCTCGTGTCTAGCTGTTAAAGAGACTGAAGCCCCTTTTATCCAAGAGAGAAGTCCATTAATTTTTTTAAAACAAAAAAGATTCATAATTCGGGATTCAGAAGCTTCTTTCCTGAAAAATCTGAATTCAAGTGTGTCCGTTTCCGTTAAGAGTCTGATTTAGCCCAGCCGCGGAGACTCCGCCCTGGCGGCTGTAGGGCTGGTGCGACACCTGCTGTTCTTTTGTGGAACTTCAGCGATCTAAACCTTTGAAAAGTTTATGAGCGCCTCTCGGTTCAGTTCAGTCGCTCAGTCCTCTCCGCCTCTCGGTTCAGTTCAGTCGCTCAGTCCTCTCCGACCCCATGGACTGCAGCACGCCAGGCTTCCTTGTCCATCACCAGCTCCTGGAGCTTGCTCAAACTCATGTCCATTGAGTCGGTGATGCCATCCAACCATCTCATCCTCTGTCGTCCCCTTCTCTTCCCGTTTTCAATCTTTCCCAGCATCAGGGTCTTTTCCAATGAGCGCCTACAGAGTCCCAGACACAATCCTAGGTACTGGTGATGACAGAATTTCTGTCCCTATTGAGCTTAAACACTAGAGATCATCAGTTTTTGCATTTGCATTTTATGGCCGAGGAAAGTGAGCCGTAGAAACGGATAGTACCCTACCCTATCCACACAGCCCATCCACGTGGGAAAATAGAAACTGTGCCATCGTAATTACTATTTAAAACAAACAAAAAAAAGTGATCCTTTTATAATCCAAGTCGGTGATCCTTTGACAACAATGTCATTCCCCGACATGAATCTTCCCGTGTCTCCCTTCTCAGCGGAAAAGTCAAATCTCTTACCACAGCTTTACGATCCTGACGATTAGCCTTTTGCACTTCTCTGACCCCATGTCCTCCTACTCCTCTCTCCTCATATACTTGGTTTCTGGCACACAGATCACTTGCTGCAGACACCAGGCATGCTCGCTTCCCAGGGCCATTGTATCTGTTGACTCCCTTGTCTGAGTCTCCTTTCCTCCATGTTTCCATGACTCACTGCCTCCCTTCACTCTGGCCTCTGCTTAAATATCACCACTTAATGAGGCCTTCCCTGACCACCCAGTTTAAAATAGCAAGCCTTGTCACTCTGTCCCCTTCTTCTGCTGGACTTCTCTCCATCACCCTGATCACCACCTACCCTTGTCTATGTCCATTTGCTTATTGTCTGGCTGCTCCCGCTAAAATAGCGACTCCATGAAACCATGGACTTTGTTTTGGTTCATTTCTGTGTCCCTGATAACTAAAGAGTGCTTGAGCACTTTCCAGATGCTGGCTAAACGTTTGTACAATGAATGCAAGAATATGGGGACTTCCCTGGTGGTCCAGTGGTTAAGGCTCTGTACTCCCATTACAAGGAGGCACAGGTTCCATCCCTAGGTGGGGAAATAAGATCTGCATGCTTCTGAGCCTCAGTTTCCCCGTCTGAAAAACAAGACTAGTGCAACTAGGGGGAATCATAACAAGCAGATGGATATAAAAGCCAGACATGGCACTGTGAGTGACTCAATTAAGACTGTTCCCATCACCAACCTGTTTCCTGCCTCCAGTGGGGGTGCCAAGGATGGGCTTGGGGGCTTTAGACATTCTTGGGTCCATAATCTCAACCAGTCCCTCTTCCTCCAGCTTTTGATAAAGACAAATGGACACTTCGTCTTATGAAAAGTATCAATAAAAATACCTTTAGGAAATGTTGCTATTTTATTTGGAAGTTTAAAACATTGCCCCTAAAAAACAAAAACAAAACACTGCCCCTGCTTGCCAAATCCAGATGCAGGAAAAGCCCCTCAAGTACTCTTTCTTTTAAGCAGCAAGCTGCTGCTAGGCAACCCCTGTATACAAAATCTGATACCATAACTACCACTCTTATTATTATGTATCTTGTAAAATGTGACATGCCTCACTAGAGGCAAGATTTTAAGTGATGCACAAGTAAACATTTTAAATGGTAATAGTTTTGCGTTTAACTGTTGTCTTCTATTGCTGGCAAGGGATACTGACTTCCTTAGTGGTGGAGTAACATTTCATTTTAAAAGATGTTTGCTTTATTTTTTAATAAACCAATTTAGGGAATTCCCTGGTGGTCCAGTGATTAGGACTCCGTGCTCTCACTGCCAAGGGCCCTTGCTTGATCCTTAGTCTGGGAGTTAAATTTTACAAGCAATGTGATATGGCAAAAAAGAACAAAATAGTTAACTAGCAGAACAGGTGGTATACAGATCATCAAAGTCCGAGGAACTGAGTGGGATGTAGGTAGCTTAGGGTGACAACTTTTCATTTGAGGAAAGGGAGGCTTCCTGCAGGTCACGTAGTCGAAAAGTAGAGAAGCTGATTCAAGTCCAATCTATTGGCTTGTTGTTGGTTTTTTTCCCCTATTTTTTTGGCCCTTCTGCACAGCGTGCGGGATCTTATTTCCCCCAGGAGGGATCGAACGCACTGCCCCCTCTGGGGAAGCGGAGCGTCTCAACCACTGGACCGCCAAGGAAGTCCCAAGGTCCCTGGGTCTTTAGAGTCGAGCTTCCTGCCTTCTCTTGCCCCGGTTTAGTTTTGGAAACCGAGGCCCAGAGGCCACAAGGCCCTGTGTTTATTCCCAAGGCATTTGGAATAGAGACGTGGGTGGATGAGAGACGTTTGAGAGAGTGAATAGGCGTGGCTTCACGACTGAATAGATGTGAGGGAGTAGGAGCCCCGGGCCAAATCTGGGTCTCCGGCTGGGCGACAACGTGGACAGGAGGGGGCTCCCGGACTTGGAAATCAGGTAGGACCAGAAGAGGTTTGGATAGATTTGAGGAAGGAGTCCTCCAGAAGGCAGCTGGATACATGGGTCTGGTACTCAGGCGAGACGGGGGCACAGCAGGCAGAGTGTGGGGATCGCCTAGTGATGTCTGCCAGGAGTACAGGTGTGGAAAGCGACCGTCAAGGCCTGACTAGCCCTGGGATCCGCTGCCTCTCGGTTCTTCTTCGGCAGAGATGGGGAAGGTTCCTTCTTGAGAATCACTTACACACTTTTCAGGGCAGGAATATGAAAGCTGGAGGGGGCTGGAAGCACAGGAGGCCTTGGGTTTTCCACAGAAGTCTTTATTACAGTGTAAATCCAAGCTCAGGCCTCCCCTGGGCCCCATGCAAAGCCCCAGCGTTGGGGCTAGTGGCGTCAAAAGAGACACCAAGCCCTCACGGCGCCTCCAGCGGTGGGGTCACGGAAGTGCAGGGCGTGCGCCCTATCTAGGCAACTACAAGTCCCAGCAGGCCCCGTGGCCAAGGTGCCTCGCTTTCCTTGGACTCCTAGAGCAGAGCCTCTTGGGAAATGTAGTCCTGGTCGCTCAGGCAATTTGCGCAAACTCCCTGGTGTGAGTGATCCTGACACCCACTGGGAAATGGCTCGGGCTGAGGCTGGGAGAGGGCAGGGATGGAAGGGAGATGGAAGAGGGCAGAGGGCTACACGGGGTGGGAGCAGGCGTCCCGCAGGCAGAGACACCTCTTTCATTCGGCTTTGGCTTTGGGTCCGGAGACTGCAGCTGCTACCGAGGCAAGGGCTCCGGTCCCTGGGATCTTAGCTCGGATCCTGAGTGAGAAACAGGTGGAGTCAAGGGGTGGGGCAAGAGAGGATAATTCTGAGAACTAAAGGGAAAACTGAAGAAGGAACTTAGGGCCCAAACCATCCCCAGCCCTCCACCTACTGGCCTGCGATGGAATTGTCTCTTACCTTTTAGGACGGAGATATTCAACCCCAGGAGATTTAGGTATAAGGAATATGGGGGCGGGGGCGCAAAGGGAGCAAGGGGAACGGTCCCCAAGTTTCCCCATTCCCCATCCCATCCATCTCCACCACATGCACTTACTTAGCTTTGATGTGGCTCAACTGATTGGTCACCAATCCCACATACTGATCAATCTGGGCCTGGGGGGATGAAGAAGAGGGGTGAAAGGAGAGATTGGAGGGGGCTCTTCTCCCTAATTCATTAAGGTGGCTGCTTCCTCCCCCCCGCCTCAAATCAGGAGTTTGGGGGAGCGGCCTACCGTGCCACCTTCAACTCTAAACCTAATAAAATACCCTTGGAAATCAGAAGTCCAAGTTGAAGTGTCAAACTGATTGGACCGTACTCTGTGTAGGAAGGGATGATGGGTAGACACAAGAATTTGCCAGTGAGTTTGTGTCCTGGGCACTATTGTTAATCTTTGAGATGTGTGTATGTGTGTGTGTTTAGGGACAGTATAAGAGCAGAGGGCATTAGTGTTGCTTGTCAAGTCCCTGAGTGGATTGATTTAAATACTAGTTTAATTCACAACATTAGCTGACTTTGTGAGTCTTAGTGATTCCAGCATGTGAGGGAGTTAGTTAGGACTATATCCCTGGCAGGGATGGGCATCACTGGGCTCTCAGCTGTGCTGGAGAATGTCAAAATGGAATGCAGTCCATCTGTCTATCTCTGGATAGGAGGTATGTCAGTTGGCCCTGGTTCTGTCAGTGTTCTGGGTAACAGACATCCCACCTGATTTAACTGAAATGTCAGTCCCTCGCAGTTTCAGGGAGTGAGGGCATCAGTCAGTCCACCTGATTGGCTGAGATGGGTGCCAGTCAGACCCAGGCTATGTGTAGGGATAGACGGCATCAGTCTGTCTGTGTGTCTGCAAATGGAATATGTGTTTGTCAGTCCCTGGTGGTATCACAGGGACAGAGGGTATCAGGCTGTCAGGAGGAGGCATTCATCTGTCTGCCTGTTTCTAGCTAGGATGAGTGTTGTTTGGCCTCCTGCTGTGTCAGGGAGAGAAGACACCAGTCAGGCTCCTTCTCCGGAGTTAGGACATGTCAAGGCAGGCCTTGCATCATTGTTGGGGAGGAGCATCGGTGAGTCCACTTGCCTTGGGTTGGGATACATCAGCTAGATCCTGGCTCTGCCACTGGCTCTGTCATGGGACACCAATCAAAATGCCTGTCTCTGACTATTGAAATGTATTAGGTAGGCTCTAGCTGCATGGAGGAAGGGCAGTAGGCAGACCACCTGTGCCTGGCATGTGTCAGATCCTGACTGTCGGGGTAGGAACACCAGCTGGTCCTCTCTTCTCTGGCTGGGACATTTGTCATCGACCCTGGCTGTTGGGGGGCAGGGGGCGATCAGACAAGTTGTGTTTGGTTGGGGTACTGCCAACTGAAGGCCTGTCACACTCACCTGGTGCTGTCGATATAGCAGAGGGACTGTGAATACACCGATCACTCCTGCAGGCACAGAGATGGGGGGTCAGGGTCCTCCCCGGAGATTAACAGTTCCATTCATAACCCTGTCCCCCCCAAGCCCCAGCGCCCCACCTCCCCACCCTGCCCTCCACAGCCTTCCCAGCTCACCCAGAATGAGAAGAGTCAAACCATTGAAGACGGCACCCACGAAGGTCAAGATGTAGAAGAGAAGGGCCAGCTGAGGGTGAGGGTGAGGGTCAGCAGAGCCTACAGGGTGCACCCCAGGCTGGGAACTCACACAGCAATGGCCCTCCTCCCCCTCCACCCCACCAGGGGCAGGCAGGTGAATGCTGGGGACCCAGGAGGGAGGTGGGGGTGCTTCAGGGCACCTTGAGGGAGTCCACGAGGTCTTCTACCAGAAAGAAATGCCGCAGCTGTATGGCCGCAGAGACAACACGGGAGGCAATCTGCTGGGACAAGCGTTCAGTCTGCTCCTGAGTCAGGGTCAGGTCCACGTCCAGGTAGGCCCTGAGAGAACAGAGATGTGTGAGGCAACTCAGCAGGTGGAGGGGGCCCAGGCTGAGGGGATGCCCAAGACAAGGACAAGAAATGAGGGTTGGGGAGGAGGCCAGGTGTAGAGGGGTAGGGTGGAGGTCAGGGTCAGGAGATGGGATCAAGGATTAAGGATCAGAGGTTAGGGTCAGAGGTCAGGGCTGGAAGCTAAGGGTCAGAGTTCGGTTTAATGTCAGGATATCAGGTTGGAGTTAGGAACAGGAAGAGGATGGGTTGGGGCCCGAGTGAGAAGTCAGTGCCTGATCTGAGGTCATGGGTCAGCTCTGGGGTCTGGACAGAGATAAGGGGTGGGGGGCTGGGCCGGGGCTTCTCACTGGAAGGGGTTGGCGCCGTCCCCCCGGTGCACGGCCTGCAGCACTTTTCGGTAAACCCTGAGAGAGATGGTGCCGCAGAGCAGCAACAGGGCCACGTGGGCCGCCACGGACACGATGCTAAAGTGCAGGAGGCTTAGCAGGGAGACCATGAGGCATGTGAAGACCACTCCTGACGTCTTCGCGTCCTTCCAGTGCAGCAGGTCCACCACTGTGGAGGGAGGGGCGGCGATCAGGCTGGGGTATGGAGCTGCCCTGGCTGACCTCTTGACCTCGTATTTCCTGTCTCGGGGCTGAACCATGACCTCTTGACACACCTGTGGGAGCCTTAACCCAATTTCCAGATTTTTATTTGTCTTCTTTTATTCCATGCTTGGGCTTTCCTGGTGACTCAGACAGTAAAGAATCTGCCTGCCAGGTGGAAGACCCAGATTCGATCCCTGGGTCAGGAAGATCCCTTAGAGAAGGGAAAGGCTACCCACTCCAGTATTCTTGCCTCAAGAATCCCGTGGACAGAGGAGCCTAGCCGGCTACAGTCCATGGGGTCACAAAGAGTCAGACATGACTGACTGACTAACACTTTCATTCCACGCATGCCTCCTGGAAAACCCAAGTTAACTGTCTAGCAAGTCCCCACAAGCTTACTCCTTATTATGTGTGAACAGAAGTTTGGGTGAAAAAAATCATTCTTCTGCATCATGTATATCTCACTCTACTTTTTCTCCTAGAATTCTCTTCTGGTCAACTGGAACAGCTGTTAATTCATTCTTTTTAAGGGCTACACAATATTCCATGGTGTAGCTACACCATTATTCATTTTATTCAACCACGTATCTATTGCCAGGCCATTTCTTTTGTTTCCTCCCCCCATCCCCTTCCTAGACAGTACTGCAAACAACAGCCTCCTGTAGATATTCTTACCTCCAGGAGGTTCTGTTTCTGAGATACAATCCCAGGGGTCAAATCGCAGGGGGGACTAGTTTTGTATTTTCAAGTATCATAAATTTTATTGGATTGCTTACAAACAAGAGTTAACAATCCTTTTTTCTGTGAAATGAAAGTGACCTTTTCCCAGCATCCTACCCAGCAATGGGTTATTGTTCTTTTTATTTTATGTACCCTGAGGGGTATAAAGTAACATCTCCCTGAAACCCTACCAACACATATATCTAAGTCCTAAGTGTATTAATGACATCATTCTCCTTCCTAGGCTCTAACTCAAATTTCTAACTCACCTCCCAAGCCCAGCCTAAGCTTTGATCAGTGGCCTTTGGACTCCAACCCTCATCTCACTCATCTTAACTTTTAACAGCTCTCCCTATAATCGGCTCCCCTTTGAGCCCTGAACTGAGAGCCTGATACCCTGCCATCTATTTCTGGACAGTTTCCATCCTACCACCCTTACTGCAATCAAACTGACCCATCCCAACCAGTCCCCCTCAGAGTCTGACTCTCCTCACTTCTGCATCCTCCCTGTACACATCCTCCCATCTACTGTAACTAGGGTAGGTCTCCCCTCAACCCCTCCCCTGCAGGCTCCCCAAGGCCTGGGCCATTGGGTGGGGGAGGGGCCGGGTCGTCTGAGGCGGGGGCTAAGTTTAGGCACGCTGAGGGGAGGGAGCCTCTCCCGCAGCTGTGCTGGCCTGTCCGGCTACTGAGTGACAGCGCCGCCTGGACCAGAGGCAGGGGGAGGGGGCCTCGCTGCTCTCGGGCCCCAAAGCTCCGGCTGGAGAGAGAGGGGACCCCACACTCCCACCACGCCCTCCCTAGGTACCCCCACAGCCCCTCAGCCCCAGCCTGCATTTCTGGGGAATCTGGGACCAAGAGGAAACATTCCCCCAGAGTTGAGGGCGACAAAAGGGAATCTGGGGCCCTTTCCACGGTCCCCCAGCCCTCGCGTCCCAGCGCCCCAGCCCGCCCCGAAAGCCCACCTTTACTCCCCATCTCGGCTCCTCCGAGTGAGAGGCTACAGACACCGCTGCTTCTCAGGGATTTTGCCCACTTCAGTGGAACCGGGAGGGAGGGAATAGGGGGCGGGGCCCCCTTTGTACCCAGCCAATGGCTCTCCATAGAGGTGGGAACTATTCCAAAACGGTGTGGCTCTCTTTGTAAACAGCCGAAAGCAGGAATGTCTACAACCAATCTATAGGAACCGTTCATGGAGACTGAGCATACTTTAAGGCAAGGCGGGTATATTTACAATTTGCCAATGCTAGTGGTCAGGGAAGAGGAAAGGTTTTAAAAGGCTCTGAGTTTACTTTTACGAGCCGGGTGGCCACATTCAAAAGAGCCTTTTCAGGGATTTGGCCTATCCAAAATCAGCCTCCAGGGGGAGCACTACAAAAGAGGGATTTTTTTTTTTTTTTTTTTAGCAATTAGCCAATCCCAATCCTAAACCCTCAGTGGGAGGGCTAATTTCTCGAGTGGGAGGGGCAGCTATTTAAAAAGAGGCAATGGCAATCTTAGGTAACGGGACTTTTTTTAAGGCTAGAGTTTATAATGTCCTGCCAAAAGGAATACCTCCTCCGTTTCTCCACTCTCCGCTCCTTCGCGAGTTTGGTGCCTTTAAATATCAATCCTCCACCCTCCCAGTGGTCCAAAGTAGCACTTTCCCTCTCGGAGATTACCTAGAACTTGCGATTCCAATGTGAATTCTGATTGGTCCGTGCTAGCGAGGCACTGTCCCGTGATTGGCTCCCGCTCCAGCTGCCCCCAGGGCTCTTCCTCCTTCTCGTCCGGCAAGGGCTCATTCAGCCAAGAGTTCGAATCCCGGGATCGAGGTGGGGATGGGGTGGGGGTCTGGGGGATCCCAGAGACAGGGCTGGGCTGTGGAGTAAAGACTTCCAGCGGCGAGGACTGAACGAATGCGAGTGGTAGGTCCAATTCTGGTGAGTTAGAGAGAGAAGGCTGTGAGCTTTCGCTTTGGAGGTGCCCTAAGGAAAGAAACCACCCACCCCTTGTGGCTTCAGTCTCAGCACCTCAGACATCTCACCTTTCCCAGCCTCTCCAGCCACTGATCCTTCGGGCTCCTCGTCTTCCAGTGGAGTGGAGCTACTGGTGGCAGAGTCCTCCCCAGTCCCTGCTCCCCGGGTCGCCCAGCCCAGTTGATCCAGCTGCAGCCCCAGGTCCTCTGGGGGGCGCTCAGCTGGAGGGGCAGAACTGGGGTCACCTCGACGCCCGGGCTCCGGGGATTGGCTCAGGCTGGGGATGCTTTCCAAGCTGTCGCCCAGGCCAGGCTGAGGGGGCGGATCTCGCGGCTCCGAGACTGAGCGGCCCTGGGGCCGTGGGCGGCGAGCGGCTGAATCCCTGCGAGCCCCAGAGCCCACCACACCGTCGAAGGCGATGTAGGAGAAGGTCAGCTCCCGCGGAGTGCCCCAGTCCTGCGACGTGGTCTCCTCCTCGTCGTCCTCCGAGAATTCCCGGGCTGTATGCAGCTCCCGAAAATCCGAATCATCGTTCCCTCCTGCCACGAGCAAAGGAGGGCATGAGCTCCTCTGACGAAGACCCTAACCCACTCCCCTTAATCCCTTGGCCCAGCTGTGAGCCCCCTTCAAGTTCCACCCTCACATCCTCCCTCTTTGTTTACCTTCTGTGGAGTCAGGGGTAGATGAAGCTGTAGACGGAGCTTCTTCTGCAAGAGGAAAATATCGAGGACACTTAGAAGTTTAGACTGCCTGAGTTACAGTAGTGAGCCAGTCCTGGAAACTTGTCTGAATTAAGGAATCTTAGAATTTTCATCACAGGACCTTTAGAACATTCTGTATACAAACTGTAAAACCTTCCTATCCCTGTTATCTGAAGCTCAGTCTTGGAAGTTCAAATCCAGGAATCTTGATCTTAGAGTCTTCAAGCGTTGCTTCACTCGTGTCTGACTCTTTGCGATCCCATGGACTGTAGTCTGCCAGGCTCTTTTGTCCATGGGATTCTCCAGACAAGAACACTGAAGTGGGTTGCTGTGCCCTATTCCAGCGGATCTTCCCAACCCAGGAATCAAAACCGTGTCTCTTATGTTTCCTGCATTGGCAAACGGGTCCTTTACCAACAGCGCTACCTGGGAAACCCTTCAGGATTTTAGGAGGCTTTTAGGAGGTTTCAATTCATTAATTCTTTCAACAACCATTATTTGAGTGCTTAATAAATTCCAGCCACTATTTTAGATCCTGAAGATACAACTGTAAACAAAGCCCCTAGTCTTATAGAGCTTACACTCTATAGAGGAGATAGACACAAACAATTAAACTTATGGTGTTGGGTGCTAAGTGTATGGAGAAAAATCAAAGTAAGGGAAGAGAAAATAAGGGGATGCTATTTCAGACAGGTTGGTGAGGAAGACTCCTTGGATGACATCTGAGAAGAAATCTGAATGATGTGATGAAGCCATGAGAATATCTAGGGAAGAGTCTTCCAGGCAGAGGGAAAAGCCAGTACAAAGGCCCTGAGGCAAGCACTAAGCTTTGCATATTTGAGGAACAGAGAAGTATGCAGATATGACTGGAACAGAGTGACTGATGGGAAGATGATGGGAGATGAGAGCAGAGAGGTAAGGTGGGGGTGGGGTGGGGAGAAGACGAAGGGCCTTCCTTTGTAAGCCCAGGTAGGGACAAGATCTTAGAATGTAGGGATGATACGCTAAAACGTTGAAATAACAAATTCTTAGAATCTTGGCATCTGGACTCCCAAGACATACAAGTGGCTAGGTCAGTGTTGAAATCCCCAGTTCTCAGAACCTCGGGGGTGTGAGACAGAGAATGTTAGACGAGGACCGTTAGAGCTCTGGGCTCAGAAATCATGAGGCTTAGACAAGGCTTAATTTCAATTATGGAATTCAGCCTCTCAGAGCTAGCTTGGGGCTTTGCCTACAGGAGATGCTCAATACCTTTTGGAAATTGAAATCGCATACCCCCCGCCCCCACCTCATTTCCTCAGATGGGGAATAGGAGACCAGGAATGAAAGACCTGGAGGGGTAAAAACAGCTAAGGATCCAGGAGTCCTAGCCCTAACCCAGAGATTGGCTGTTTCCTGGGGACAGGGGATTGGACACTTCGGGTGAGCCCAGAGCTGCCTCTGATTCTGGGTAGAAAACGGAGGTGGGATGCGAAGATGGGTGATGCGGGGGAGGGGGAATCAGACCCCTCTTCTCCATCCTGACTCTACCCCTCCCCGCAGGCTGCGGCCAGCACCAGGGCGAGGGGACAGCTCCTGGAGAGCGTCCTCATGCCGGGCGGAGCCCCGCCGCACATTCAAGCGCCCAGCGCGCCCCCCGTCGGCTATCTCAGTGCCCCCAACCTCTGCTCAGTCTCACTCAGATTCTCCGGGTCAAGTCGCCCCCACCGTTGCTAGAACATGGGGGAGGGCAGATCTTCCTTTGTCTCCTTCACCTCCTCCCCTATCTCGGCTCTCCCACGGCCCAGGTCGGAGGGGAAACCGAAGAGGAGCCCACCCGGGCCTCTGGGCCCCACACCAGGCCTGAGCCTCCCCCTACTCACTGCAGTGGGCGAAGACCGGCAGGACCTGCCCCATGGCCCCCCTCGGGCCTGCATCGGGACCCCCGCCCACTCCGGCCACGCCGCCTTGGGCCTGGGGCCGCGAGCGCTCATCTCCGCCGCGCCCAGGACGCCGCCGCCGCCGCCGCCATCCTCGCCGCCTCCTCCTGCCGGGCCGCTCCAGCAGTCGTCGCCGCCGCCGCCGCCGCCGCCCTCAGTTCGGCTTGGCAGGGGCGGGCGGGGCCGCTGGCGGGGGGGCACTGCAGCGCGAGGGCAAGGGGCGGGGCCACAGACCGGGGGGAGGAACCTGAGGGAGGGCGAGGGGGCGGGGAAAAGCGCGGGAGGATGGAGGGGTGTGGTCTTTCTAATAGAGGGGCGGAGCTAGGGCGGTAGGCTACTGGTCGAGAAGTCTTGGAAGGCGGTCTGAACGGCGGGATCTAGCGAGAGGAGGGCGGGGCCTTTAGTGGGAGTGAAGTGGGGGCCGAGGGTGGGGTGAGGGGCTCAGCGAGATAAGGATGCAGGAGCCTAGGCGGAGAGGATGGAGGCGTGGAACTCAGACCCTGTTCTGGTGGAGCTAGAGGTGTCAGTGAAGGGAGGGTACAAAGATTCTACCGCTGGGAGGTAAAGGTACGAGCTGAGAACCTCAATGGGAGTGGGAAAGGGGGCGGGAAGAAACTACTTGGAAACTTTTGAGACAAGGGGAGGAGCTCAGACTTGAAGGGCCTTAAACTAATTTAGAATTATTCAGAGTTGGGCGGAGTCAGTCCGAGACAGATGAGCTAGAGGCGTGGCCTAGGGAGAATAAGGCAGAACAAAACAAGGGAGATGGTGTGGCTCAGAAGGGGAGCGCAATCTGGAGTGAGGGGGCGGGGCCTGTAGCTAAGAGGCGGAGCTAGAGTCCAGTTGGGGATAGCAAATATTTGGAGCCACTGTATGTATGAATGGATGGGCGGGACCTGGAAGAGAAGCGACTGAAACCCGAGAGCGAGAGGTAGAAATAAAAAAGTTAAGAGTTGAAAGCTTTTGAAACCCAGGATGGGACCACTGATATGGGAGAAGATTGGACAGAGCAGGGCTGGGTACCCGAAGCCGAGTGTTGTGTTGAGAATACAGATTCTAGAAATCGTTTCCCGATAATATTGTTTACTTCTATGACTCTGTTTCCTCTTCGGTAAACTGGAGATGATGATGTAAAATTATGTTTAGCTGTGGTCAGTGCTAGATTGGCACTATTGTCATTTTCCTCTGATCCAAACCCAAAGCCTCGCTTTGAAGATGCTGAAGAGGGAAGCCCTAAGAGTTCAACCCTTTCTAGTGACTTGAGTGCAAGTCAAGGGCATAGGAAGGAGATTTAGGTGGTTTAAAATGTCACAAGGCAGGGGATTAGTGGGCGGGTGGGGCGGGGATGGTTAGCAGGTGCAGAGGGTGGAGTCTTCCTGATCCCCAGGCCGAAGGATGGCGGCCCTTGCCCGCCTGCTGGAACGTCTCCTTTGGCCAGCCCGCAAGGAAGAGGAGGCGGAGGAAGAAGAGGAGGGATGCAGGTCTCCCAACCGGCCTCAGTCCCTCCTAGAAGCGCCGCGTTGCGCCCAGCGGCCGCACGGGGGTGCGGCGGCGGCGTGGGGTCTGCGCTTCGGGGCTAGCGCAGTGCAGGGCTGGCGCGCACACATGGAGGATGCTCATTGCGCTTGCCTTGCGCTACCTGGGCTGCCCCCGGGCTGGGCTTTCTTCGCAGTCCTCGACGGCCACGGCGGGGCAAGAGCCGCCCTCTTCGGCGCGCGCCACCTGAAGGGCCAGGTACTTGAGGCTCTAGGCCCGGAGCCCAGCGAGCCCCAGGGAGTGTGCGAAGCACTGCGCCGCGCCTTTCTGAGCGCAGACGCGCGCCTGCGTGCTCTCTGGCCCCGCGGCGAGCCGGGGGGCTCCACCGCTGTGGCGTTACTGGTTTCCCCGCGCTTTCTGTACCTGGCGCACTGCGGTGACTCTCGCGCGGTGCTAAGTCGCGCCGGCGCCGTGGCCTTCAGCACCGAGGACCATCGGCCCCTCCGTCCCCGAGAACGTGAACGCATCCATGACGCGGGTGGCACCATCAGCCGTCGGCGCCTCGAGGGCTCTTTGGCAGTGTCCAGAGCACTGGGAGACTTTGCCTACAAAGAGGCTCCAGGAAGGCCCCCAGAACAGCAACTCGTTTCCGCGGAGCCTGAGGTGACCGCCCTGGCACGCCAAGCGGAGGACGAGTTCATGCTCTTGGCTTCTGATGGCGTGTGGGACGCGATGTCCGGGTCTGCCCTAGCGGGACTGGTGGCATCGCGCCTCTGTTTGGGCTTGGCCCCGGAGCTTCTCTGCGCGCAGCTGTTGGACACGTGTCTTTGCAAGGTCCTGGGGGCGGGGCTTGAGGTCTTTGAGGGAAGAACCTAAGGACTTAGGGAAGAGGAGCTTTGATAGAGAGGCTAAAGTAAAACTAGAGGATGGGTGGGGCTCCATTAGGGGGCGGGGCCTGCAGGAACGGGGCAGGGTCAAAAGATGCAGAGGGCGGAGACTGAGGGAAGACTGGAGACAAGATGGGATGGACAGATACTCGGAAGGATTTAAGAGAAATGGCGTGGTCTTTTGGAATGGGACAGCTCTTAGGGCTTTCCAGGTGGTTCAGTGGTAAAGAATTCACCTGCAATATAGGAGATGGGGGAGACACAGGTTCGATTCGTGGGTTGGGAAGATCCACTGACGTAGGAAATGCCAACCCACTCCAGTATTCTTGCCGGGAAAATTCCACGGACAGAGGAGCCTGGTGGGTCACGGTCCATGGGGTCGCAAAGAATCGGATACGACTGAAGCGACTAAACACAACCGCTTAGGCCTAGAGGTGGGTACTGAGGTGTGATTAGTGGCAGAAGGAAGAGCAGCTAAACAGCAAAGTGCGAAGAGCTTTGGAAAAGAGAAGTTGTCGTTGCTGTAGCTCAGTCATGTCCAGCTCTGCGACCCCATGAACAGCAGCACACCAGGCTTCCCTGTCCATCACTATCTCCGGGAGTTTGCTCAAACCCATTTCCATTGAGTCGGTGATGCCGTCCAACCATCTCATCCTCTGTTGCCCACTTCCCCTCCTGCCCTCAATCTTTCCCAGCATCAGGGTCTTTTCCAATGAGCCGGCTCTTCGCATCAGGTGGCCAAAATGGTTCTCCTTGATAGGGTGGGCTAGGACAGCAAGAGAGGGCGTGGCCTAAGCAATTGGTCTTCGTGAGAGGCTTGCTTTAGAGTGGCAGAAGGGTGGGACTTTCGAGAAATGTGCATAACCAGATTGGGAAGGGGGCACTAGAACAAGGGTAATGTTCGGAAACTGCTGCCCAAGGCATAGAGCCCTGTGCTGGGGCTCTCACACGTGTTCCACCAGGCTCTCTTTCCTCCACCTTCTCCAGGGCAGCCTGGACAACATGACCTGCCTCCTGGTCTGCTTTCCGGGGGCTCCCAGACCTTGTGAGGAGGCCATCAGGAAGGAGGTACTGCTCGATGCAGCCCTGGGACGCAGAGTTGCAGGTGAGCGGTGTTGGGAGTCCAGCAGAAGGGGTTGTCTGCCAGCCGAGCACCCCCAGAATTCTTGTCTCTTTCTCAGAGCTGTGTGCTTCTGCCTCAGAGCCCCCCAGCTTGAACACAGTTTTCAGGACTCTGGCCTCTGAGGACATCCCGGATTTACCTCCTGGGGGAGGACTCTACTGCAAGTGAGTTGGGGTAAGGTAGGTTGGAATGGGAGAGTTGCTGGCCGGAGGAGGATGCCCTCCTGAAGGCCTTCCTTTGCTCTCTAGGGCCACAGTCATCGCTGAAGCTTATTCTCAGTTCTGCCAGGCCTCAAGACAGCGCTGCGTGGTAAGGACCCTGTATTCTTGAACGTTTTCATAGAAGCATGTAATTCAGGCCCCCACCCGATTCCTTTAAGTGATGGGGCAATTGCAGCCAGAGTGGATTTGCCAGATATATCAATAAATTCTCACACCTGTTCCTGAAGAACTGTGATAGGTGTGTGTGGGAAGGTGGGGGGTGGGATCGGAAGCAGAAGCAGAGAAGAGATTGTGCTTCTTCTCCAAGAAATATGCCTCTGACTTTGCTCCATCATTGGGAAAGACCCTGAAGTTGGGAAAGATTGAGGGCAGGAGGAGAAGGGGGCAACATAAGATGAGATGGTTGGATGGCATCACCGACTCAATGGACATGAGTTTGAGCAAACTCCCGGAGATAGTGAAGGAGGTGGAAGTCTTGCCTGCTGCAGCCTATGGGGTCACAAAGAATGGGACATGACTTAGCCACTGAACAACAACATTGCTCTGTGAAGCGCCATCATCCCAAGCACCACCCCCTCCATCCAGGAATAAGGCAGAAAAATTCACGGAACGTTGATGACCAACCTGATTGCACTGCGGAGACTACCAGGACATCTCTGAGGGTGGTCTAGGTCTTAGAGGACAGAGGTTGTGGATTGGGCCCAGATACCCCATTTGGGGGGCTTCCCTAGTGGTTCAGACAGTAAAGAATCTGCCTGCAATGCAGGAGACTTGGGTTCGATCCCTGGGTCGAGAAGATCCCCTGGAGAAGGGAATGGCTACCCACTCTAGTACTCTTGCCTGGAAAATTCCATGGACAGAAGAGCCTGGTGGACAACAGTCCGTGGGATCACAAAGCTTATTTGAAGATGTCCAAGGAGGTGGTGGGTGAAGCCATATAAACTAAGGTACAGGGTGGAGGTCTGGAAGGAAATATGAGAATGGAAACTGGAAGGCCTTTGCAGGGCAGAGAAGGGAGCTGGGTTATTTATTACTCTTTGGCGGGGGGTATGGATAATTTCTTAGCAGCAGAAAGGAGAACTTAGTAAGGATTCTTTTGATTTGTGAGTGCCAGAAACCTCATTCAAACTGCGAATACAAAGCAGAGAATTTACTGGTCCGTGTAATTGAAGAGTTCAGGGACTTAAGGCATGACTGCATCCAGTTGTCAAATGATGTCATGCGGTTAGTTTTATTTTCTCTGAGTTGGCTTCATTTCCTGGCAGGGTCTCCACATGAGGTGGCACAGAGTTTCTGCTCCAGGCTTACGTCCCAGGAACCTAACATCCCCAGTGGGGAGAGCAGGCGTTTCCCAGTAGGGGGCAGCCGCGGTTCCAGAGCTGCTTCTCATTGGCCACACTGGGTCAAGTGCCCGACCAGTGTCCGTGTCTCTGATTGGCCAGGCTGGGGTCACAGGTCCATCCCTTAGTGCCTGCCTTGGGGTCCCCTCGCCCTAAAACAAAGGGGTTGAAGAGATGAGGAATGTTGGTTCCTCAAAGGAAAAAATAGGAACGGAGCATTCAGAACACCAGGGAGTAAATACCGAGAGGCAAGAAGGGGTTCCTATTCACCGTCTTCCACGTTTTGTTTTTACAGAAGGGGCAGAAAGGGCCTGAGGAACCCACTGGCGCCCTTTCAGTCTCTGCCTTGCACTTGGAGGCTTAACAGCTGTCATCCTTTGAGGACCCTCTGCCCAGCAGGGACCTCAGCGGAATTAAGGAAGAGAACTCCCCTTCCCCAGTTATGAGACCAGCGGAAGGAAGAGAAGCTGATGGAGGAACCCCAGAATGTTTATTTCCCTTTTTCCTACTTCCCTCTCATAAGACGTCTTATGAGAGAGGGGAAATTCCACCCACCAGCTAGACCGAAAAAAAAAAAAAAATCCAAACCCCCAAACCAAATGTCTAATAATTAGAGCTGACTGGACTCTGAAAAACACCCAGTTCAATAACCTTCTCTTTGCTTCCTATTTTTCATCTATTTGGCAGGAAGGTTGGGGAAAGTTTTTATGATTAAATTTTAATTACATAATTCAAAATATATTTTTGGGAAAAAAAACAAAAAAACATATGCATTATTTGCTCAGTCATTTGGCAAATATGTATGGGGCACCTACTGTGGACAAAAGGCCCTGCTCATAGCCATCAACCTGGCAGACCCACTGAAGTTCCTCCCCCTGGAACTTCCTAGTGGGGGGCGTGGGGGGGTGGGGGAACAGCAAACAAGGGAACCCATAACAAGGTCATCTCAGACACTGACAAGGGTCTTAAAAAAAAAAAAAGGAGATGGGGGATTGATTAAGAAAACGTCTAGGAGAGCTATGTTGGTTTTTTTACATTGCTATCTATGAGTAGTAAGTTCACTTGGTTTGAAATTCACAGGGCACAAAATGGTATACAATGACAAGGCCCCACCCATAGTCATCATTCCATTTTCCACCTGGGGATGGTTGCTTTAGACAGGGGGGTCTGTGAACACCTCTGAGGAGGGGACAGCTGAGTAGAAACGTATCAGAGAACTAGTCAGCCACGCAAAAACCCCTCGGGGCAGAAGGAACAGCTAGTGTGAAAGCCTAGAGGAAAGATTGAACTTGACATTTTCTTTTTTTCTTTATTTTTTAAAATTTTGCTTGCACTGGGTCTTCAATGCTGCCCAGGGGCTTCCTCTAGTTGACAGCAGTGAGCGAGGGGTTCTGTGGTTTCGGGAGCTTGGGATCTAGGGCACGCCGGCTTCAGTAGTTGAGGCATATGGGCTCAGCAGTTGAGCTCAGAGGCTCTAGAGCACTGGGCTCAGTAGTTGTGGCGCATGGGCTTTGTTGCCCTGAGGGCATGTGGAAATCTTCCCCGACCCTGTCTCCAGCATTGGCAGGTGGATTCTTAACCACTGGACCAGCAGGGAATTCCCAGACTTGGCATTTTCGAGATGAGGCTTGAGATTATGATCATCAAACTCTCCATGATGCCATTCACTGTCCTATTGGTAATCCCTGCAATGAGTTTGGAGTGGATTTTTCGAGACCTTTTATTGGACAAGTACACACACGTATATGGTACCTTAAAGTGTTTCCTTGATTTTTACTCATACCCTATGTATCATTTGGTAATTTGTTTCCTTTTACTCAATAAAGTGTTAGAGCCTTCTTTCATGCCACTTGCACACACCTCATTCTTTTTAGCTGCCTCTCAGCACTTCAAATGAGATATGGAATGGTTTCAACACCCATCATCCTCTTGATGGCTATTTAGGTTGTTTCCAGTTTCTTACCCTTGCATTGCTGCTGCCATAAAGATTCTTGATCAGACTCCTGTGTACACATGCAAGAGTTTCTCTAGTGCAGGGGTCTCACCACCTGTTTTGTACAGCACTTGAGCTAAGAATGATTTTTACATTTTTAAAGGGTTGTAAAAAATACATAAAAGAGGCTCTATGTCTAATATACTTAAAATATTTACTATTTGGGCTTTATTTATTTGGCTGCTCTGGGTCTTACTTGCAGCACCAGCGATCTAGTTCCCTGACCAGGGATGGAACCCGGGCTCCCTACTTGTGGTCTCAGCCTCTGGACCACCAGGGAAGTCCCTATTTGGATCTTTACCAAAAAATTTGCCGACTATAGTGCAAGTGGCACACAGAAGCACCACTTTCCCATTTCACAGATGGGAAAGCTGAGACCCAGAGAGGAGAAAGGACTTGCCCATGGTCACAAAGAACTGGGGTTCTCAAGTCTGTCCCCAAACGACTCACAGCCTGAGGAGACACAAAGAGAAATAATTATAACCTACAGTGGATCAGGGTTTAAGGCCTTCCACTGTGGGGTAGGGGAGAAGGAAATGGCAACCCACTCCAGTATTCTTGCTTAGAGAATCCTGTGGACGGAGGAGCCTGGTGGGCTGCCGTCTATGGGGTCGCAGAGAGTCGGACACGACTGAAGCGACTTAGCAGCAGCAATAGCAGCAGTGTACGGTAGAGAAGGGGAGAGGATTACTCAGTTCTTCAGAGAAGAATTAATATCAGAGACTGGCCTAGAAGAATGAGATAAAGATCAGGGTACCGCCCAGGCAGCAGGCTCCTTTAGGAAACAGGTAGAAAGCTTGATTCCCTCACCAAGTCAGCTAGGCCCTAAGAATTGTTTTACTCTCATTAACCACTGGAGTCCTGGTGGCTCAGGCAAGAGGGCTCTAGCCCAGATTTATTCCCTGCCTCTAGACCTCAGTTTATCCATTTCTAAACTTTCAACTGATTGCCCAGACTCCTGCCCTCCAGGCCAGGTGGCGCTCTACAGGAGGGGCGTGGTCATATTGCTGGCGTCTCGTGGGGGTGGAGTCTGCGGGTCCCGGTGCGGAAGCCCGGGAGGCTGTAGGGACTCAGCCTGAACCTTGCGCGTGGGGGAGGGGTCTCGCAGGAGTCGGTAGAGGGAGGGTCCCCCAACTCCGTGCCCTCGGATTGCTGCATGATCCCACCATCTTCCCCACGCGAAACTGAGTCACGGCGGGGCGTGCGTGGGTAGGGGGCCAGGAGCCTTATTCACACAGGGATGGGAGTCCCATTCCCACCCAGGGCCACCGCTGCACCACCCCCCCCCCCCCCGCCCCCACCACACACACCCTGCGGTTGTGAGTCAGCGGCCGGCCGCGCCCCCTCGGCCCACTTCCTCCTCACCTTCCCTGGGCGGGCGGGGGTGGGGGGCAACGAGAGAGGTGGGCCCCCTCCCCACCCATCCCCCTCCTCGGCGAGGGAGGTGGATCACCCTAGTGACCCCTCATAAATTGGGGGAGGAGGGAGACCTTGGGGGGGGGGTAGTCCCGAAGGTAGGATTTAAGGGAGAAAATCGGAGAAAATCTATGCTTGACCCGAGGGTCCTCCTCGTCCCCCAAATTGAGAAGAATGTAAAGAAATGAAAAAAAGTCGATGAGGAGGGTAAGAAGAAATTCTGCCCCCCTGATATTCCCCTAAGAATTTCCATCGTGGCAGAGAACTCAGGATCAAGGAAGGATCCCTTCCTCTCTATCAAGCTTCCCCTCTAATTTGGGGGTGACCCCCAGAGTGCATCGCTGTGCAAAAATGTTGGGGAAGAGGGAAATAGCGGAAGTCGAAGGTTCCGCGTTGCCCTTTTAAGCGCCCTCCACCAACCCCCCCCAACCCCACCGCCTTAAGGTGTCCGCGGCCCCTTTAAGGCGCAGGGCATTGTGGGTGCGGGGAGTGGAATTTTGGAACGAAATGTAGCAAAGAGAAGTACAGTAGTAAGAGTAACATTGTAGCTGCTGCCGGCCGAGGGGGCGCGCCGGGGAGGGGACGCCGCACCCTCTTTCTGCCGCACGGACCCCCCAAGCAGAACCCCAGAGGGAAGAGGCGCTCGAGGACCCGCCCCGACCCTGTCCACGTTCCCCTCCAGGAAGCCGGACTCTATGGGGCGGGACCCTGGGGGAGACTGAGCAGAACCTAGAGCCAGCGCCGAATCTCTGAACCCCGAGCCAGGGGCGCCCCGGGAGCACCTAGCCCGTGGGCGCTCCGCCCGCCCGCCGAGCAGCCATGAGGTGAGCCTCCAACTGCCTCCAGACCGTTCCCTGGCCGGCGCGGGCTCCTGCCGCCCTGCCTTTGTCCCCTCCTCCCCCCAGCTTGGTCCCGGTTGGAATTTGGGGACTGGGCACTGGGCGCCTCGGATTTGAGGCCGAGCCCCCTTGGACGAGCTCCAAACACTGACCACTTCCCCTTGACTCTCAAGGCTCTAGGTGGTGCCGTGAGATTCTCCTGGGAGCCCTTAGGTTTGGGGGCGCTCCGAGGACTCCCGAAAATTTTTAAGACTTTTCAGAGAACCTCCAAGTTGGCAAATAATCCCTGCAGAGAAGCTAGGGGTTAGGCAGGACTCAGACTGCCCCCAAATCTCAACCTGGCCCTGAGAGGGATTATGGGGGGCCGGTTTGGGAATCCCCTGGGACCTGGAAGAGAGATTGAGACGTAGAGCTTGGTTTTCGGGGTCCCCCTATACATGGCGCTGGAAATTCTTCCCACGAGGGACTTTGCTCATTAACTTAGGGGGTACTTAACCCCTAAATTTGGGCGGTTCATCCCCCTGTGAAGAAGGTTGATGTGGACGGATCCAGGGACCCAGACGCAGTCTGGAGGGTCTGGTTGGGACTCCCGTTCCTCGCCGCTCCCCACCCACAATGTGCTTAAAACAGGCTGTGCCTAGGAGGGAGCGAGCGCTCTGTGCCGAGGGCGCCTCCCCGGCCCCGGCCCGAAGGGCGGCCCCTCTCCCCGACCTGCGCGGCCCTGGAGAGGGAGGGGGCGCGGCAGCTGGGGGAAGAGGGGCCTTTGTCTAACTGACTCACCTGTCGAGACAGCTGGTGTATGTGTGTGTGTGTAGGGGGGGGGAGGCGGGCTGAGAGTGCCGTGGGCCGGCTGCTTTCCCCACCACGGCGCCTCCCCCTTCTCTCAACACCGCCCCCCCTTACCCAGCCGTCCGGAGTTGTGCGGTTGGAGGAGGGGGCGTTGGAAAGCCTCAAGGTCATAGCCCTCTCCCTCTGGGACTCAGGCTTCCCAGGGAGTTCCAGCTATCTTCCCAGGAATTTAATCCTGAGTGGGGGGCCCAAGGGACCCAGGGATTTTGTTTTTCCCGGAGCCTCCCTCAAAACTCCTGGGCTCACCTGAGGGCGGGGCCGGTGCAGACTGGGGGACCCGACTGGCCCTCCCCCTCATTCTCCCATCCTCCCCGGCCCCCCATAATCTCTCCCTTGAGGCCTGAGCCTGACAATACTATCTCCTTTCCTCTACTCTCTCAGAGACTTCCTGCTCCAAAGCCCCCAGCTTGAGGGGGAGGCCCCTGGGGGGCCGCTGGGGATTAACCCCCTGGGGCCCACATCCTCTCTCATCTGCCACATTCCCTGCCCTTTGACATCTGGGTGGCATTCCTTTTTGTGGTCATTAGAGAATCCCCCCTCCCACATTTGTTCCTTCTGCTGAAAAGGGATTGTTGGAAAATTTGGAACGATGGGGGCACCCACAGACACCCACAAGACTTCCTGCCTACCCTTACCGCCACTATAGCAACATCTCTAAAAGGTCTGCCCGGGAGAGAGGGCAGTTTTGGGGGAGTCAGGCCCTGTTCCTTCACCTTCTTCCCGGGGGACTCTCCTCTCCTACTGCCCCCCAGCCCCGCCCCGTGCGCGCCTCCTCCCCCCCCGCCCCCGCCCCGTGCGCCCCCCCCCGCGTTTCCGGTCCCAGGCATGGTGGAAGGCGTGGAAGGCGGATGGCGGATGTCCGAGTTAGTGCTGCCTCACTCACTGAGACCGTAAAAGGGCAGGAGCAATGTCTGGGCCAGCCTCCCGCCCCCGCCTCCCCCAGTCCCAGAGGCCCTGGCCCTCCCACAAGGCCCCCTGCTACTGCGAGCCGTGACCAAACCTCCTGTATCTCCTGGGGGGTGGGCAGAAGTTAGCTGATGCCTGTCCCAGCAGAGGGTTACTCCCATCTCCTGAAGGGTCTTCCCTGCTGATGGCCACACTAGCCTTCTTGGGCTGTGCCCCTACTCCCAGGACAGCTAGGATTCAAAAAGACCCACGGCCCTGTCTAGGGGCTGCTGGGGAAACTGAGGGAGGCTCAAAGAGAGAAAAGGCCTGGCCCAAGATCCCTCAGAAATTTCTAAGCAGTGTTGAGGGATGGGAGGGCACTGGGATCCCCTGATTTCTGGCTGGTTAGGCTGGAGACAGTCTTGGGGACAGTTGGAAGAGAGGCTGTAAAGATGGAAAATTACAGTTCTTTTTTTTTTCTCAGTTTGACAAATATTTGTTGAGTGTCTGCCGTGTCCGGGACTCTGCGCTGGAATTCTGGGAAGTGGGGCAGAGGTCTGAGACTCTTAGGGCAGAGGAGACTCTAGAACTTGGTTCATTTATTATTGTTTTTAATAATGAGAGACCATTTGATCAAGCAACTCCTTTGTGCCAGGCATTGTACCAGGTGCCTGATTCAAATTAATCCTCACGGCAATTGTAAGAGATTGATACTATTATGATCGTCCCCCTTTCCCAGATGGGAAAATTGAGGCACTGGGGAATTAAGCAGATTACCTATTAAAGTCAGTTTGGAAGTAGGCAAGATTGGATATGAACCAAAGCCTCTTTCCAGACTATTGTACTCTTAAAGAAAAGCAAAGTCAAACCTTTAGTGGCCTTAGCAAAAAACAAGTAACCTGCTTTTACTGTACAAACACTGAAGATAATGCTGATAAGCAAGAAGGAACCCAGTTACCTTCCTGTTCACTTATGGGGAACTGAGGCCTGTCAAGGAGGAGGGACTAGAGTGAACCCATAGAAGCCCTACAGACGCTATACCTGTGTTTCTATCCAGGGTTGCTTCAAAGATTTGTAGTTTGTAAAGGCTGTGTATCCCTGGGTCTTTGTGGGGTGGATTACAGTTTAAGGGGCTATCAGATGAAGGGGTAGAAGGAAAGGCAAGCCTCTCAATGGGTAAATTTCAGTAAACCAGAGTGACTGTGCTTGATTGCCTCCCATGATGAGAGGCTCTCTCCTTCCTGTATTGCTTCGTGGCTCCCTTATATGTTGTTTGTGTGCTTAGTCACTTGAGTCTGACTTTTTGTGACCCTTTGGACTGTAGCCCGCCAGGCTCCTCTGTCCATGGCATTCTCCAGGCAAGAATATTGGAGTGGGTTGCCATTTCCTTCTCCAGGGGATCTTCCCAACCCAGGGATCAAACCCATATCTCCTATGACTCCTGCATTGCAGGCAGATTCTTTACTCTCTGAGCCATCGGGGAAGCTCTCCCTTTTGGTCCTGTGCCAAATTCCAGGTCCTGCGCTTAAGGCTTTTCTTATCTCTTTCAATCCTTACCAAACCCCAGGGAGTTACGGTTTCCAGGGCTGGAAAGTGAGGCTTAGAGAGGTGAAGCCATGCAGCAAGGGGTTGACTTCAGTTCTCCTTTACTGACCACATACTGGAGATTTCCAGAATGGGAGGGCTTGTGGGAGAGTTCTGGGCTGACTGGGGATTCAGGCTGTCTCATGTCAAATTGAGGCTGTGAGACCCCAGTGTTGAATTGAAAGTGTTAGTTGCTCAGTTGTGTCTGACTCTTTGCAACCCCATGGAGCCCGCCAGGCTCCTCTGTGATGGGATTTCCCAGGTAGGAATACTGGAGTGGGTAGCTATGCCCTTCTCCAAGGGATCTTCCCAACCCAGGGATCAAACCCGTGTCTCCTGCATTGCAGGCAGATTCTTTACCATCTGAGCCACCAGGGAAGCCCCCAGAGACCACTGGAATTAAGCAGACCTTATATGCATCTCACTCCCGGCTTCCTGGCTGTGAGATTTTTCCGATCTAGCTTTTTGTCTGGTTTATAGGTGGATTTTTTTTTTTTTTGTACTTAAGTAATGAATTAATTTTTTATAGGTAATACCAGCCCATGGTAAAACAAAGCAAAAAGAGAAGACATAATCAAGCAACTCAAGTGGGTAAACAGTGCAACTGTCCACTTCCTGCCTCCCTTGTCAGACCCCCGGTGCCTCAGTGCCTCAGAGGCGAGCAGGGGAGGCTAGTCCCCTGAGAAGCAACCTCGCTTTTCACCATTCTGGGTGCAGAGGTATTTATATCCTCCCCAGCTCTTTTTTTTTTTTTTTTTAATCTCTCACACCACTTTATACCTTGCCTTAAAAAAAAAAATCAGCTTAGCTGTTTCCTCATCTTTAAATGAGGTTAAGAACATTGGGGGTGGGGAAGATCAGGACTTGGGTTCAAATATGAGCCCCTGTGCTTGTTTGCTGTGTGACCTGGGATGGCTGTCTTCACTCCTCTGTGGCCACAGTTCCTTGTCTGGAAAAAGGGTGTGCACTGAGGTCACTGTAAGGTTCACTGTGGCAGCTGGAGCTCCGTACCTGGAACGGTGTCTGGGACACAGACTAACCAATACATGTCAGCTGCTGTTAAAAAAAAAAAAAAAATTCCTTTTTTTATAGACGGCTAATTTAACAACTCCTGGATACCTGCTAGGTTCTGGGCACGAGTCTAGGTTCTGAGAACACAGTAGTGAACAGAAAAGACAAAAATCCCCGCCCTTGTGGTCCTGACATTTTGGTGAGGGAGACAGATAGAGCCCTGATGAAACACCCAACGGTGTGTGCAGTGAGAGCTTTTCCAGGTAGGGTAGTCAGGGAGGGCTTCTCGGAAGAGGTGATGGCTAAGCAGAGGCCCGAAGGAGGTGAAAATCCAGGTTGAGGGAGAAAGGGAGCGCAGCCCTGAGGTGGAAATGTGTCTGGCATGTTGAAGTGGGGGCTAGAACGGCTGGTGGGGCCAGTCGAGGGGAGATCAGAGATCATACAGATCATGAAGGCCGCAGAGAGAACTTGGCCAGAATAAAAATTCTGCTGGGAGCTGCCAGCGGAGCTTCCAAGAAGAGGAGATACACAATCTGACTTGTGTTTTAACAGGATCCTTTTGCTGGAATGGGGATACCGTGGCTTGGAGAGGGACAAGACCAGTCCGGGGTCACTCGGCAAACACCCACAGCTCAGGCTAGTCCAGAGACTGAGCAGGGCAGGGGCTCTTGGAAAGAGCAAAGTGCAGCCAGGGTGGGGTAGCAACGAAGGCCCTGGGCACCTGGCCAGAGTCTGCCCTGGGTGTGGGTGGCAGGTGTGGGCGAGGCCTTAACCCTGCCCTGCCGGGGGCAGCGGAAGCCAGAAACAGCCCCTGAGGCTGCGCTTGTCTAGAACCAGCACCTGGTGCTTGGGGAGGGCCCGCACAGTCCGTGGTGGTGAAGACAGTGGACTTGGGGGCCAGGTGGCCTGGGTTCCCATCCTCGCTCTGCTGCCCGCTGGCTGTGTGACCATGGGTGAGTCACACAACCTCTCTGTGCCACTGTTTGCAGTCTTTGCATAATGAGGATGAAATAGCCCACCTGAAGAGCTGCACTGAGAATAAAATGAGAGATCCGGAGAAAGGGCTGGGTGAAGTGCCTGACAAGAGGGAGCCCCCCTAATTATGCAAACCTGGGGGCTTAGCTCCCTGGCCTAAGAACTCAGATCTGGGTCAGCTGAGGGGGCTTTCCCTGCCTTGTCTTTTATAGTGTCACTGTCACGCTTCAGCCCCTAGCCCTGGTAGAGACAGAGCCATTGTGGGGTATAATTTATCTCCCCGGAAACCTCTGACCACCAACTTCCTCTTTTTAGGAAAAAGTCTGGTGGGGGGTGGGGCTGGGCAGGGACTAGTGCTTCCCCCTGGTTTGTGGGTGACCTTGGCCAAGTCACTTCCCGTCTGGGAGCCTGAGTTTCCCCACTGAGAGAGGAGGGCATTGAACCTTTCCAGAAGGACTGGTGAGGGGTGGAGGAGGGCCCTTCGGTGCCTGTTCAGAGTGCCCAGGGAAGGGATGCTGACAGTTACTCAGCACTCATGCCAGGCACCACGCCAAGCATTCTACATGCCCAGACTCTTACTTCTCCCACTGCCCTGGGAGGTGGGGTCTGTCATTTCCCCAGTTTGCGGGCAAAGAAGATGACTTCTGTGGGAAGGTTGCTCGCCTGAGTCACATGGAGTAGGTGGCCCAGCGGGGGTTTGAACCTACGTCTGTGGATATCAGATCCTGAACCCTGAGCTGCGTTACTGAGCCCCCTCCCTGCAGGGCTAAGTCAGATGTCATCTCCTCCAGGAAGTCTTCTCTGATCCAAAGGCTGGGGCAGGCCCTGCTTCTGGGCAACCCCAGGCCTGGTCTTGGATTATCACCATGTGCGGACAGCACAGTCCCTTGCGATGCTCCCCTGCCCTGCAGGGTGGGGCCGGGGCTGTCTGGGTCACTGCCGGACACAGAGCAGGGAGTGTCTGCTGATGGCCGTTGGCGCCAGGGGGCGGGGGAGGGCGGGTGGCGCCGGATGGATGGGGTGGGCAGCAGGAAGGGGAAGAGCCTGGGATCTTGCATCGGTCCCCAACTTGCTGCAAGCCTCACCCTTCACCTCCCTGAGCCTCAGCTTCCTCCTCCACAGTGGGGAATGGGGGCAGGAAGGTCCAAGCCTCCCAGCAGAGACAGGGAAACTGAGGCTCCAGGCGCGTCGGGCAGGGGCTTGTTCCCAGTGCTGCCCAGGACACCTGCTCTGTCCCTTGCATCCGCTTCTCCCAGGCCCCCTCCTCCAGCTCGCATGCCACATCTCTGTCTCTCGGTCCATCTCAGTCCTCTCTGTCTGCCTGTTTGTCTGCTCTCTGCCTTTGCCTCTCTTCTCCCCATTACTACTTTCAGTCCATCTCCCCTGTAACAATCTGACCCCCTTTCTTACCTCTCTCTCCCCATCGTCAGTCTGTATGTTTGTCTCTTCCAGCAGGTCTGACTCTTCCTCTTCCTGTCTCTTGCTCCCCATTTGACTGTCTGTCTCTTTCCTTGTCTGTCTCACATCCCCCGGTTTGTCTTATTTGTCTGTCTCTCCCGGTGTGTCTTTCGCCGTCCCACCTGTCTTTTTCTCCTCCAGTCTCCCTGTCTGGGTCTCTCCGAGGGCCTGTCCTCAGCCCTCTCTCTCGGTCTGTCTTCCTCTTCATGGGTCCCCTATTCCTGGCACACTGGCTTTGCATTTCCGAATCTCCCAGGGGAATGAGAAGGCGACCGGCCCCTGGGGGGAGGATGCCAGGCTCCCCACAGCTAACTGGCCTCTCTCCCTTTTGCCCACCTGCCTCTCTGCAGCGAGACGGTTGTGTGCACCAGCCGGGCCACGGTGATGCTCTATGATGACAGCAACAAGCGCTGGCTGCCCGCCGGCACGGGCCCGCAGGCCTTCAGCCGCGTCCAGATCTATCACAACCCCACCGCCAACTCCTTCCGGGTGGTCGGCCGCAAGATGCAGCCGGACCAGCAGGTGAGGCTCCCCTCCTCCTCGCCCCCTCTGCCTGCGGGGCCTCACCACCGCTCACCCACTTCTCCCCTACCCCTCTCCCACCAGGTGGTCATCAACTGTGCCATCGTCCGGGGTGTCAAGTATAACCAGGCCACCCCCAACTTCCACCAGTGGCGCGATGCCCGGCAGGTCTGGGGCCTCAACTTTGGCAGCAAGGAGGATGCCACGCAGTTTGCCAACGGCATGGCCAGCGCCCTAGAGGCCTTGGAAGGTTAGAGACAGCGGGCGGAGGGGACCATTGAGCCCTGCGGTGGGGCCTGGGGCCACCCCTTTACCACTCGGCCTCAGTATACTCATCTGAAAACAGGGCTCATTCACTGCTGCTATGGAGAGTTACTGGGCTGACCAGAAAGCTCATTCAGGTTTTTCCGATGTTACAGAGAAACCCACGTGGATTTTTTTGGCCATCCCAATTCTGTGGGCTCCTCTTTGCCCCAGTTGCACCCACATGTCAAACGCATGGTTCCTAAGAGCCCATTTTGCTCCATGAATTTTTACACTTGCACACTCCTGTGTGACCGCCTCCCAGATCAAGATAGAAATATTTCAGGCCTCCGGGGGGTTTCCTTTGCCCTTTCTCCAGGTAACCATTAGACTGACTGACGTCATTGTCAGTTAGTTTTCAAGCCACAATGTTAAGAAAAAACTTCCAGTTGGTATTTCTTAAACTGGAATGTGCCTGCGAGTCATCTAGGAAAAAATGCAGATTCTGAATCAGGTAGGTGGGCCAAGGCCAGAGCCTCTGTGCTTCCTGCGAGCTCCCTGATGATGCCAAAGTTGACTGGTCCATAAAGAGCGCTTTGAGGAGCAACAGTTTTAGGTGGCGGCTGTGCGTCTAGATTCGCCGGTTGTCAAATGGTGGAGGCATTTGCTTCCAGGAGCAACTTCAGCGGCAGTCTGAAGCACAAGAAATACACGGGAGCGGGAGGCCTGAGGCTGGGTGAGGAGGGGGCTGTCAGCCTCTTCTGAGCTCTCAGGTAGGGGGTCTGAGCAGCTGTGACGGTGGGTTAAGAGCCTGGATTCTGGAATCTGCCTGAATTCAAGTCTTGTCCCTGCTAATTCCCATCTGCAGGCCTTGGGGTGGGTGACCCCCTTCTCTGGGCCTTGGCTGTCCTGCCTGTGATCTGGGTATCCTTCCAGTGCCCACCACCTGTCAGCTCAGTCAGGGGAAGCGGGTGCCAACCCTCCTCACAGGGTACCTGGAGGCCCCTCGGGAGCGTGCCAAGGGGTGGGGCTGGCTTCCGTGTGACTCACTAGCCTTTACTCTCACTTCTAGGAGGTGGGCCCCCGCCCCCGCCACCACCTACAGCGCCTCCCACCTGGTCTGCCCAGAATGGCCCCTCGCCAGAGGAGATGGAGCAGCAGAAAAGGTGGGGCCAGTCCCCGGTGGGAAACCCTCCCCCAGCCAGAGTTCTAGGTGGTTCCAGAACCCCTGACGCCTAGAGTTAAGACCTCTCCAACTTTGAATTTTCAGAATGTTCCAACTCCCAGGGGACTAGAAATCCACATCTTTAAGAACCACTCCCCCGCCACTTGGAGTTTGAAAAACTCCTGATGCCCAGAGTTACAGAACCCTTCAAATCTCAGTCCCCTGGACTCACAGAGTCCAGAACTGGGTTTTTTAAAGGATCTTGGGCGTTTTGTGATTCCTGATGGTCTGATGACTAGATCGCTCACATCCTGGTCTCACCCTTTCCCTGCCCTCACCACCCCACCCCCGAGCCCTTTCCTGGGCCCCTGGGAGATAGAAGAAATGAGCGGGGCTTAGGAACCAGCCCTGCCGGACACCTCTGAGAGGCAATCCGGGAGGTTGCTGGCCATCTGGGGGCCCTGAGTGATAGCCACTCGCCCTCCCTCCCCAGGCAGCAGCAGTCAGAGCTCATGGAGCGGGAGCGCAGAGCCTCCAACACAGGTGATTGCTCAAATGGCCTCAGGGGTCAGGGGACCGCCCCAGAGGAGGGGGTGGGCCAGCCGGACGACAAAGAATGAAGCTTCTCTCTTAGCACCCCTCCTGTTTTGTTTTTCTTACAGGAGGCCCGCCTGCTCCCTCAGCTGGGGCACCACCACCGCCCCCAGGACCTCCCCCTCCTCCGGGTCCACCCCCACCCCCTGGTCTCTCCTCCTCAGGGGTCTCGGCTGCCACGCAGGGAGCAGGGGGAGGCCCACCCCCGGCACCCCCTCTCCCTACAGCACAAGGCCCCAGTGGTGGAGGGACTGGGGCCCCCAGCCTGGCCTCAGCCATTGCTGGTGCCAAACTCAGGAAAGTTAGCAAGGTGAGGGGTAGGCGCAGTGGGTGTGGGGTGATGGGTCTGATATAATAATGGAATGAGGCCAGAGTTGCCTGGGAGCCTCACAGGAGGGCTGGGAGGCCCCCCCGTAAAGCCCTCTCTTCTCTGTAATTTCTCCAGCAGGAAGAGGCTTCAGCGGGGCCTATGGCCCCCAAAGCTGAGAGCAGTCGAAGCACGGGTGGAGGCCTCATGGAAGAGATGAACGCCATGCTGGCCCGGAGGTGAGCCTGAGCCCAGAGCTCTCAATGGTCGTGGAAAGCTCTCAAAACAAACCCCTCAGCCCAGCAGTTATCACCTGGAGATTCCGGTTCAGTTGGACCAGGTGTGGGGAGGGCTCAGATTCCTGGTTAGTTTGTTTCTTTGGGTGAAAGTTCATCCTTTGATAGCCAGGTTTGAGATATACTGATGGGGACTGCATTCTCCTGAGATGGCTGAGGTTTGCAACCCCCTAGGTAGCCTCTGGAATGTCTGGAACTCAGAATTTTAGGACCTTAGATGACCTAGCCTCAGAAGCTGGGGACTCTGCCCTGAGAATTTTGTGATTCCCAAATGCAGGAATCCTAAACGCCACCCCCACCCCCTCATTCGCGAACAGCACCCTCTTTAACTTCTAAAATTAAAATGTGCTTAGCCTTGATGAATTCCAGAAGCCTGCACCCTAGGACCCACTTTTCCAGAACCCTGGGGAAGGGAACTGTTGAGTGGCTGAGAGAGGACAGAAGCCATCTGTTTCTGCCTTTCTCTCCCGCAGAAGGAAAGCCACGCAAGTTGGGGAGAAACCCGCCAAGGATGAATCTGCCAATGTGAGTTAAGGACCCTTCCTGCCTAATACACCTTAGGATATACCATTAGAGTAGGAATATTGGGGCGGGGGCTGTGATAGGGATTGGCTGTGTTTGAAGGTGGAGGAAGAAAAGGAGCAGAATGGCCATGTCTGGCTCGTGACAGTTTTATTTCCCACCAGCAGGAGGAGTCAGACGCCAGAGTCCCAGCCCACAGTGGTGAGTGAGAGCCCAGTCTAATCACAGGAACTACAAGTCCCAGGATGCCCTCTTCTCATATATAACACACCTTCATGGGAAAGTCTGTACAGATAATTCTGGGGATTGTAGTCTGAGATGGTTCTTTGAACGGGGGCTGATGAGGCTCGGGAAGAAAGGCTGAGGCAGGGCATTCCTTGTTCCTGATCTTTTTGACTTATTGTCTGTCCCACAGAATCTGTGCGGAGACCCTGGGAGAAGAACAGCACAACCTTGCCAAGGTGGGCCATCAATACTGGGGCCCTACCCCCAGAAAGAGTCGGACTTGCCAAATTTGCAGGGAGGAACACAGTGTGACCCCTGGAATGGGAGGCAGGGGAGGCAGACCCTCTCTCTAACCTTGTTTCTGCCTCACACCATGCCACCTCTCCCAGGATGAAGTCGTCTTCTTCAGTGACCACTTCCGAGGCCCACCCCGCTACGCCTAGTTCCAGTGACGAGTCAGACCTGGAGAGGGTGAAACAGGTAGGGGAGGGGACTGGGGGTGAGGCTCGGGATAGAAAGGAGATCTGGGTCTAGACTCTGCCACTGACCTGCTATGTGATTCTAGAAAAGGCCTTGGAACCCTCAGCTTCCCAGTCTGAAAACTGGAGAAATTGGATCGTGTCAGGGATGACAGACCCCATAACCACCCTGTCCAATGCCCATGACAGACCTTACTAATCTATCACTGCACTCATTCCTGATGAGTATCCAGAATCTTTTTCAGCACACTGGCTGCAGACATTTATCACCAACCAGAGTTGGCAGGAAACTGGAATGTCTTATTTGCCAGCCCTGGTACTGGATGTTCTCCAGTACTTTTTTCTCTGGCTCAGAGGATCCAGAATTCTCCCCTAGAAATCTCAGTCACTTTATGGCCTGGCCAGTGATGTCATAGTGTGTGTGTGATACGGGTCTTGACCCTCCTTCCTCTGGCCCCTCAGTCATTAAACGGGGGATTCACTTCTGCAAGTCCAGGTACTCTTCCTCATTGGTTGTACCCCCATTATTTTCAGGAGCTTCTGGAAGAGGTGAGGAAGGAATTGCAGAAAGTGAAAGAGGAAATAATTGAAGGTGAGGTGTTTTCCTTTTTAAACATGTATTTATTTTGGAGGCATGGTGTCCCTTGGAAAGCCCTTGTTTTGGAAGGGAGAAGGGGAAGAGGCTCTGCCCCTGACCTCTGCCCACTGTTTCTTTCCAGCCTTTGTTCAGGAGCTGAGGAAGCGGGGTGCCCCCTGACCACAGGGCCCCAGAAAATCCAGTTTCTCCTTTCCGCACACCCCCTCCGCCTGTCACCCTGCTTTCCCTGCCTCAACTCGACTTGGAATTGGCTGAAGTCTACACAGGAATGCATCTTCCCCACTCCCTATGTCACTTGGAAAATTCCAAGGGGGTGTGGCTTCCCCAGCACCACGCCCACACCCATATTGGCTGCTGATTGGCTGGGGAAGCCCCCACCCTTTGTTCCCTTTGGTCCTTCCCCTCTGCCATCCCCTTGGGGCTGGTTCCTCTGCTGGGGATGTACCAAGTAACCCCACAGTAAGGGGGAAGGAAGGAGGGAATTTCACATTCCCTTGTAGATTCACTTTAACGCTTAATGCCTTTGAAGTTTTGTTTTTAAGAAAAAAATTATATATATATATATATATTTAGGTTTGTTATGGGGAGGAAATTTTTTTTTCTCTTTGGTTTTGATAAAATGGGATGTGGGAGTTTTTAAATGCTGTGCCCCTGGCTTGTCCCATTTGGGACAGCTGTGTAAGGAGGGTTGTCCCACCAGGCTGGGGGTGCCTCCCCTTACCCCAGGGACCGACCTCCCTTCCCTCTGGCTCCTTCCCCTTTTCTATGAGGAATTAAGATGCTGTAACTTTTTGGAACCTCAGTTTTTTGGTTTTTTATTTGGGTAGGTTTTGGGGTCTAGGCCATTTTTACCCCCTGGGGATAAACAAGATAAGGGGGAAAGGAATAGGGGAGGAAACCTCTCCTCTTACCTTCACCTTTAGCTTCTTGGAAATGGGCCCCTGTGGAATAAATCTGCCAGTTTTTATAAATGCTAAGATTTCTGGTGTCATTTGAATGGCTGCTCTCATGAGGATGGGCATGTCCCTCCCTCCCTCAGTAATCCACCTTCCCTCACTTTCCTCCTTCCCACCGGAACCTGCTCCTCTGCCCCCTCTTGCTTCCCGGTGCCCCTCAACAGGCAGCTTCCTTAGTCCTTTCCACCCAGCCCTAAAGAAAGCCGAGGGCATCCCTCATTGACCGTTTGCCCTTGGGCCAGACCCTTGGGTTCTCCTGGACCTCAGTGTCTCGGTCTGGGAAAGGACTCAAAGGATGACTCAGTCAGGGCTCCTCCCACCGGGAACCCTTCCAGCTTCTACTTTTAGTGAGCCTTGTACCCATTTGGCAGATGTACATTATGGTTTTCAAGACACTTTCTTAAGATAACTTTTTCCCCCCAGAGCTCCTTTAATTATTATAATATTTACAGTCTTAAAAAGTAGAATTCAGGAATCAGAGGTCATACACACCCCCTTCAGTGGTTCATTGGGTGGGCAGGGGGTAGGTGAGGTAGGTAACAGCCTGGTGGAATTATTCCATTCTGTTGGAGGTAGGGAACTTCAGGGCTGAGGGGCAGACTTCAGTGGCAGAAGACTTTGCATGAAGGTGGGTGGTAACTGAGTGTCCAGTTCAAAGGCAGGAAGTAAGGGGGAATCCCTGAGTACTCTGAAGGGCAGATTTGGCTGGAGGAAAGGGTGGAAGGGGAGATCCACTTAAAGAGGGGAGGACCCCAGTCAGGATACCAGTGGTGGACTAAATACAGGAGACACAGAGTGACTCAGAAGAGCTGATGCATGCCAAGATCCATCCTATTCCTAATCCCCTAAAAGAGTGAGGTAGATGGAAGGTCATGGGGTCAGGAAGTCCATCAGAGGTTTCTATATTTCCACTACAATGTTCCGTACCAGTGGAGAAGCGGGAAAAGGTAGATGGGGGTCCCAGGAAGAGGACCACTCCTCAGGTAGGTTGAAGATGAGAGTGATAAAATGAGAGATGGTGTAGTGGTGGGTGGGTGGGGTCAATGGAAGACACCGCTTCTCCATTCCAAAGTGCTAAACCAGTGGAGCAGGGGGTGGAGGTTTGGGCTGGAACGCTTCACCAGTGGATGGGGGAGTCCCAGTAGAAGGTACCCCTCACTGGGCAGGTTAGTAGGGAGGTGACCAAAGGCCTGGTTGGATCAACCCCTGTCCAGGATCCCGACTGCCCCTAAAGGGGCCTGGTGGTATTAGGTGGGCTGGTTCAGGGAGGGATAGTGCAGACAGACATACCAGCCCAGACTTCAGTCCTGTCCGAGACCTGGGTCTGGCGGCCCCTCATCCCTTGGTGTGGGCTCTTCCTGGGGCGCCGGCGGCAGGTCCTGGACGCAGAGCCGGGCGCGCACCTCTCGCATCTGCGCCTGCAGCTCCTCCAGGGCGCCCAGCGGCGGCGCCGCCTGCACCTGCGCCTGCAGGGCCTCCAGCACCAGCGCCAGGTGGTCCACCTCGTCGCGCATCGCGTCCCAGGCGGCGAGCTGCTCTCCCTCCTTGCGACGCTGTTGCGTCTTTTGTCGCGAGTACTCCAGCACCAGGCAGCCGCAGGCCACCAAGAAGATGGTGGCCTCGCCCAGCAGCTCGGCGCCCAGCTCCGCAGCTGCCTCCTCGTTCAACGGCTTGATGGTTTCCGCATTGAAGCCCATGAGGCGCATCTTGGCCCGCATCTCGACCCAATGGTACACTGCAGGGGAAGAGAGGGGTCGGGGATCTTGGCTGGGACCGCAAGCCCTGCCCCTCGATGCTCAGTGTTCCTGTCGGAGCAATGGGGACGCAGCGGCCAGAATCGCGAGCGCTAGTGGGAAATGGGCGCCTTAACCAAGACTGGCGCCGGGCCTCGCAGTTACCTGACCAGAAGTGGCCTTGAGGGCATTATTTTGAAAACGTCCAGAAGGTTCTGGTTAACTACTGCAGATGAGAATTGCTGCCCTGGAGGGGAGGTCCAGGGTGTGGGGCAGCATCTCTAGGGGGAGGTGAGTGGTCATAAGTCCAGGGCAGGTGTAAACCTTGCTCCTGCCCCACCCCCAACCCACCAGCCAGGCTCCTTCCCTCTCCCCAAAGGTGGAGCTGATGGTGATGCACTCCATCCGGAAGTGAGTTCAGTGTGGGGTTTGGGGCTTTGTACAGAGCTCAGGGCTGGGGCTCCTGCTCTAATGCCAACTTCTTCCTTATCTGATCACTTGTGTGAACAAGAGTTATCACCATTGTCCTTGTTTGTCAATGCAAGAGTGGCCTAGAGTTGATATTTAAGCCTGAATCCCTGCAGTAATAATTAATACTCATCCATGGATACAAGAACTGATGGGGAAAATAAGGTTCCTTGGGCTCATTAAGGGATGAATTTCTGAAAACATTTATACTTGACCCTTGCCAACCATCCTCCGCAGCAATCAGGCTGACCTAATAAGGCTTTTGTTGTTGTTTTTTTTTTTTTGCCTTTAAGTTAGAAGAATAACATGCACGTGGTGGGGGGGATCATTTAGATCACACAGAAGTGAGTAAATTGTAAGACAAAAGTCCATCTTTCCACCTCCAGTTTTGGTCCTCCTAGTCCTCAAAGGTTAACCACTTTTTTTTTTTTGGTCACACTCTGACTGGCGGATCTCAGTTTCCTGACCAGGCATTGAACCCAGGCCACATCAACGAAAGCATGGAATCCTAATCATCTGACCACCAGGGAACTCCAAAGGTTGACCACTTTTGATCTTTTTCTGTTAACATTTGTTAAGCAAAACATGATAAGGACTAGCCGTAAAGAAAAAGTTTGACACACTGGAATGCTCTGAAATTCATTCCTGTTTGATGCCCCAGAGGGCAATTCCCTGGCAATCTAGTAGTTAAGACTCCATGCATCCAATGCTTCGGGTCCTGGTCTGATCCCTGGTGGGGGAACTAAGTTTCCACATGCTGACCCAATGTGATCAAAAAAGAAAAAAAGGGGGGGAAAAGACATAAGCAAGAGAAAGAAAAGGCAAGTTCCAGACTTGGAGAAGCCATTTGCACCATACCTATCTGACAAATAACTCAGATTCAGGATATGCAAAGACCTCCTGGGGATCAATAAGAGCATGTGAGACCAGTCAATAGAAAAAGACTTGAATCACCTAAGAGGAGAACTAAATGGCCACTCTGTGTGTGTGTGTGTGTGTGTGTGTGTGTGTTAGTCTCTCAGCCATATCTGACTCTGAGACCCCATGGACTGTACTCTGCCAGGCTCCTCTGTCCCTGGGATTTCCCTGGCAGAATACTGGAGTGGGTTGCCATTCCCTTCTCCAGGGAATCTTTCTGACCCAGGGATGGAACCCAGGTCTCTTGCATTGCAGGCAGATTTTTTACCATATGAGCCACTAGGGAAGCCCACTAGACACGTTAAAAAAAAAAAAAGCTGACCTCTATTACACATCAAGGAAATACTAATTAAAATCACAAAGAGAAAGCCCTATAAACCCCCCAGAATAGCTGAAATGAAAACACCAAACATCCTGAAGTGAAGTGAAAGTCACTCAGTCGTGTCCAACTCTTTGGGATCCCATGGACTATATTGTCCATGAAATTCTCCAGGCCAGAATACTGGAGTGGGTAACCTTTCCCTTCTCCAGGGGATCTTCCCAACCCAGGAATCGAACTGGGGTCTCCTGCATTGCAGGCGGATTCTTTACCAGATGAACCACAAGGGAAGCCCAAAGACAGTGGAGTAGGTAGCCTATCCCTTCTCCAGTGGATCTTCCCAACCCAGGAATCGAACTGGGGTCTCCTGCATTGCAGGCGGATTCTTTACCAGCTGAGCTATGACAGAAGCCTGTTTCTACATATCCTAAGTGCTGCTTAAGACAAACTGCAGTCAGGCTCCGAGGAGGTCATTGAGGACACACACCCACTCAGGCAGCTGGTTGGCAGTGGACTATTAAATTTAGCATCCAATCCTGATAAACCAGCAATTCCGCTCCTGGGTGGACACCCACCAAAACCTGTCACATGTTCTCCGAAAGACATGTCCCTGCATGTTCATCTCAGTGCTATGAATAAAGGACCCAAGACAATTTGAATGCCCACCCATAACTGCAGGATTCGTTAAAAAAAAATGTACACAGTGAAACACTCAACAGCAGTGAGAACAAGTGAAGCATGACAACATACAGCAAACTGAATAGTGTTGAATGAAAGAGGCCGCACAAGCGTACACTGCTGTGTGATTTCCTTTATGTAACAACCCCCAAGAGGCAACCTCCACCCACAGAGTCACAAGTCAGGAGAGTGGCTACCCTTGGCAGGCTTAGTGACCGGAAGGGGGACATGGGAGGCTTTCTAGGGGGCTGGTTATGTTGTTTCCTATTCTTTCTGTGAGTTTATCAAACTGGACACTTAGGATTTCTATACTTTGCTTTAGGTATATTATAATCCAGTTAAAATTTTTCATAACCCAAATGAATCAGTGTTGTCCAGCCACCTTCCTGATCTCTCCCAAGTGAGTTTCACTTGCAACATCTGGAGGAGCCCAGAGAAATGCCACTGTCCGGTGCCCTGCCCTTCATCAGTCTATTCCTCCCTGTTGCCTGTGGGGGATCAGACTCGGCCTTGGCCACCTGTCAGGTGAGCCTGAGACATCTAAGTTCAAGGTGCCCTGACTGCCTATTTAATCCTCTTCCAGTTGGGAAATTGTACAGGCCCCTCCCAAGAGGAATCCCAGTCTTATGATGTCCTCCAGGCTTCTGCTTGTGTGCAGGGAGCAGGGAGAAGGGTTGTGATGGAACCATGAATTCTTTACTCTCCCTGATGTCTGTTAGAAGGCAAAATGGATTCAGAACCCAGGCCTGAGAAATTCCAGTCCCTCACTCAAAATGGGAGGGCAAGGGGCATGACTATGGCTTGTGTTAAAGGGACTCAAATACACATTCCTTTCTCTCTCTCTTTTTTTTTTAACATTTGTAATTGTATTATTTTTTAAAAACTTTAAACTTTTTATTTTGTATTGGGGCATAGCTGATTAACAATGGTGTGACAGTTTCAGGTGAACAGAGAAGGGACTCAACCATACATGGATACGCATGTATCCATTCTCCCCTATACCCACCTCTATCCAGGCTGGCACAAAGCACTGAGTAGAGTTCCCTGTGCTATACAGCAGGTCCGTGTTGGTTATCCATTTTGAATATAGCAGAACACACATTCCTTTCTTGTTTAAAAAACAAAATTTGTTGAGCAGTTAAGACAGTTTTTTTTTTTGGCCAAGCAGCATGTGGGATCTTAGTTCCTCAACCAGGGATCTAAAATGTGTCCCCTGCATTGAAAACACAGAGTCTTAACCACTGGGTCACCTGAAAGTCCCCAGGAGAGTCTTTATAATATACTTTTATTATATGATTTGAACCACAAGTTTTAAAATTTTTCAAATTCCACATGTCAATTACCTCCACAAATCTAGACAGTTCCTTAAAGGTAAAGGCTCTAAAGGGAATCTCAGCCTGAAATTGAGGAGGATTTTATGTCACCATCTATAAATGCAGCTATGGTTATCAAGCACAGTAGTTAAAACAAAAAAATGGTGAAATCACTCACGTTTGCTTCCCTAACAGTGTCTTATATTCCCAAGCATATTTTTGGCAACTTAGCAACACTTCAGAGTTATTTCATTACTAATAAATAAATCTCATAATTTGCAAAGGAGCTTTATATATTTCAACACACAAGAATCTCCCAAACATAACACAGAGAGAAGAAACGCAAGTTCCAATAGATACAAACAGTGTGAAAAAAACAAGAATGTGCACTGACTGTGGACACACATATGTTTAGGAAAAGGAAAATCTCACATGGAGTAACTAACACTCAGCAACTTCAGGACAGATGAGGGAGGAAGCAGGAAGAAAAGAGGCTTTTTAATGTTATCTCCTAAAAACGGGGGAAAAACCCAAAGCAAGTAGGGCAAAATGTTCATCTCTGTTAATCCCAAGTGGTAGGTACATGGGTGTTTGTTACATTATTTTCTCTATGTCTGCAATACGTAATGATTAAAAGTAAAAGATTACAGACTTCCCTGGTAGTCCAGTGGCTAAGACTCTGAGCTCCCAGTGCAAGGGCTAGGGTTTGATCCCTGGTCAAGGAACTAGATCCCGCATGCTGTGGCCAAATAAATAAATAAAAATATATAAAAAGTAAAAGAGTATTTCAAAAACACCTAATTATATATATATATATACATATATATATATATATATTTTGCCACTTGGGGCAGGCGAAGAGATTTTGATGAATGCACAGTGATAGAAATCAGGTCACTGGTTCCCTGAGGGCAGGGGTGGCCAGAGGGATGGACCGAAAAAAAAATACAAGGAAATCTGGAGGATGATGGAAATATTTTTAGTGGTAGTGATTTCATGGCAAATACCCGTGATAAACCCATCACAGTGAACACTTAAAATAAGCACAGTTTATTGCATGTAAGTTATACCTCAAAAATGTTGTTAAATAAAAAAGGAAGTTTACATTTTATACGATTATGAAAGTGAGAAGGCAAGCCACAGACTGGGAGAAAATATTTGCAAATCATATATTTGATGAAGGACTTGTTCCAGAACACATAACGAGCTCTTAAAACTCAACAACAGGAAGATAAATAATCCAGTTAAAATGGGGGAAAGATTTGAACAGACACTTCAGATAAGATCAGATCAGTTGCTCAGTTGTGTCCGACTCTTTGCGACCCCAGGAATCGCAGCACGCCAGGCCTCCCTGTCCATCACCAACTCCCGGAGTTCACTCAGACTCACGTCCATCGAGTCAGAGATGCCATCCAGCCATCTCATCCTCTGTCATCCCCTTCTCCTCCTGCCCCCAATCCCTCCCAGCATTAGAGTCTTTTCCAATGAGTCAACTCTTCGCATGAGGTGGCCAAAGTACTGGAGTTTCAGCTTTAGCATCAGTCCTTCCAAAGAAATCCCAGGGCTGATCTCCTTCAGAATGGACTGGTTGGATTTCCTTGCAGTCCAAGGGACTCTCAAGAGTCTCCTGCAACACCACAGTTCAAAAGCATCAATTCTTCAGCGCTCAGCCTTCTTCACAGCCCGACTCTCACATCCATACATGACCACAGGAAAAACCATAGCCTTGACTAGACGAACCTTTGTTGGCAAAGTAATGTCTCTGCTTTTGAATATGCTATCTAGGTTGGTCATAACTTTCTTTCCAAGGAGTAAGCGTCTTTTAATTTCATGGCTGCAGTCACCATCTGTAGTGATTTTGGAGCCCAGAAAAATAAAGTCTGACACTGTTTCCACTGTTTCCCCATCTATTTCCCATGAAGTGGTGGGACCGGATGCCATGATCTTCGTTTTCTGAATGTTGAGCTTTAAGCCAACTTTTTCACTCTCCACTTTCACTTTCATCAAGAGGCTTTTTAGTTCCTCTTCACTTTCTGCCATAAGGGTGGTGTCATCTGCATATCTGAGGTTATTGATATTTCTCCCAGCAATCTTGATTCCAGCTTGTGTTTCTTCCAGTCCAGCGTTTCTCATGATGTACTCTGCATAGAAGTTCAATAAACAGGGTGACAATATACAGCCTTGACGAACTCCTTTTCCTATTTGGAACCAGTCTGTTGTTCCATGTCCAGTTCTAACTGTTGCTTCCTGACCTGCATACAAATTTCTCAAGAGGCAGATCAGGTGGTCTGGTATTCCCAACTCTTTCAGAATTTTCCACAGTTTATTGTGATCCACACAGTCAAAGGCTTTGGCATAGTCAATAAAGCAGAAATAGATGTTTTTCTGGAACTCTCTTGCTTTTCCTATGATCCAGCGGATGTTGGCAATTTGATCTCTGGTTCCTCTGCCTTTTCTAAAACCAGCTTGAACATCAGGAAGTTCACGGTTCACATACTGTTGAAGCCTGGCTTGGAGAATTTTGAGCATTACTTTACTAGCGTGTGAGATGAGTGCAATTGTGCGGTAGTTTGAGCATTCTTTGGCATTGCCTTTCTTTGGGATTGGAATGAAAACTGACCTTTTCCAGTTCTGTGGCCACTGCTGAGTTTTCCAAATTTGCTGGCATATTGAGTGCAGCACTTTCACAGCATCATTTTTCAGGATTTGGAATAGCTCAACTGGAATTCCATCACCTCCACTAGCTTTGTTCGTAGTGATGCTTTCTAAGGCCCACTTGACTTCACATTCCAGGATGTCTGGCTCTAGGTCAGTGATCACACCATCGTGATTATCTGGGACATGAAGATCTTTTTTGTACAGTTCTTCTGTGTATTCTTGCCATCTCTTCTTAATATCTTCTGCTTCTGTTAGGTCCATACCATTTCTGTCCTTTATCAAGCTCATCTTTGCATGAAATGTTCCTTTGGTATCTCTGATTTTCTTGAAGAGATCCCTAGTCTTTCCCATTCTGTTGTTTTCCTCTATTTCTTTGCACTGATCGCTGAAGAAGGCTTTCTTACCTCTTGCTATTCTTTGGAACTCTGCATTCAGATGCTTATATCTTTCCTTTTCTCCTTTGCTTTTCGCTTCTCTTCTTTTCACAGCTTTTTGTAAGGCCTCCCCAGACAGCCATTTTGCTTTTTTGCATTTCTTTTCTATGGGAATGGTCTTGATCCCTGCCTCCTGTACAATGTCACGAACCTCATTCCATAGTTCATCAGGCACTCCATCTATCAGATCTAGGCCCTTAAATCTATTTCTCACTTCCACTGTATAATCATAAGGGATTTGATTTAGTTCATACCTGAATGGTCTAGTGGTTTTCCCTACTTTCTTCAATTTAAGTCTGAATTTGGCAATAAGGAGTTCATGGTCTGAGCCACAGTCAGCTCCTGGTCTTGTTTTTGCTGACTGTATAGAGCTTCTCCATCTTTGGCTGCAAAGAATATAATCAATCTGATTTCGGTGTTGACCATCTGATGATGTCCATGTATAGAGTCTTCTCTTGTGTTGTTGGAAGAGGGTGTTTGTTATGACCAGTGCATTTTCTTGGCAAAACTCTATTAGTCTTTGCCCTGCTTCATTCCATATTCCAAGGCCAAATTTGCCTGTTACTCCAGGTGTTTCTTGACTTCCTACTTTTGCATTCCAGTCCCCTATAATGAAAAGGACATCTTTTTTGGGTGTTAGTTCTAAAAGGTCTTGTAGGTCTTCATAGAACCGTTCACCTTCAGCTTCTTCAGCGTTACTGGTTGGGGCATAGACTTGGATTACTGTGATATTCAATGGTTTGCCTTGGAAACAAACAGAGATTATTCTGTCGTTTTTGAGATTGCATCCAAATACTGCATTTCAGACTCTTTTGTTGACCATGATGGCCACTCCATTTCTTCTGAGGGATTCCTGCCCGCAGTAGTAGATATAATGGTCATCTGAGTTAAATTCACCCATTCCAGTCCATTTCAGTTCGATGATTCCTAGAATGTCAATATTCACTCTTGCCATCTCTTGTTTGACCACTTCCAATTTGCCTTGATTCATGGACCTGACATTCCAGGTTCCTATGAAATATTGCTCTTTACACCATTGGACTTTGCTTCTATCACCAGTCACATCCACAGCTGGGTATTGTTTTTGCTTTGGCTCCATCCCTTCATTCTTTCTGGAGTTATTTCTCCACTGATCTCCAGTAGCATGTTGGACACTTCATCAAACATGATATGCAAACTGTTAATAAGCAAGTGAAAAGATGCTCAAATCATTAGTCAGCAGAGAAATACAAATCAAACCCACATGAGATTCCATTTCACACACACTTTGTTGTTGCTGCTCAGTCACTTAGTCATGTCTGACTCTGTGACTCTACGGACTGCAGCATGCCAGGCTTCCCTGTCCTTCACCATCTCCAGGACTTTGCTCAAACTTATGTCCACTGAGTCGATGATGTCATTCAACCATCTCATCCTCTGTCACCCCTTTCTCCTCCTGCCTTCAATCTTTCCCAGCATAAGGATCTTTTCCAATGAGTTGGATCTTCGCATCAGGTGGCCAAAGTACTGGAGTTTCAGCTTCAGCATCAGTCCTTCCAATGAATATTCAGGACTGATTTTTTTTTAGGATTGACCGGTTGGATCTCCTTGTGTCCAAGGGACTCTCAAGAGTCTTTTCTAGCACCACAGTTTGAAAGCATCAATTCTTCGGCATTCAGCCGTCTTTATGGTCCAACTCTCATATCCATACATGACTACTGGAAAAATCATAGCTTTGACAACATGGACCTTTGTTGGCAAAGTGATATCTCTGCTTTTTAATATACTGTCTAGGTTTGTCATAGCTTTTCTTCCAAGAAGCAAGCATCTTTTAATTTTGTGGCTGCAGTCACTGTCCGAAGTGATTTTGGAGCCTAAGAAAATAAAGTCTGTCACTGTTTCCATTGTTTCCCCATCTACTTGCCATGAAGTGATGGTACTGGATGCCATGATCTTAGTTTTCTGAATATTGAGTTTTAAGCCAGCTTTTTCACTCTCCTCTTTCACCTTCACATCAAGAGGCTCTTTAGTTCCTCTTCGCTTTCTGTCATAAGGGTGGTGTCATCTGCATATCTGAGGTTATTGATATTTTCCCCGGCAATCTTGATTCAAGCTTGTGCTTCATCTAGCCTGGCATTTTGCATGATGCACTCTGCATGTAAGTTAAATAAGTAGGGTGATTATATATAAAGCCTTGATGTACTCCTTTCCCAATTTTCAACCAGTCTGCCATTCTATGTTGGTTCTAACTGTTGCTTCTTGACCTGCATACAGGTTTCTCAGGAGGCAGATAGGGTGGTCTGGTATTCCCATCTCTTTCAGAATTTTCCACAGTTTATTGTGATCCACAGTAAAAGGCTTTGGTGTAGTCAGTGAAGCAGAAGGAGATGTTTTTCTGGAATTCCATTGCTTTCTCTATGATGCTAATTTGGATGTTGGCAATTTGATGCTGAAACTAAAACCTGACTCAGCCAAAAAAAAAAAAAGACTGTACAATGGTCTCATATGGAATTGGAGGGGAGGGGGGATGCTCTGGAGCCAGGGCAGGCCAGCCCCAGCCCTGCTCTATGACTGTCCTAGCCGGCAGGACATCCGCAGCTACTGCTTCCGCCCCTCCCACTCCCTGAGCCACCCTCACTGCAAGAAGAACCCGCCTGCCAATGCAGGGCACTTCAGTTCAGTAAATGGATTTAAAGAGCCCACGTGCTTCGGGACAACTAAGTCTGCTCACCACAACTACTGAGCCCACTTGGGGCAACTACTGAAGTCTGGCACCTGGAGCCGGTGCTTTGCAACAAGAGAAGCCATCGCAGTGAGAAGCTCACGCACCGCCAAAAAGAGCAGCCCCTGCTCTCAGCAACTAGAGAAAGGCCGCAGCAATGAAGACCCTGTACAGCCAAAAATAAATACATTTCTAAAAAACTCATCAAATTTACACACACTATAAGTAGAGACATTTTATATATATATATAGAAAAAACATTGTAAGTCAATTATACTTCAATACAATTTTAAACATTTAAACCATCAAATTTTATACTTTATATACATGCATTGTATTGTGTGTTGCTTATACCTCAATAAAGCCGCTTTGACAAAAATATCCAAGGGAAGGCAGGGTAAGGACTTAGAGAAAAAGGACTGAAAGAGTTTGTGGCAGGAGACGGGGTACAGAGTGGGTGGTATGTGGCTGAGAATTGCTGCTTTTAATGAGGAGCCTTAGAAAATGCTTATTTATTTTTTTAAAGATTTAACTGATTATTTGTTTTGGCTGTCCTGGCTTGCTATGCACAGGCTTTCTCCAGCGGCGGCAACCAGGGGCTGCTCTCCAGCTGCGGTGTGCAGGCTTCTCACTGAGGGGGCTGCTCTTGTTGCAGAGCACGGGCTCTAGAGGCCCGGCTTCAGTAGTTGCTGCACCTGCTTGGTTGCTCCTGGGGATGTGGGATCTTCCTGGAACAGGGATCGAACCATGTCTCCTGCATCGGCAGCCAGTGTCTTAACCACTGGACCACCATGGAAGCCCCGGGAATGTTTATTCTTTAAACTGAGAATTAAAAAATAAACATTTAATGTAATTACACTACTGAGCAACTGAACTGTGTAATTACACACACGCGTTGGCACAGACACAATATTCATGGGACCTGAGCACTGCAGCGCCTATCCTCACCCACCTGCTCTGATTGGTCACCAGGTCTGATGTATCGCAGTCTCTTCCCCTTGGCGCCCCCTGCAGCTCCCCACCAAGAAGGGATCATCCAGAAAATAAAAATACAATGTTAAGCCACAGCCCTCTTCTGCAGAAAACCCTGCTACAGTGGTCTCTACTTGCTCACAGAAAATGTCCTGACTGCTTAAAATGGCCACAAGGCCCAATGGGATTTTTTTAAATTTATTTTTTGTTTAAAAAATTCTGGCAGCGCCAAGAAGCTTGTGAGATCTTAGTTCTCCAACCAGGGATCAAACCCTGCTCTGGGAGCACAGAGTCTTAACCACGGGATTATCAGGGAAGTTCTTTCTCTTTTTTTCACCCAAGTGTTATTCTTAAGAAGAATCTTCTTGTTGTTTAATCACTAAGTCCTGTCGGACTCTGCAACACCATGGACTGGAGACTGCCAGGCTCCTCTGTTCGCAGGATCTCCTGGGCAAGAATGCTGGAGTGGGTTGCCATTTCCTTCTCCAGGGGATCCTCTCTACTCAGGGATCGAATCCGCATCTTCTGTATTGGCAGGTGGGTTCATTGGCATGCACAAAGATTGAGTCCAAGGTCCCTGTTGACACCTTTCTGCCCAGAGTGGCTTTTGGGAAGTTCCTTCCCTTCTAGTCACAAAGGTATCCTGATGCTGCCTTTCAGATCAAGTAGAAGTGGAGCCACTGTTTGGTGTGTGACATGTCCATCTTCTAAGCTTAAAACTCAAAGCTCATGGGAAACTTAGAAGAACAGAACGGCAAACTCTGGGGTACCTTATACGCTGTCTCTTGGAGAGGTCCCTGCAAGACTGAGCCCCAGGTACCGGAGTAACCTGCTCACTAACATATCCTATAAAGACTTTCTTCCTTTTCGGTCTCACCTCCCTCTCCAGGCACCCCTTGTACCTACCCTTCTAAGAGTCAAAGAATAGTAGTCATTTATTATTCCCATAGTTACTTTCTGAAGAGGTAAAGATGCATTTCTCTTGCATCTCCTGCATTGGCAGGTGGATTCTTTATTGCTGAGCCACCAGGGGAAAATCATGTATATCTTGCCACAATTTAAAAAGAAAAGGTAACCTGGCAACAAGAAATTGGTTTAGGTGCTGCTCTATGTCACAGCCAACTGGTCAACACCAACTGGCTGTATTGCAATATGACCCGGATGATGATCACCCAGAGTTAGTGCAGACCCCACACTATATGGGCTCAGTCCCAGCAGACTACCCCGACTCCAGACCTCAACCACAAGTGGGGTTCCCAAGCCATGTGCGCTTCTGACTGACTGGTTACAAATTCGGGGTGCCCACAATTCTCTCAGGTTCAAAACTGTCTAGAATAACTCATAGATGCCCTAAAAATATTATAAACATACTTGCAATTACAGTTTCATTATAAAAGATGCACAGAGGGTGAGATTAGGAGAGCTTCCTGGCTCTCTCCCTGAGAATCAGAACAGGAATCAGGTTGCCACCCAGGAATCACTGTTCCATCAGGAGTGATGAAATTTTCTGCCAAGTGATTGAACTTGGCGGTCTCAATATGGCTAGTTTAAAGTCACAACCCTCTGGGGGTCTGAGGTGGGGAAAAATAAATTAGGAGTTTGGGATTCACACAGATCAGATCAGATCAGATCAGTCGCTCAGTCGTGTCCGACTCTTTGCAACCCCATGAATCGCAGCACGCCAGGCCTCCCTGTCCATCACCATCTCCCGGAGTTCACTCAAACACACTGTTATATATATAAAATAGGTAAATAAGAAGGGCCTACTTTACAGCACAGAGAACTCTACTCGGTATTTATAATGGAAAAGAACCTGAAAAAAATACATATGTATAGTTGAAAACATATGTATAATTTAACACAACATGGTAAATTACCTACATACTTCGATAAAATAAAATCACAGTGCTGTAAATCTTCTATCTATACCTTATTCATAGGTCCTTCTGGTGACCGGCCTAGCCTGGTTTGAGTAATCTCATTAGCATTAGCAAACACACACCCATCCTTTAGACATTTATGGATGTTTCTGGAATGCTGTTAGGAGTTGCGAAAACATCTGCATATATTCTTTATTATTAACACTAAAGGAATTTACTTGATACATTGTCATCACTGGTGACTGACTTTGCAGGGCAGACGGCCAGAGACAGAAGCTGTCTTCCCTGGGTGCTGCTGGCCTCCATGACATGTGGCAGCCGGCAGTGGTCAGAGGCAGGCCGGGGCCCAGGGCCAGAGTTGGCATAGGGTCCCGACTGCTCATCTTCTCAGGTACAGGCCTCTCCCCACCCTGCTCCTCCGGCCCAGCTCCCCAGCCGGCCCTCACGTCTCTCTCTCCTGCAGCTCTCTTCCTCCTGCTGTTCCCATGCCTGCAAGGCTGGCCCCATGCCTCCAAAGGTGAGCAGGGGTGTTGTGGGGCAGGGAAGTCCAGCTCCTTTGGGGTGGCCGGGCAGTGGGGAGGGGCCCAGCTTCCACCTCGGTGCTCCTGCTCAGCTGAAATGCCAGCCTGAGCGTGAAATTCTGACACACTTTCCACCCTCGGGTTCTGGGGTTGCCTCTGGGAGGATCCCCTCTGCCAGCCCCCTGTGCTGGGGGGCAGGGGTCTTCCCAGGAGGGAGGAGAAATGGGGCTTGGAGGGAGATAGGGAGGGGCCAGCTGAGTCAAGTAATTGTAACTGTGCTGTGCTCAGTTGTGTCCGACTCTTTGCAACCCCCTGGACTGCAGCCCACCAGGCCTCTCTGTCCATGGGATTCTCCAGGCAAGAATACTGGAGTGGGTTGCCATGCCCTCCTCCAGGGCATCTTCCCAACCCAGGGATGGAACTCTTCTCTATTGCATCTCCTGCACTGGCGGGCAGGTTCTTTACCAATATCCCACCTGGGAAGCCCAGATGAGTCATGGTCAAAAGTCCCTTTCTACAAAAAGCTCAGCTGGGGAAGCTTCTCTATCATCACTGCCCGACAGCAACTTTCACTCTGGTGACACCCTCAAGAAGCAGACAATCCCATTTTAGGGATGGGGAAAGTGTGGCTCAGAGGGGTGAAGTTAATTGCATGAGGTGAGGGGGAAAAACGGGGCTTAAACCTTGACCCGGCAAGTCCTCTTTCCTCTACTTAAAAAAAAAAAACACTTTTTTTTTTTCATTTTCGCTGGGTCTTAGTCACTGCACGTGGGATCTAGTTCCCTGACCAGGGATCAAACCCAACCAGGCCCCCTGCATTGTGAGCATGGAGTTTAAGTCACTGGACTGCCAGGGAAGTCCTCCTCACTGTCCCATTCTCTTTCTGGAAACTGAGGGAGGCTGATCAGTACTTTTTTTTTAATGACCACTGGCTGTATGCACTTTTTTGCTGTGACGGGACACCCAAGGTGAGTGGCTGTAACTCTGCCCACAGAGGGCCAGAGAACTCAGCAGAGAAGCCACGGCCCTGGGCCAGGAGGAAGGCAGATGAGGAGGTAGCGAGAGGAAAGGGGGCACGTGTACTCTGGGGACAGAGGTGGCCTGGACATTGGACCGCAGTGCTGGGTAAGGGATAAATGGATGCAGGGAAACACAGATCAAAACCACAAGGAGATACCACTTCCCACCCACAAAGGAATGGCTATAATCAGAGACTCAGACATCATGGACTGGCAAGGATGTGGGGAAATCAGCACTCATATACTGCTGGTGGAAATGAAATGGGGCAGTGTCCAGAATAGACAGCAAGTAGACTGGCGGTGGTTGCCCGAGGCTGGGGCGTGTCGGGAAGTGGGCGGAAGAGAGCAGCAACTGCTGATGGACACGGGTTTCCTTTTAGGGTGATTGAACATCTTCTAAAATCAATCGTGGTAGTGACTGCACAACTCTGAAAATATACTAAAAACCATGTATGCTTGAAATGAGTGAATTGTATGATATGTGAATTCTACCTTTAAAAAAAATTTTTTTTTAATTTATCTATTTGGCTCTGCTGGTTCTTAGTTGCTGTAGGTGGGATCTTCATTGTCAAATGTTGTGCATGGGGGATCTTTTAGTTTGAGTATGTGGGATCTTTTTTAGTTATGGCCACTTAAACTCAGTTGCAGCCTGTGGGATTTAGTTCCCTGATCAGGGATTGAACCTCGGCTCCTTGCACTTGGAGCTTGGAGTCTCAGCCACTGAACCACCGGAGAAGTCCCTGAATTCTATCTCTCTGTTGTTGCTGTTGTCAGTTCCTCTCTTTTTTAGTATTTACTAATGTATTTGGCTGTCCAGGTCCTGGCTGTGGCACATGGGCTCTTTGATCTGCTGCTGCAGCGTGCAGAATGGCTTAGTTGTGGTATGTGGGATCTAGTTCCCTGTTTGGTTGTTTAGTCGCTCAGTTGTGTCCGACTCTTTGTGACCCCATGGACTGTAGCCTGCCAGGCTCCTCTGTCCATGGGATTTTCCAGGCCAGATTGTTGCAGAGGATTGCCATTTCCTTCTTCAGGAGATCCTCCCGACCCAGGGATCGAACCTGCATCTCCATGTCTCCTGCATCGCAGACAGATTCTTTTACTGCTGAGCCACCGGGGAAGCCCTAATAGTCCCCAGACCAGGGAGCAAACCTGGGTCCCCTGCACTGGGACCTCAGAGTCCTAGCCACTAGACCACCAGTGAAGTCTGCTGGATTCTATCTTAATAAAGGTATTCGAGAGAAAAAACACAAGGGAAGAGGGAACTCCTTGGTGGTCCAGTAGTTAGGACTCCATGCTTTCACTGCCAACATCTCGAGAGCAAGCCAAAAAACTACACAAAAGACAAAAAACATCCCCCAGCCCCAGAAATGAATGGATGTGAGGGCAGGGCCCCTGCACCCAGGCCCTCCCGCTGAGCCGAGTCTGGCCCGCAGGCGAGGTGCTGGTCCTGAGAAAGGAGCGCTGGCGGCTCTGCGGCAGCATAGCACTGGACCCCAAGGACAAGAAGTGGAGCTGCTGCAGAGGCTTCTACCCTTTCCACCGCCCTACGCAGAGGTGCTGCCAAACCTGGGGGAAGTTCCTGGTCATCCCCATGGACCCGGAAAAGTCAGAGGCTGAAGACTGCAGGATGTACACCCAGAAAGCTCTAGGTAGGTCCTGTCCCCACTGGTAGCCTCTCTGTCTGCTCTGGGGGTCACAGAGACCCTTTTCTCTCTCCTTCCTTCCCAGGAGCTCTGCCTTCCTCCTAGGGGCTTGTCTGCTACCAGACAAGGGGTCTGTGCCAAGAAGTTAGTTGCGTTGCAGCTCCCTACTGTGTGACCTCAGACAAGTGTTCTGCCCTCTCTGGGCCCAGTCTACCTGTCATCAGAGTAAGGGCATGCACAAGAACTTTTCCAAAGAGTCAGGGGCGGGGCCTTTCAAAGTCATTGGAAGTGACATCAGGGGCAATCCCTCTTGTGTTCTGCCCTCCTCTGAGTCCCTCCCCGTCCCGGGTCCCAGATCCCCACATGTGTGTGCATGTGTGATGGGAAGTCCCCTGGGTATCTCACAAGAATGGCCGACTCCAAACACAGGCAGGGGTGGGGGCTCCTGGTTTTTGGAAGTTGCCACCAGGTGGAAATCACCTGAGGGCCACTACACTGCAGTGGGGCCTGCTGCCTCCCTCGAGGGTCCCAGAGACACTTCCAAGGTCACAGGCCCTGTCTCTGAACTGGGCTGGTGGTGACCTGGGTGTTTGTTTTTCTCTTCTACGTGTATTACAGAATAAAACAAAGACTGATGATTAGATCTGTGTGCATTCTCAAGCAAACATGTCCTTGACAGAACAAGCCTGATACTGATAGGCATACATTCTGATCTGGCTTTGATGAAAAGCAAATCATCGTGTTAACTGGCTAGAAATGCAGGACATTCTTCTTTTCCTTCTGGCTGATTACATTTCACGAACAGGTGTTAGAGAACAGGAACAACAAGAGCAATCTCCCTTCTTGGGATTGGAACCTCTATGGATCCAAGTAAACTTCTCCCAGGGACATGAGCCCCACCGGCCCTGTGAGAGGAGGTCCCCTGGGAATCCGGCACTAACCCGAAGTCACGTGTAGTACTGTGTGTTGCAGGGCAGCCTGTCCACCTGCCTTCTGAGTCATACCTGGGAAGGGAGGCAAAAACCTTGACACCAACTCGATGCTTCGAGTGTGACTCACCACGCCCAGGACCTTAGGTCTCACTCTGAAAGATCACACCAGGTAACTCATGGCACAGAGGCTGGGCTTAAATATACAGCAAAAATGTGATAGGTGAGGGTCTGCCCCTGAGTGTGGACAGCTCAAATGAGCCATGGATATCAGTGGTCTTGGTCTCCTGCTCACCTGGAAAGTTGGGGAATGATGGGGCCACGATACATCCCTCCGCCCCCAGAACCCCTCTCTCCACTTTTGGCTGCCCTTCTGTGCTCCTGGAAGCTCAGTGCCTCTCCTCCGCTTCTGGTGGACACTGACTTTGGGCAGTGCCCTCAAGAGAGGAGGGGATAGGGACCTCCCTGGTGGGCCAGTGGCTAAGACTTTGCCTACCAGTGTAGGGGGGGTGGGTTCAATCCCTGGCCGGGGAGCTAAGATGGACTCAGGTGCCTTGGGCCAAAAAATCAAAACATAAAATAGAAGCAATATTGTAACAAAACTTTAAAAATGGTCCACATCAAAAAAGTTTTAAAATAAAAAATAAAAACAAGGCGGGGATAGGAGAAGGTGGAGGTGGGGCCTGTCTCCCCAGTCCCCTCTGTGGCTGGGCTGCAAGCTCTTACATCTGCCCATCTGGGTCCTGCTTCTGGTGCCCGCCCTTTTTTAAAGACATTTACAAATATTCATTTATTTTGGAGAAGGAAATGGCAACCCAGTCCAGTATTCTTGCCTGGAGAATCCCATGGGCAGCCTGGAGGGCTACAGCCCATGGGATTGCAGAGCCGGACACGACCGAAGAGACTCAGCATGCATTTGTTTCTTAGGGCTGGGTCTTCATTGCTGCAGCACTCTTTCTCCAGCTGCCGTGCGCAAGCCTCTCATCGTGGTGGCTTCTCTTGTTTCAGGACGTGGGCTCTGGGCACGTGGGCTCAGTAGTTGTGATGCAAGTCCATAGTTGCTCCGAAGCACGTGAGATCTTAGTGCCCGGACTAGGGGTCAAACCCGTGTCCCCTGCATTGGCAAGTGGGTTCTTAACCACTGGAGCACCAGGGAAGTCCTCCTGGGCCCGTCTGACATCTCCGGACAGTGTCTGGTCCCCGGGAACCTTAGCCCCCTGCTGGATCCCTCACCATACCAGCCCACACTTCGGTCCTGCACGGGCTTGAATAAACAAAACCAACGAACACACATGCAGGAAAAACTCGCACAGTTCCCAGGAGCTCTCCGGGGCCCCTGAGGTCCTGCACAAATCTGCCATCCCAAGCTCATCTTGCCCCCACTCTGCTCTAGCCGCTCTCACCGCTCCCTGCAGCCACTGGATACTTTCGCAAGCTGTGCCCTTTACTAGATCATCCTTCTCTCCCACACTGCTGCTAGTGCATAACAGAGGCTCACAGATCCATCCACCCTCACCTGGCCAAGGGGACCTGACGCCTTCTCCTCCAAGACTCCTTCTCAGTCACTTAACATACAGATACAGAGCATTTTATAGGATGATTCCCACTTATATTAATACATATGTGTATAACTACCAATATACATGGGGCTTCCCAGGTGGCCCGAGTGGTAAAGAACCTGCCTGCCAATGCAGCAGACCTAAGAGACAGGGATTCTATCCCTGGGTTGGGAAGATCCCCTGGAGGAAGGCATGGCAACCCACCCCAGTATTCTTGTCTGGAGAATCCCAGGGACAGAGGAGCCTGGTGGGCTACAGTCCATAGGGTCACACAGAGTTGGACACCACTGAAGAGACTTAGCACGCACCAATATATACACAATGCATAACTTTTTTTCTGTACACACACATGCGTGTGTGCATTTAGGATCATGAAATACAGCTAAAAGTTAACAATGATCATCTCTGGGTAGTGGGATTACAGATGATTTTTTTTTCATTTCATTGTTTTTCAGTTTTCACTGCTGTTTCTATACTGAACCTGTTGTCTCCTAAATATGATTGGGAAATAACGTGATTGGAGTGAAATTCCTTTCTGTACTGACACCTTCAACTCCAGACCACCCAGTGCTCTCAGCTCGCAAGTCACGAAAGGCCATACCCTCCTTTCCAAGGCCCCAAGCCTTGTGTGATCTGGTCTCCCGCCTCTCGTCGTGCCCGCTAAGGTCCATGGCTAAGCCATGGAGTCATCCCTTCTCACTCTCATCTTTGGGCCTCTGCACATGCTGTTCTCTTTGCACCTGGACTTCACCCCGTTTATGTTTTCCCTTTGTTGGTAAGAATCTGTATCCTTTCACTGTAAGGCTATGTCGGCTTACTAAGTAGCAAATAAATCATCAGGTCTGAGGGTGGTGTGGAGGACCCATGACACAGGGAGATTCAGGGATTCAGTGATATGACTCTTGTAAAATCCTCGCAGTGCCTGGAACCTAAGAAATGTGAACTGGAAGAGATTATGTTCTTCTGTATCTCAATTTCCTTCTCTGTAAAATGAAGGTTATTACCATTCTGCACCCTTAGGGTGGGGATGCTTCTAACCTGCGGCAAGGACGCTCTTCCCAGACAAGGGAGGAAAAATAAGAGCCATAAAGGAAAAGATGGGAAAACCTGTTTATTAAAGTTGAAAAACTTTTTGTAAAAGGACAGAAGACCTCACAAACAAGCACCAAGGATGAGCAAAGCAAACATTCTTTTTGGGGGCGGGGAGGGGGGAGCTGTGCCCATGTGGCTTACGGGATCTTAGTTCCCTGACCAGGGATTGAACCCAGGCCCTCGGCAGTGAGAGTATGGGGTTCTAAGTACCGGACCGCCAGGCAATTTTACAACACAGGCATTTCTCATAGAATTGAAAGGTCCGATAAACAGCTGAAAATGAATATGCTGAGCTCCCTAGCGATCATCTGGGAAGCACAGACCACAGCCCCATGTCAGCCTTCTCACTCCAAGGCTCTAACAAGAGGTTTGCCAAAAAGTATCCCCATCTCGGGCTTCCCTGGTGGCTCAGAGGTAAAGAATCCGCCTGCCAATGCAGGAGACATGGGTTCGATCCCTGGTTCAAAAGATCCCACACGCCTGGGAATAACTAACCCTGTGCACAACTACTGCGCCTGCGCTCTAGAACCCTGAAGCCCACGCACCTAAAGCCTGGGCTCCGCAACGAGAGGCCACCGCAATGAGAAGCCCACACACTGCAATTAGGAAGCCCCGGCTCCACGCAACTAGAGAAAAAGCCCTCGCGGCAATGAAGACCCAGCACAGCCATAAACGAACAAATGAATTATTTTTTTAAATGTCCCCATCTCAAATGAAGGGGCAGTATGCAAATTCTGTGTAGAGCACTTAGAAATCATAACAGAACAGCCTAAAAAAGGGGGATGTGGTATATTAAATAGTGGGTCCCAATCCCCGGATCTTGTGAATCTTACTTTATGTGGCAAAAAGGACTTTGCAGATGTGATGGAGTTAAGGATTTGAGATGGGGAATGATCCAAGATTATCCAGGTGGGCCCTAAACGCAACCCAAAGGGTCCCTGTGTGAGGGAGGCAGGGGGAGATTTGATCACTGGAGTAGGAGGAAGGGATGAACACACCCAAGTCCCTAGAACATGTGACTGTTGCCTTATTTGGCAAAAGGATCTTTACAGATGTGATTAAGGTTAAGAATTTCAAGGTGGTGTCATCTTAGCTTACCCAGATGGGCCCTAAATCCAGTGACAAGTGTCCTAATATGAGAGGGAAGAGGAAAAGAAAACACAGACATACAGGGGAGGGGGCTATGTGAAGAAGGAGGGAGAGAGTGGATTGACGCTGCCATGAGGCAAGGAAAGCCTGGAGCCACCGGAAGCTGGAAGAGGCGAGGAACCTGCTCTCCCCTCAAGCCTTTGGAGGGAGCACAGCCCTGCCAACATTCCAGCCCAGTGATATTGATCTGGGTTTTCTGGCCTCGGGAATTGTTAAGAGAATAAATGTGTGCTTCTGTTTTGAACTTTTTGTATTGGGGTATAGCCAATGTACAGTGTTGTGGTAGTTTCGGGTGGACAGAAAAGGGACTCAGCCATACATATACATGTATCCATTCTCCCCCAAACCCTTTTCCCATCCGGGCTGGCACATAACATTGAGCAGAATTCCATGTGCCATACAACAGGTCCTTGTTGGTTATCCATTTTGAATATAGCCATGTGTACATGACCACCCAAAGTCCCTAACTGTCCCTGAACAACCATAAGTGTGTTTTCTAAGTCTGTGAGTCTCTTTCTGTTTTGTCAGGTCTAAAAGTGTATTCTTTTAAGCCACCAAGTTTGCGGTTTTAATTTGTTGTTGTAATTGCGGTTGTAATTGGTTACAACCACCACAGGAAACTGATATGACTGACTGATGACTTGAACAGATCTAATTATTATCAGATAATGGTATTAACAGACGCAATTATTATCTTTGCCAAAGAAGATGATGAGCATGGCCAGTAAACACATATAAAGATGCTCAACATCATACCTGAGAGAAAGACAAATTAAAACCACAATAATAACACGAGGAGCTCAGCTTGGTACCCTGTGATGACCTAGAGGGATGGGATGGCGGGTGGGATGGGAGGGAGCCTCAGGAGGGAGGGGATATATGTATACTTATAGCCGATTCATTATGCTGTATAGCAGAAACTAACACAACATTGTAAAGCAATTATCCTCCAATTAAAAAACATTAAATTAAAAAAAAAAAAACACAATCAGAGGAACTTCCTTGTGGTCTAGTGGTTGAGAATCTGCCTTGCAATGCAGGGGACATGGGATTGATCCCTGGCTGAGGAAGATTCCACATGCTGTGGAGTGACTAAGGGCTACGACTAGAGAAAGCTCACATTTCACAGTGAAAACTTAGCGCAGCCAAAAAAAAAAGAAAGAAAGAAAAGAGAAACATGTAATGGGGAAAAAAAAATGGCCCAAGGTTAGAAACAGAGTTTTGAAAATCTGGAAAAAATTAACTGCTCAATAAAATGTGAGCTAGTAAAGACATGACTACTCTTTCACCACAGACTACTAAACAAGCTATCAAAATACCCGTGTCCAGTTGAGGAATTACCTTCTCTCCGGCAACACAGAGGAAAGCCACGAGAAGTCTCTGGAAAATCCAGGCCCTCCACACCCCCAGCAAAATGAAGTAGGCTTGTCCCGTCTTTAATTGAGAGGCCAGAGTTACTCGGGATGAGCCATCAGATAGACTGTGGGAGTGGATTAACTTCCTGTGGCTCCCGTAACACATTACTATGAACTGGATGGCTTAAAACAACAGAAGGTAACAAAACAAAACAAAACAACCACCACCCAGAAACTTACTCTCTCACAGTTCTGAGGGACAGAAGTTCAAAATCAGCATCACCGGCCCCAAAATCAAGCTGTGAGTGGGCTCCACTCACTCTCAAAGCCTGAGGGGAGAATCTGTTCTTTTTTTGTTTGTTTTCATCATATTCTGAGGCACAGTTGTTCAATGTCCTGGTCATCTATCACCTGTTCATCAAGTCTGCATCTCCATTAAAATAAATGAGGAAACTGGGGTTCTGAGAATAACCTTCTCTGGGGCACACAGGAAAAGGGCTAGGGTCAGAATGTGTTTCTCTTGCCTCACGGTGCAATGTTCACGCCACTACTGCCGCACCATGCTTTGAGATCAGCTCCACAGATGTTAATTATAAAATAGCCCAGTGTTCATAAACAGTAAAATCCCGACTGCTTTTTTAAAAGTTCATGTTAAATATATCAACTTAAATATTTTCATCTCAAAGACCATGACAATTGTTCATGGAAGATCCAAACAGAAACTTCCTTTGGTATGAGTGAGTGAGTGAGTGAAGTCGCTCAGTCATGTCCGACTCTTTGCGACCCCATAGACTGTAGCCTACCAGGCTCCTCCGTCCATGGGATTTTCCAGGCAAGAGTACTAGAGTGGGTTGCCTGACCCTTGATAAATACAGAGGGTCTTTCATGTGCCTTGTCAACCCTAATGAAAATTATAATAATCATTTTTTTAATTGGTTCAGTAAGAACCTTTTTATTTAATTTATTTATTTCTTTATTGGCCCTGCCAGACAGCTCCCGAAATCTTAGTTCCCCTACCGGGGATTGAACCCACGCACCCTGCGGTAGAAGCCTAGAGGCCTAACCACTGGACAACCAGGGAATTCCCTGTAGTCAAATTTTTATTCTATGTTAGAGAGATGCTGAATTTAAGGACAAAGACTTTATATAATAAATATTTTGTGACATGCACAAGAGAAAATTCAGCTAGGTGAAGGAATGTTTTCAGATGTCTTTCAGATTTAATGTTGTTCAGTCACTTAGTCGCTAAGTCATGTCCAACTCTTTTGAGACCCTGTGGACTGTAGCCCGCTGGGCTCCTCCGTCCATGGGATTTCCCAGGCAAGAATACTGAGGTGGGTTGCCATTTCCTTCTCCAGGGGATCTTCCAAACCCAGGGATCAAACCCACATTGGCAGGCAGGTTCTTTACCACTGAGTCACCTGGAAAGCCCAGAATACTGCTGTGCAGCTAGCCAAAGGGGTGAATCTATTCTCTGCCTCTTCTGGCTTCCAATGACGGCTTCATTCCTTGGCTTGTGCCTTCATCACTTCAGTCTCTGCCTCCATCTTCACATCACCTTCTTCTCTGGGTGTGCAACCTCCCTCTGACTGTCTCTTATGAGCACACTGTAAAATCTCTTTCTCACAGTGTCTTTAATTTGATCATGTCTGCAAACATTTTTATGGGATGAGATCACATTCGTGGAATGCAGGGACTGGGTCCGAGGCTCTTTGGGGGCCACCACTTGTCCACTGTAGGGTGGGAGGGCCTGGAGGCTACAGGTTAGCTGGGGTTTGACCAGGTATGTTGTGAAACTCATGGATTCACTGACTCAGCAAATGCAGGAGTGTTGGTGGGTGACAGAGGTCTCATATCACACAAGACTGTGGAGACAGTAAAAAGATCAGTGCTGCAGGGGGTCAGGGTAGGAGAGGGACCAGTGAATAAGTAGAGCACAGGGGGGAATTTTAGGGCAGTGAAACCATTCTGTATTTCATAATGGTGGATGTCATTATAAATTTGTCCAAACCCATAGAATATACAACACCAAGAGTGAACCCTAATGTAAACTATGGACTTTGGTGATATATCAATATTGATCCCTCAATTGTAACAAATATACTGCAGCAAGATGTTGATAATAGGAGCAATTATATGTGTATGGGGGGAGAAGATATGTGGGAATTCTCCATATTTTTAAAATACCTTTTATTTATGTATTTGACTGTGAAGGGTCTCAGTTGCATCATGTGGGCTCTTCATTATGCCGGGCAGGCTTCTCTCTAGTTGTGGTGTGGGGGCTTATTGCCACCAGGCAAGTCAGATCCTTGACCCCGCATCCTGAGTTACAACCCAGATTCTTAACCACTGCACCACCAGCCAAGCCCTTTCTGTACTTTCTGCTCAATTTTCCTATAAACCTTCTTGTTGTTTAGTCACCAGGTCATGTCTGACTCTTCTGTGACCTCCATGAGCTATAGCCCATCAGGCTCCTCTGTCCATGGGATTCTCCAGGCAAGAATACTAGAGTGGGTTGCCATGCCCTTCTCCAGGGGATCTTCCCAACCCAGGGATCGAACACTTGTTTCCTGAATTGGCAGGCGGATTCTTTACCACTGAGCCACCTGGGAAGCCCTTCTGTAAGCCCAAAACTTCTCAAAAAATTAAGTCTATTAATTTTGGAAAATGTTTATCAAGGAACAAAGGTACTCAGATAAGTCTGAAAACAAGGACGAGGCTACCAGTTTGCCTTGAAGAGACCAAAAAATATTTTCAAGCTCTTGGCATTCAGAAGACCTGGTGTTGGTGCAGGACGGACAAAGATTGACAGAACAGGATCAAGAAGGAAGTACCTGTGTCTGGGAACGCAGCGGACGCTGCTGTCCAGAATCAGATGAGGCGGGAAAGGATGTGCCATTCCACGCACTCTGAGACGCCAGCCCTCATACGTCTGGAAACTGAAGATCGCAGACCGCACCCAACCTTACACTCACCAGAAACCAAAACGCAATGCAACACAAGTTCAGGGAACGACAAGCACAAAGGCAACATTAACACAAATACGAGAAGAAGGGAGACGGTGAAGATATAAACTCTTAGGGTAGAGAAGCCCTTCTCAAGTAAACACAGAAACAAACAATCACAACAAGTGCCTGAAAGGAAAAAGTCTCGTAGATTTGGTTACTTTAAAATGAAAAAACTTCAGCAGGACAAAACATGCCAGAAATGAACATTAATTCACAGACAATGAAAAGAGGCATCTTTCAAAAGCGGTATAAATGTCCAATAAGCGGCGGAAAAGACGTTCATCCTACGGGTTAAAACAAGAAAGTGCGAATTAAAAGAATAATGAAATTCCACCATGCACTTGTGTGGGTTGAAATTTTTTTTAGTTTGATCCTTGCAAGTGTCGACAGTTCCTCCAACACTTCACTGAGATTTTGGGGGCATTCCTTTTTTGGCCGTGCCACACAGCCTGCAGGATCTTAAGTTTCCCAAACAGGGATTGAACCCATGCCCCCTGAAGTGGAAGCGCAGAGTGCTAACTACTGGACCACTAGGGAAGTCCCTATGAGGCATTTTTAGATTAACTATAAATGTCTTTGGCTTCCCTGGTGGCTCAGTTGGTAAAGAATCCACCAGCAACGCGGGAGACCTGGGTTTGATCCCGGGGTTGGGAAAATCCCCTGGAGGAGGGCATGGCAACCCACTCCAGTATTCTTGCCTGGAGAATTCCATGGAGAAGGGAGCCTGGCAGGCTACAGTCCATGGGATCGCAAAGAGTCAGACACGCCTGAGTGACTGAGCACACAGCCCAGCATAAATGTCTTTAAGGGTATTTGCTTTTTTCAGCTCTGGGCATCTTCCTGAGGAAACGCTCATGCTGGCCACAGAGGCGTGGGCAGATCCCTGACTGTCACAAGAGGGAAGAGGGGGACAGCACTCGTGCCCACAAAGGGAGATCTTTAGTAGATGTGTCGTGGCCAGACCACTCCCAAAAGGGTTCTTGCCAACGTGTCCCCCCACCACCACCAGAAACAAGAATCCTTTTAGGGAGGGAACTTTGGTCTCTCTGAAGTGGCCAAACTTTAGGAAGAGACTGCAATTTCCAAATATAAATATCGAGGTACAGGGATGTGACCCCTGAGTGAGACAGCCCACTGCGCTCATGCACCCCTCAAACCAGGTCCATATGAGCCCTGACTTGGTGGAGGCGCTTCTGGGGAACCTGGCCTGAGCACTGCTATTCCAGGGGTGAGGAGAGCCCTAAGATCAGAGTCCCAAGTCCAAGCCCGCCACCTCCAGTTGCCTCCTTCCTCCAGGGTGTCCCAAATGGACCCCAGGAGAGTCCCCTGATGGAGGCACCTGGAGATAAACAATGTCAGTTACACAGTGTGAGGAGAGCACCCAGGACCAGCCCCCACCAGCTACAATTCAGAAAAACTGAAGCCTTCCAGAGGGCACCCAGATCTGAGACAACCATGGGGTGGGGAAGGGGAAGGCTATCCACATCTCCTCACACTGGTTCTCCTGCAGCCTCAGCCCCTCAGCACCAACATGTCCCTTCTCGGTACACAGAGCAAAAACCTTGAAGCCATCAGTGACTCGCCATCTCCCATCCCTGAGCACATTCTGTCTGCTCTACCTTTGAAATATTAATCTGCCCAGAATCCCACTTCTCCCTACCCTCACTGTCTCCACGGCCTGGACAATCACAGTCGCCTCTTCACTGGGCTGGCAGCTTCCAGTTTTGCCCCGCGCTCATAATGTGTACCGGGCTCCCGTTAAAACTAAGCCAGCTCACATCCTCCTCCACTCAGAGCCCTCCCTTGGCTCCTGCTCACCCCACAGTAAAAGCCAAAGTCTTCACCATGGCCCAAGGCAGCCTGCTTTACGGAGGTTAGTGTAATCCATACCTATGTGTATGCTTTCCTTAAAAAAAAAAAGTGAATAGAAAGTAACAGAGTTCATCACACACCAGTAAGGGCAATTATTGTTTAGCAAAATTTTGTTCTAACAAGGTATGTATGATATTAACATTGTTGTCATTCCATCACCCAGTCACGTCCAACTCTTTGCGACCCCATGGACTGCAGCATGCCAGGCCTCCCTGTCCATCACCATCTCCCAAAGTTTGCTCAAGCTTCACGTCCATTGCTTCGGAGATGCCATCCAGCCATCCCATCCTCTGACGCCCTCTTCTCTTTCTGCCCTCAATCTTTCCCAGCATCAGGGACTTTTCCAATGAGTCAGCTGTTCCCATCAGATGACCAAAATACTGGAGTTTCAGCTTAAGCGTCAGTCCTTTCAGTGAATATTAAAGGTTGATTTCCCTTAAGATTGACTGGTTTGATCTCCTTGCTGTCCAAGGGACTCTCAGGAGTCTTCTCCAGCACCACAGTTCAAAAGCATTAATTCTTCAGCACTCCACCTTATATAACACATAATATTAACATACATGTGTTTTATGATACGATGGATTTTATGTTTATGATACATATTAGGTATATGATACATATTCATCTGTAGTTTTTCTAAATGCAACACAATAAAACAGGAGATATCAGACTACATAGCACATATTAAGGGTAAATTACTGAAATGTTCGTTGCAATGATAAATTTTACATACACACAACACACAACATATATGATGTTATGTGACATATTACATAAAATGTTTTTATATTCCATTATATACTATGTCACATAATGCAGGAATTACACAATGTATATCCAACACGGAGGGTGAGTTGTGAATTATTATACATATATATGGTGGATTATATAAAACATAGGTCTTATTTCACCTTGCTGCTGTAGATTGAGATGGAGACTCTGCAATCTGAGAATGGCAGGGTTATTGCGGCATCTCCAGGAAGTAGCTCCCGTGGGTGGGGACGTGATGGATGCAGGCCCAGGCAGGGGGGCGTAAGAGCTGACCTGATGGGCGTGTCGGAGCTGGTTGGCCCCTCCAGAGTTGTGCCAACTGAGGCAAGGGGGCCAGCCTTTGTCCTCTGGAGCCCTTTGCCCGTCCTTCTTCCCTTGCTTACTCTGTTCCAGGGGTCAGTAAACTCTTTTTATGTAAAGGGCCAAATAGTAAATATTTGCATCTTTGAAGGCAAAATGGTATTTTTCACAAATGACTCAACTCTCATTGCCATGCAAAAGCAGCCATAAAAAGACACAAACAAATGAGCGTGGCTGGATTCCAATAAATCTTTATTCCCAAAGACAGGCAGCGCCAGGCCCTTAGTCCGCTGACCCCAGCCCTGTTCTCATAGCAGAGCCTCTTGCAGGTCCAGGAAGAGGCAGACCCCCCCCCACTGTTGCAGGGCCTGCTAACCCTTTCTCACTCTGGCAGCTGCCAACAGGGCTCCTCGCATCTCCTCCCTGACCAGCTGATCTACACCCCCATCTCCATTACTCCTGAACTCTTTCTTCTCAGCCCCCATCACCCAGACCCGGATTAGTTTTTCTTCTTTCTTCCTTCCTGTTTTTGGCTGTGCTGGGTCTTCGTTGCGGTGCACAGCTCTCTAGCTGTGGAACATGAGCTCAGTAGTCGTGGCTCGAGGGCTTAATTGCCCCAAGACATGTGGGATCTTAGTCCCCACCCCACCCCCAGGGATCGAACCCACATTCCCCTGCATTGGAAGGTGGATTCTTTACCACTGAGCCACCAGGGAAGACCCTAGTTTTTTTCCTTTACTGTCCTTGCACTAGCTGGTGGCTCCGTGGTAACGGCAACCTTGTCTAGTTCCTGGCTGCCTCCCAGCTGCTAGATAGAACAGGGCCAGGAGCGCAGTAAACATTTGTCCAGTAAGCGGGTAGACGGTGCCCTCTCCACCCTCCTCTGGACATGCTTCTCCTCTCCTTCTGCCTATAGGGGCTGGGGGACCCCAGCCTGGCCCCACAGCATCACAGTGGCCAGCTCAGCGATGGGCCAGTGGGTCAGGTGGGGGCTTCAGGAAGTCCATTTTCTCCTGGGGTGGCTCTCCCCAGGCAAGGGCCTGCCCAACGGGGAATTCAACATGGGGGCCAACAGGGCCTGCCAGGAGATGACAAGAGGCAGAGTCCTCGGAACACCGGATGAGGCTTTTGTGAGCCACTGTTGAAGAATTTGCTTCTGATGGCTAACAGCCCTCCTCAGGAGGAGGAGTCCCTCCTTCCCAAATAACCACAGGGCAGATAACACTGGAAGAGAAATACTGGACTGTAAGCCCCCTGGGGGTAGGGTTGGGGCTGTCTCCTTCACAGCTGGGTCACCAGCCCTACACAGAACACAGTGAGGAACATGGTGGGCGCCTTGGTGACAGTTTTTTGTTTGTTTGTTGGTCAGGCGGGGCAACACCCAGGGATCAAGCTCCTGCCCCATGCAGTGGATGCGCAGAGTCCGAATCACTGGACCTCCAGGCAATTCCCTCGGTGACAGTTCTTTGAATGAAAGAATAAACGAAGGACAGTTTTTCTAAGGTTAACAGGGATTTTTAAATGTGGGGAAAAAAATACACCAACTTGAAGACAGCCAATTTGAATTACAAATTTATTCTAACCCCTTTTCCCAAGTCACAAATAGATACAAAATTTTAGCTAGCAGGAAACCAGAGCGATGAGCCATCCTCTGGTCTTGTGCGTTTTGGGGGGATTCTTTCCCCTCACATGCACTGACCCCACCCGCACGCAGTGGGTGAAGCGGCTACATCCCACGTCTCGCCGCACTTGAGTATGCGTCAGGGCTGAGTTCTGAGTCCGAGATGCGAGAGCAGCACTATATCAGGGTCAGGGTGGCGCAGGGGGTAGGAGCTCCAACCCAGACTGCCCATCTTCTCATCCCACGTCTGCTTCTTCCCCTCCTGTGTGACCCTGGGTAGTTGATGTTCCCTCTCTCTGCCTCAGTTTCCTCATCAAGGAAACCAAGAAAATAATGTTATGCCAACTATATGAAGCACTTAGAACAGTGTCCTGCGCCTAACTGGAATTCAATAATTAACTCCACCAGAGGCTTCCCTTGTAGCTCAGTTGGTAAAGAATCTGCCTGCAGTGCAGGAGACCCGGATTCGATTCCTGGGTCAGAAAGATCTCCTGAAGAAGGAAATGGCAACCCACTCCAGTATTCTTGCCTAGAGAATCCCACGAAGAGAAGAGCCTAGCAGGCTACAGCCCATGGGGTTGCAAGAGTCGGACATGACTTAGCAACTAAACCACCACCACCACTCTGATAATGACCACATCTAACTGACAAGAGAGGTCACTGACATTGATGTCACTGACACTGATGTGATGTGGGGGGCAGTTACAGTCCCTGGCCTCCAGAAACCCTGATCCAGAGATGTGTCAGTGCCAGAGTGGACCCACCCCCACCAGAGGTAACCATGGAAACAGGTACTGAGCCGGCTCACCTGGCTCAGTCAACCACTCCATCATCCTGTGGCAGCTCTGTCTCTTGCCTTCATCATTTAACCCACTCAAGTCACTTCCAATTTAAAAAGTATCCCTACCTGGGCCCACCTCCTCAGCTCCCTCTGTATCAGTGGAGGCTCTTCTAGAAGGAATTAAGATGCTATCTCAGAACCCGTTTCTTGGTTTCCTATCTGGGTGGGTCTTGTGTCCATGTGGTTTTCACCCCCCTGGGGAGGGTAGGTGAGGGAGGAAGGAGAGGAAGCTGGCCCCTCCCACCCCACCTGCAGCTGCTGGGAAACAGATGTGGCATGGGTCTCACCTCATTCGTCAAATGCTAAGATCCTGAGTGCAATGGGGGGCTGTTGATAGAGAATTGCACCCCCTGCTTTCGCTATTATGTAGAGATCTCTGCCCCCTCCCCGAGTAGTCCACCTCCCTCTCATCTTTCTTCTCACTTCTCTCCTAATTTCAATAAGCCTTGTACCCGTTTTGGAGATCAGCTCATGATTCTCAAACACATCCTTCAGCTGACTTCCTCACTCCAGGGCTCCTTTAAGTAAGCAACATCTACAGCCTGAAAGGGGCTTCCCAGGTGGCTCAGTAGTAAAGAATCCACCTGCCAATGCAGGAGACACAGGTTTGATCCCTGGGTCAGGAAGATTCCCTGGAGAAGGAAATGGCAACCCATTCCAGTATTCTTGCCTGGAAAAGCCCGTGGACAGAGGAGCCTGGTGGGCTACGGTCCATGGGGTCACAAGACTCGGATATGACTTAGCGACTAAACAGCGACAGCCTGAAAGACAGAATGCTGACTGGTGGGGCCCAGACCCCTCCCGCTTCAGAGGTGAGTCTTGGAAGAGAAGCCACGTTGTGAAGTATGGTTCCTGGACTGTTCCTCTCACTCTTGTGCTTCCCCAAATGTCCCACGGGGTTGGCAGGAGTCCCAAAGTACTCCTGGGCTGCCTCACCCAGGAAGTTATGGGAGCTTATGTGCAAAGAATCTTTGATGTAATTAAGTCAAGGATCTTGACGTGAAATCATCCTTGATTTAGGGTGAGCCCTAAATCCAATGACAGGAGTCTTCACAAGAGACAGGGAGGAAGAGAAGGCCATGGGAAGATGGAGGCAGAGGCTGGGGACATGTGGCCACAAGCCAAGGGATGCCTGAGGGCACAGAAGCTGAAGAGGCAAGAAAGCGTCCTCCCCTAGAGCCTGTGGAAGGAGGGAGATCTGTGAACACCCTGGTTTCAGATCTCTGACCTCCACAACTCCTGTAGTTGTGGGGTGTTTTTTTTTTGGTTTGTTTTGGCCGCCCTGCAGCATGTGGGATCTTAGTTCCCCAACCAGGGACTGAACCTGCGCCCCCTGTACTAGAAGCGCAGAGTTAATCCCTGGACCACTAGGGAAGTCCCTAAACTCCTGTTGCTTTAAGCCACCGAGTTTGTGGTAATTTGTTATGGAAGTCCTGGAAACTAATAACAGAGGTAAGACCAACTGGTAGCCAAGCCCAGTGGGATGGAGGTGTGAGTTGGGGATTGGAGGCAGGAGGGTAATGCTGCGTGAAGAGGGTCTGCTGGACCAGAGCCCCATGAGAGGAGGGCAAGAGCACACAGATCTACAGATCTGATGGGACATGGGGATGTGGTCATCTAATCCATGGCAGGCAGTACCCTGAGCGATGCCACTGAAGATGACAGTGGGAAGGCAGGAAAGGACACATCAGGAAAGGCCTGGGACTCTGAGGACAGGTAACCAGGGGGCTGAGGCTGCAAGACAGGCCAGACTAGCCATCTGCAGGCCCGAATTTGCAGGACTCCCAGAAGTGGGAGTGGTAGGGCACTGCTAGAAGACCCTGCACAGCCATTCCAGTGGGTTGTGCCCTAGACCAAAGGAAGGGGGTGGCGGTTGGTTCTGTTGGAAAATTCCATTTGAGTGTCTCGGGGGAAGAAACCATGGATCAGGTTAAGGGGAAAGATATAATATTTGACGGATCAACTGTAAGCCAAGATCCCCTGTGTCTTCCCCTCAAAGAGAGGAGTGATGGCCAGAGAGCCCACCTTAGAAGGTGAGGGAGGCAGAAGCACATTGAAAGACACTGCATTTCCTCACAATGGCCGGCGCCACCTGACAAAGGAAAGGAGGTATTCTGATGTCAAGGATGAGCGTCCCAGGGAAACGTAACACTGATCACCGTAAACGGGGGGCTGACAGGTTGATCTGGCTCAAGTCCGGTTCCAGGTCTTCTGCCACAGGAGTGAGCCTGCTGTCCTGCTGGCTGGGCCCTGGGTCTGTGCGGTTTGGAGTGGGCGGGAGGGGTGAGTACTGCGGACTGCACCACCTGAGTCAGAGGCTGGAGGGGCCACGTAACGCTTCACCTGCTGGCCACTGGTCACAGCAGGGTGACCTAAGCCAAGTCCCATCCATCCACATCCTGGTGGTTTCCCCTGGGCCAGCACAGGCAAGGGTAACGCAGGGAGAAGGCCACATCAGAGCACAAAAGGCCACGTCCAAGTTCAGGCTTCAGCAAGCTCCTACTTCTTGGGTGAGGATGCTGCCTGGGACGTGGACGCGGCCCCGGGGGTGGACGGCGGGTCCCCGGCGCGCAGCTGGGCGCGCACCTCTCGCATCTGCGCCTGCAGCTCCTCCAGGTCACCCTTTGGCGGCGCTGCCTGCACCTGCGTCTGCAGGGCCTCGAGCGCCAGCGCCAGGTGGCCCACCTCGTCCCGCATCGCGTCCCAGGCGGCGCGCTGCTCCTCCTCCTTGCGCCGCTGCTGCGCCTGGTGGCGCCAGTACTCCAGCACCAGGCAACCGCCGCCCACGATGAAGATGGTGGCCTCGCCCAGCAGCTCGGCACCCAGCTCGGCGGCCGCCTCCTCGTTCAGTGGCTTAATGACCGTGCCCCGGAAGCCCATGATGCGCATCTTGGTCCGCATCTCCACCCAGTGGTACACTGCGGGGGAAGAAAGGGGTCAGGTTGTGCGTTCAGGGCCCCCTGCCACCCCCGCCCCTCCACGCCTCGGTGTCCAGGTCAGAGAACTGGGGACACAGCAGCCAAAATCACCAGGCGGGTGCTTAAAAGAAGACCCTGCCCCTGGCCTGGTCTGAGGAACACCAAGTCACCCCTCTTGGGGTGACCCTGAGGGCATCCTTTAAATCTCCCAGAAGATTCTGGCAAGGGGCCAGGAATGAGAAACTGTGCCCCAGAGGGGAGGTTCTGAGACTGGGGACCAAGCTCCTGGAAGGTCACTAGGAGCTCCCAGGGCTCAAAGTCCCAGGAGGTGTAAAGAAAGGGTCAACTGCTGAAAGCTTAGCTCCTTCTGCTTGTCTCTCAAGCCACCTCCCTGGGTACCATCACCCCACCCACTTGAGAGAGGCAGAACCCTTTCCAGATCTTCCCCAAATGCAGCGGCGGCGGTGTGGGGGGCACCTCCTGGATCCAAAGAAAGGGCAGCTGAAATGTGGGAATGGATGCTAAGCGACTGTGAGCACAGGGTGCCCGAGCCTCTGCAAGTCTGGCTCCCAGCCTAGATCTTCATCGACTCTGAAGATGGAGCTCCTCACAGTAAGGTTCTGGGCACATATCCTGGAAGAAGCTCACAGCTGACTGATGCTGCTGGAACAAAAAACTTCCTTGCCTAGCTGTTTCTTTGTGAAGGAAGATTCTCAGCGTTTGAGTCTTAGAAACAAGGCAGAATGGATGCTGAACCCTGACTCACTCATAAGACAGTTAACATTCATCCAAGGACACTTGGGATTATTGGGGGTGATGTCCTGTTTTCTGACTTATCTGGAGATTCATTTTCCTTCCTCTCATTTTACTTTTAATGTATAATAATTATCCAGAAAATGTAGAACACATAAAAGGTTTTAATTAATTGTGGACTAATAATTTTATTTTTTGGACCAATAATTTTAAAGGCAATTCAAACCAGAAGAAAATATTTTAACATTTAGAACCTTACATAGGAAATTAAACAGATTCAAATTTGAATTTCTGTACATATTTTGGTTGCTGATACATCATTCATTAGAATTCTTCGGGGAATGAAACTGTAAGTATAATTTCAAGGACAAAAAGGGACAACATAAAATTTGACTGTAAAAGAAGAACTTGCTCTTTTTTTTTTTCCTTATAAACCGGGCAACGGCAGGCACCAAATCATAAGAGTATGTGGATTTCAGTAATACTTCAAAGAAAGGATGCTCCAGGTGTTTGAAAATGTTGTATTCCTAACACAACAGAAATGATATCTTTTGTAGTTCCTATTGGTCCCCCAGCCACACCATAAGAGATGAGCACCTCGTCTTTCCCTGACCCCTCTGCTCCCCATTCCTACAAGTGATTTGTAATATATATTTTATTCTTATATTTACACTCTTCTCACCATCTCCCTTGGCTCCCAACATGGCCGAGGAGGAAGCCAGCAAGCCCTCTTCCTCTCTCCACTTCATACCCCGCAATCTCCCTAGGTCAGACCATTCTTTCTCAAGATCAAGGTTTAACACACTGGCTGTTCAGGGGCTATAGTACAGTCCCTTGCACTCTGTGCATCAGGTAAGTCAGAAAAATGAAAATAAATGGCACATACAAGGCACCAATCATGGAGACACTGTTCGGTGTGACGTGACTACGCTAGAAAGGAGCCCCTGTGATGGGCTGTGTGAGGGTGGGGGCCGCCTGGCAGAGGGGCCTCGGTGCCTTGATGTGTCCTCAGGATCAGGTCAGCCAGCTTCTCTACTCTTACTCCACGGAGCACGTCAGTTTGCTCTCAGCTGGATGATGACTTTCTAGGATGACTTGACCTTCTCTTGCATGACAGTTCTCAAACTGCATATCTCATCCCATAAGTGGGTCATGAGGCCGGTGTGGTTGCACAAACTATCATTAAAAATATAAGCAAGAATGTAATTTTTAGGGAACTGGTGACTGACCCTGGTCAGGTATGATGATAACCACTTGCATGACCTGTGTTGCAATAGGAGGTCCTGATAAGGAATGAGGTCCTGCAAATGCTAACCTGGAGAATTCAGAAGGGACCAAAGGAGAAAGGATACGCCCGCCCACAGCATGTCCTGTAAAATTAGCCCAGAATTCAGGGGGAGCCCAGGGAGGAGGTGAGTGCTAAGTCACTTCAGTCGTGTCTGACCCTTGGCAGCCCCATGGACTGTAGCCCGCCAGACTCCTCTGTCCATGGGATTCTCCAGGCAAGAATGCTACAGGGAGTTGCCATGCCCTCCTCCAGGGATTCCCAACCCAGGGACTGAATCCTAGCTGCTTATGCCTCCTGCATTAGCAGGCAGGTTCTTTACCACTAGCGCCACCTGGGAAGCCAGTGGAGGAGGGAGGAGATGATATATCCTGCCAACCTCTCAGAAACCCTCACGCTGGAATCCATCTTGGCTAAGTGATGCACGAACCACCAGGGAGGAGCCTGAGTCAGAATGATTGGTCAGAGCAACAGGGAAACTAACCCCATCACCGTAAAACCTGAGACCTCGAGCCACGTGGCAGAGCAGTCCTCCTGGTTCCCTTACCCTTCTGCTCTCCACCCAGGTGCCCCTTCCCAATGAAGTCTTTTGCTTTGTCAGCACGTGTTTCTCCTCAGACAACGCATTTCTAGGTGTTAGAACAGAGCACACTCTCGGGCCCTGGAAGGGGTACCCCTTCCTGCAACATAATAAAAAATATTAGATGGACTTGGAGGCATTACCCTAGTTGGTCAGAGAAAGACAGATACCCGATGATCTCATTTACATGTGGAACTAAAACAACAAAAACAAAAAACCAAGCTCATCAATATAACAACAACAACAAAAAATACAAAACATCCAAGCCAATCTCATGAACTCAGGGCACGGACTGTTTCACAAAACTTTTATTCTTGTTTTGTGTGGGACTATATGACTGTGTGTGCGACTGGAACATGGGCAAAAGGCTGAAAGCCACTGTCCTAGACTTTGGTTGGATCCCCAAATCTCCAGACAATGTTTAGGACAGTGATATCTTCCCAACACTGAGTCTTTCAATCCGTGAGTATGGTCTCTCTCTCTCTCCACTTAGCCTCGCATTCTTTCTGCCAGCCTTGCACTTCTCTAATTTTATTTATTCCTAGGTACTAATAGTTTTGCCATTATTACTCATGGTATTTTAAACTCCATTTTCCATTTGGCTGGGGCTGGTGCACAGTGATGATACAGTTGAGTTATGTAAATAACTTTCTCTCCAGTGACCACCCCCATCCATTCTTTTTTTCCCTTTTTAGTGAAATATAACTTACACAAAGTATACAAATGTTAACTGTAGAGCTAGAGAATTTTTTTTTAATCTTTATTTTGTATTGGGGTATAGCTGATTAACAAACAATGTTGTGATGATTTCAGGTGAACAGTGAAGGGACTCAGCCATACATACACATGTACCCATTCTCCCCCAAGAGCTGCATAGTTTTGTAATATGTAAGCATCATCTAGGTCAAGATCTAGGACATTCTCACACTCCAAATGGCTCCCACCCTCAAGCCTTCTTCCAGTCGGTACTCCTAAGATCACTGTTCTGACCGCTCATGATAGATGAAAGCTCCCTGAAATCCTAGTCTGTCTTCCTCGTGATAGAGCACTCTGTTACTCTTTCTGTTCTGACTTCTTTTGTTAAGCAATATGTGAGATCCATGGTGTTGCCATGCGTTCAGCTCATCCAGTGTGTTGACTGAACAGTTCATTCACCCACACCCCACGGATGGACACTCAGAGAGCCTACAGTAGCAAGCTTTCCCAGGAATGAAACTGCTGAATCACAGGGAATTGCATAACCCAGACAATCCAACACACATCTTAATGAAGTATTTCGTTGTTAGGGGCAAGCTGACCCTAAAATTCACAGGAAATGCAGATGTCCTAAGAATAGAAAATTTTAAAGAAGATCAAAGTTGGAAGATTTACACAATCAGATTTCAAGACTAACTACAAAGCTAAAGTAATTAAGACAAGACAGTACTGGAACAAGGACAAATAGAGAACTGGGAAAGAACAGACTGTCCAAAACTGGGACCCCACATATTTGACTGCTTTTCAAATGCTAGACCCAACCTTGTAGTCTTGGAATAAATCCCACTAGGTTATAAAGTATTATCTTTCTTATACAGTGCTGGATTCTACTTGCTAACATTTTTGTTCAGAATATCTGAATCCATGTTTAGAAGGATCTTGGCCTAAAATTTTTCTTTCTTATAACGACCTCGTTAGGTTGTGGTTATCAGTATCTCATTCGACTCATAAAATGAATAAGGAAGTGTTCCACATTCTCTATTATTTAGAAGAGTTTGGGTAATGACCTCATTTCTTTCTTAAATGTTTGGAAGAATTTATCACTGAAGCCATCTGGGCCTGTGATTTTCTTTAAGGGGAAGGTTTTAAATTATAGATTCAAAGTCTCTAACAGATATAGGGCTATTCAGAGTTTCTATTTTTTCTTGTGTCAACATTGTTAATTGTATTTTTCAAGGAAACTGTCCATTTCCTCTACATTGCCAAATTTGGGGGCTATAGTTGATCATGATATACTCTTGTCATCCTAGAGTTAGGATCTGAATTCATCTTTTGTCTTTCATCCCTTTTAATGGAACTTTATGTCTTTCCCCTTGAGTAGTATTAACCTTTTCAAAGAAACATCTTTTGACTTTGTTGAAATGCCTGCTAACTCCTAGTTGTTCTTCAAGGTGTGTCTCAGGTGCTTCCTTTTTCAGGACTAAGACCCCTCTGGGCATCCTCAGCTCCTTGGGCTCCTACATCCCAGCCCTGATCAATCCTGGGTATCACTGGTGACAGATCTGTCTTCCCCACTGGTCACGAGCTCCGCAAGGGCTGGGCGCAGGCGCATTCTGCTTGCCCTTCCATCTCACAGCTGAGTTCACCTCTGCCCGGGATACCAGCCCTGCACTCCTCTTTTCCCACTGTGCCCAATTCACTTTTTAGGTCTCAGCTGGAGGGTCTCTTCTTCCTAGAGGAAGACACCTCTCTGACAGCTAGGCTGCATCAAACACCTCCTCTAGGCTGGCGAAGCTCCCAGGCTTCCCTTATCATGACACTGTTTATTCCAGGTTGAATTTTTTTTTTTTTCTTTAAATACGGATGTAGAACTCCTTGCTTCTAAAATGGATACAGAAATCAGTTTCACCCAGGCATGTCTGACCTTTCACCAGAAATGTTGGTTTCACTGTTTTCAAGTTTCTTGGGATCTTTGGCAATTCTCCCTGTTTCATGGGGAACTCCTTTGTCACTGCCTGGAGGCTAGACTGAAGGGCAGGTTCCCAGAAATGCCCAGCCCAGCACCTGGCATCAAGAAGGCACTCAGGCAATGTTTAATGAGTGGATGAACGGCTCATCTTTCCTTTGGGTGTCCTCAAATTTATTGTATTTAATGTCACTATAAGCAACCAAATTTTGCCCAAACATTCTTGTCTGTTTTGAAGTTTATATCTTAAATAAAGCTTGATGTTTATCCTATCTTTCAGGAGTCAAGAATGCTGCCCTTCCCAAGCGGGAGAGAATTTCACAGGTCGCTTTAGCCAAGAGAAAGGCAGGATTGGCCTAACCTGCTCATCTGCCCTTAGTCACTCTGCTGGAACTTTTAACATCATATCACGGTGGCGCACTGCCACCTTCAATTCTTCTCCTTTTGAATTGGGGTGTGTTGATTTACAATATGGTGACTGCAGACATGAAATTAAAAGACGCTTACTCCTTGGAAGGAAAGTTATGACCAACCTAGATAGCATATTCAAAAGCAGAGACATTACTTTGCCAACAAAGGTCCCTCTAGTCAAGGCTATGGTTTTTCCTGTGGTCATGTATGGATGTGAGAGTCGGACTGTGAAGAAGGCTGAGCGCCGAAGAATTGATGCTTTTGAACTGTGGTGTTGGAGGAGACTCTTGAGAGTCCCTTGGACTGCAAGGAGATCCAACCAGTCCATTCTGAAGGAGATCAGCCCTGGGATTTCTTTGGAAGGAATGATGCTAAAGCTGAAACTCCAATACTTTGGCCACCTCATGCGAAGAGTTGACTCATTGGAAAAGACTCTGATGCTGGGAGGGATTGGGGGCAGGAGGAGAAGGGGACGACAGAGGATGAGATGGCTGGATGACATCACTGACTCGATGGACGTGAGTCTGAGCAAACTCCAGGTGTTGGTGATGGACAGGGAGGCCTGGCGTGCTGTGATTCATGGGGTTGCAAAGAGTCGGACATGACTGAGTGACTGAACTGAACTGAATATATTATGTATTGTGAACAAGAGTTTCAGGTGTACAGCATAGTAATAGTCTTTTCGCAGATTATACTCTATTACAGATTATTACAAGATAATGTGTATAATTCCCTGTGCTATACAGTGAACCCTTGTTGCTTATCTACTTTATATATAGTTAGTATCTGTTAATTCCATGCCCCTAATTGGTCCCTTCCCACTTCCCTTTCCTCTTTGGTAACCACAAATTTGTTTTCTGTATCTGTGTGTCTGTTTATGTTCTACATATACATTCATTTGTATTATTTTTTAGATTCCACATATAGGTGATATCAAATAGTATTTTCCTTTCTTTCTGTCTGACTTATTTCACTAAGCATAACACTTTCTAGGTTCATCCATGTGCTGCAAATGGCACTACTTACTTTTTATGCCCAAGTAATATTCCATTACACACACACACACACACACACACACACACACCTCTCTCTATATGTATGTATACACACACACACATACACACACATATTAGATGTATATATATCACATTCTTTTAATCCAACTGAGGCAGGACATAGATGGGGCCCCAGGTTGAACAGCTCCAACCAGTCTCCTGGCTGATACTTGGAGACAGAAGGTATCATCAGGGCCTTGATTGCGTAAAAGCCAAAGCAACCACATTCTTCTAATTCTTGTGGTTAAGAGGATTTCCCTGCCTGATACACTGGCAGAGAAGGTCCTCAGTCCAGGGGAGAGAAAAAGGGAGGGAGGAGACACCAGCCCATAATTTGTCCTGACAACCTCCCAGAAACCTTCATGTTTGAACTGATCTTGGCTGAAAGACGCACACACACTGGGGAGGACCCTGAGTCAGACCAAAGATGGGCACAGACAAGATGGTGTCAGAGGCAACCCAAAGACTGCCCGGATGTAAGAGACTTAACTCTCTCCTATTGACACACAACTCACTCTGAGTTCCCCTGTGTTTTCTTCCACACATACTTTGCTTCTAATAAATGCTTTATTTTTGTTTCACAGTCTTAATCTCTGCTAAATTCTTCCTTCAAAGAAGACAAGGACTGAGGTCCCTCTTCTTCCCAGCAAAATCACAATCGTCTGTTGATGGGCACTTGGGTTGTTCCTATGTCTTGGCTATTGTAAAGTGCTGCTATGTACACTGGGGTGCGTGTATCTTTCCAAATTAGTGTTTCTGTTTTGTCCAGATATATGCCTAGGAGTGGATTGCTGGATCGTATATAGTTCTATTTTTAAATTTTAAAGGAAACTATGCAACATATATTGCACAACAAATGGATCAATGAAGAAATTCAAAGAGAAATTCTAAAAAATACTTTGAGATGAATGAAAATGAAATACAACATATCAAAACTCATGGGAATCAGCAAAAGCAGTTCTAAGAGGGAAAACAATTTTTGAAAATACAGTGGTAAATACAATAAAACAGATAAAATAGTTAAACTGGGGAACAGGAACTGAGGTAGAAAAGAAGATGGTTGAGTTTTCTTCTTTTTATCATAAATCATAGATGTATTTGACTCTTTAAATACTCATGTTCCTTTGACAACATTAGTAATTAATGTAATTTTGAAAACACAAATACATTTAAAAGACTTGTCTAAGCCAAATATTCAATCCAAAAGTCACAGAAAAGACATTCTTCTCAAGTCTCAAGTGTACATGGAATGTTCTCCAATTATAGATCATGTGTTAGGCAGCAAAACAAGCCTTAACAAGAAGACTGAAATCATATCAAGTATCTTTTCTGACCACACTGGTATGAAGCTAGAAATCAATTACAAGAAAACTGGAAAATTCACAAATATGTGGAGATTTAACAACATGTATTGTGCAACCAATGGGTCAATGGAGAAATAAAAAATACTTTGAAATGAATGAAAATGAAATACACCATACCGAAACTCATGGGATTCAGCAAAAGCACTTCTAAGAGAGAAGTTCATTGTGATAAACACCTACCTCAAGAAACACAAAAACTCTCAAATATACAACCTTACTTTATACCTCAAGGAACAAGAAGAAGGACAAATGAAGCCTAAAGTTAATAGAAGGAAGGAGATAACAAAGACCAGAGCAGAAATAAATGAAAAAGAAACTAAAAAGACAACATAAAAGGTCAATGAAACCAAGAGCCGGCTCTTTGAAAATATAAACAAAATTGATAAATCTTTAGCTAGACTGACCACCAAAAAAAGGGAGAGGAATCAAATAAAATCAGAAATGAAGAAGTTACTACTGATTCTACAGAAATACAAAGGATCGAGAGAGTACTATAGACAATTGTATGCCAACAAATTGGACAACCTAAAAGAAATGAATAAATGCCTAGAAACATACAATCTTCCAAGACTGAATCATGAAGAAATATTATCTTCAAAAATATATTTATGTTCAATAAAAGACACTGAGAAGACTAGACAACCATATGTAAAAGAATTAAATTGTACCACTATCCCAGGTGGCAGTAGTGGTAAAGAAGCTGCCTGCCAATGCAGTAGATAAGAGACGCAGGCTCGACCCCTGGGATGGGACAATCCTTTGGAAAAAGAAATGGCAAACCATTCCAGTATTCTTGCCTGGAGAATTCCATGGATAGAGGAGCCTGGCAGGCTATGGTCCATAGGGTCGCAAAGAGTTGGACACAACTGAAGTGACTTAGCATGCACACATCTTACACCACATACAAAAATTAACTCAAAATGGATTAAATACCTGACTGTAAGACCTGAAACCATCAAACTCCTAGAAGAAACAGGTGGTAAGCTCTTTAACATAAGTCTTGGCAACAATTTTTTGGATTTGACACCAAAAGCAAAAATAAACAAGTCAAACTAAAAAAGCTTCTGCACAGTAAAGAAAAACCATAAACAAAAAGAAAAGGTAACGTATGGGATGGGAGAAAATATCTTCAAATCATATATCTGATAAAGGGTTAATATCCAAAATATATAAAGAACTCATTTAATTCAACAACAGAAAAACCAAACAACTCAACTGGCAGAGGATGTCTGAACAGGCATTTTTTCAAAGGGGATATACAGATGGCTTGCAGGTACATGAAAAGATGTTCAACGTCACTAATCATCAGAGAATTGCAAATCAAAACCACAGTGAGCTATCACACCTATGAGAATGGCTATTATCAAAAAGACAGGAAATAACAAGCGATGGTGAGGACTTGGAGAAAAGGGAACTCGTGGGCATCGTTGGTGGGATCATAAGTTGGTGTAGCCACTGTGGAGAACAGTATGAAGGTTCCTCAAAACATTAAAAATAGAACTACCATATGATCCAGCAAACCCACTCCTGGGTATTTATCTGAAGAAAACGAAAACACTGACTCACAGTTCTGATTCTAGGAATTTATCACTTTCTTCTCCAAGAAAAAAAAGTATGTATGGGTTTATAGAAAGATCTGGAGTCCAGAGGAATGCATGTTAACCCCCACATGCTGGGACCATTTAGCAGGGAGCTTCTTTCACCTGCTAGGCCAGGGGCCTGCTCTGCATTCAGTTACCCAGGGGTGCACCCTGGGCACCAGCCACTCCTGAGGGGCTGATCTGCAGGACCACTGGGGCGCACCAGGAGGGGACTTTATCAGTGACTATTAGGGCCAGAGGCACGTGAGTGGTGCATGACACCATTTGATGACCTGAAGTTTTATGGCCATGTGATAAGATCACTTGAATAACCTTCATGGGGAAGACAGGTTCTTGGGAAGTTAATCACAAATATCTCAGGAGACTTTGGATCTTTCTCGGGAAGCTTTGTTGCTGCAGTGTCAGTGTGCACCAGCCAGGAGAACCCCAGAGGGTGGCGGGCCCCGCCAGCAGCCGGTGTAATGGGGCCCAGGGTCCACTCGAGCAGGAGGATCTGACACATCACCTTCTCCAGTAACTACCCTGCTGGAGACCCCCTGGACCCAGTCAGTCCTCACTCTTCTCTCCTCTGCCTCCTGCTGTGGCCATTCTCTTAACAGCTTGCCCTCCCTGAGCCAAGAACCCGGGGTGAGTATAGGAAGAGGAGGTGTGAAAGCCAGGATCTTCTGAAGGGTGGTAAATGTGAGGTGAGATGTGGGTATGACAGCCTTCCAAGCAGGAGTTGTAAATTGCAGATCTATGATCATAAGCTGCAAAATCAATGTGGTATGTGGTAACCAGCGTCTCTTTAAAGTAAAAACATTTTAATTCACATTGTGTAATTTCAATTACATAAAATTCTAGAAAATGCAAGCTGCTCTCCAACAGATCAGTGGTTGCCTAGGGATCGGGGAGTCACAGGCAGGGGCTGGAAGGGGCACAGGGATACCCTGGGGTGACGGCTATGTTCACTCTCTAGGCTGTGGTGATGGTTTCATGGGTGTACACGTTTGTCAGAACTTATCAAGTTGTATACTTTAAATACATGCAGTTTATGATGTGTCAATTATACCTCAATAAAGTCATTAAAAATTAAAAGAGGAAACCTCCCTGGCAGTCCAATGGTTAAGAATCCACCTTCCAGTGCAGGGAATGTGGGTTCAATCCCTGGTTGGGGAACTAAGATCCCACATGCCACATGGTGTGGCAAAAAAAAAAAAAAAACTAAAAGAAACAGACGAGAATAAAATAGAGTAGAACAGACTAAGCCAGCCAGGAAGGAAGAGGAGCGGATGTTAGCTGGGTGAAGTCAACAAATACCACAGGAGATGAGGGCAGTCCCCAGAAAGGGGGATCAAAGCTGAACTAGAGTGAAGAGGGGAGGGGCCCAAGACACTCCCAGGCAGGGAGCCCGCCTCCCAGCTCTGCCCAGGCCCAGGCTGAGCTGTTTCTGGCCCCCAGGCGATGTGCAGGTGACTCAGTGGAGGCAGTGTGGCCCTGGATCCCAGGGAGCGCACGGAGAGGGCTGTGGGCTCTACTGCTCCTTCCATCAGAGCTGCTCAGTTGAGATGGAGCTCCTGGTCATCTCTGAAGACAATACCAAGTCAGAATAGGACAACTGCAGGAAATACTACAGGAAGAACGTCCAGGCCCTGAGAAGGCATCGTCCCCTCCCCTTACTCCTCCCCTTCCTTCCTGAACCTTCACTTTGAGGACACGGCCCGGGGTCACCAGTGGTCTCTTCTTTCCAAGATTCTAAGTTATGGACCACAGATTCCTGGTCTGGGGCTCCTTGTCTGCAAAACAGACCAAATTAGAGAGGTTTCCAGCTCTAGCCGGAGGGTGAAGGATGATGGCTAGGGAAGATGAAGCATGTGGTGGCAAGGCAGATTTCTTTCTGCAAGCAAATGAACATGCTGAGCCAAAGGCCCCAGTTTGCTGAGTTCATAAACCACAAGATGGTGCAGAAACTTCTCTCTGGACCTTCTCCTTCCTCATGATTCTCCTGAGCTGCAGGCCAGTCTGCTGGTCTTCCTCCTAGCACCAGAGAGGCAAGAGATCCAGGAGGGGGAAAGACAGGCATTCAAGGATGTTCTTTTTTTTTTTTCTGGCTGCACTGGCTCTTCATTGCTTTGCAAGGGTTTTCTCTAGTTGTGGCTCAAGGATGTTCCTGGCAGTGAGGTTTACAGAGGTAAAAAGTGGAAAATAACTCAGCTGCCAGAAGTAGATGATTTTGTTTGTGCTGCAACAGTCCCAGGTGACTGGGCCTTCCTGTACCAACAGGCTGCAAGGTACTTCCCCAACTGACTGACCACGCGAGACCAGGATATGAGTTAAGAGTCCACCAATGAGACGCATCACCCAGGATTTGCAAGGAGACATTACTGAGATAGGGTCCCCCAACTGCAGCTTTGCATGGGTTCTGCTGGTGAAGGTAGGTTAGGGACCTCAAGGATTTCCAAGGTAAATGTCCAGTGTCCTATTACCAACTTCAGGGGTGTGATGGCTTCTTGGCCCCTGGATGGCATTAAATCAGTGTGTTCTTCAATACAAAAGTCAAGCAGGCAGCGTCAGAGGCAGCATCTCCCCTGGTGGGTCAGTTCTGTGGTGGTATTCCTGGAAGCCCAGCCAAGAGGCACTTCTTCTAGCCCTTTCAATGACTCTGCAAACCTCATCCTTTGTATTAAATTGCTTTCTGCCTACTTTATTTGGAAATGTACCAAAAATAAGACAGATTAATCGATGGATAGAGGGATGGACTAATGGGTCAAAACGTGGTAAAGGAAGTACAGTAAGATGCTACTGGGAGACTCTTTGTGGGGGTATATGGGTATTCAATGTAAACCTCTTTCAATGTTGCTGTATGTTTGGAAATGTTTATATTAACAATAAAATGTTGAGAACCATCCTTTTTTCTAAAAGAGCTGGAGTGTTTTCTCTTTCCTGCAAGTGAACCCCGAAGATGCCGTGGTCTTAGAAATGACGAAAGCTGTCTATGGCCAATGTGGAAAGGGGCTCTGAATGTAACAGGTGAACTGAGCAGCTGTCTAGTTCTTGGCCGGGTGCCCAACACAGAGGAGAAATCTCCTCTCCAGGAACAGGGACCTCAGGGGACACTGGGTCTCCGTCTCCCTCTGCTGGCCTGAGATGAAGGTGGGACGCTGTCCCTCTGCTCCCTCCTGCAGGGGAACCTGCTATTTTAAGAGCCAGCCTTGGATTCAGCAGTTCCAAGGCTGGAGGCCCAGCGATGCTCCCTGTCCAAGCCTCAGTCTCCTGCTTTATAAAAAGGGTTTAATAATAATCCTTACCCATAGGGTGTGTGACTCCATCAAGACTGGCACCAGCTGAAGGTTTCCATACTGGGCAGCTATTGTCGTTGTTATAATCAGGCCTGGGCTGAGGCTCCTGAATCTCAAAATTGAAAAGTTTTCACTGGGTGTGGTGCAGGGAGATGACAGAAAATACACAGGGGTGTGCTCCTCCAGGCTTGGGAGACAAGGTCACTGTTAGCAATACCCAGAGGGTCCTCTTTGCTCCTACAAATGCCAAGACCACAGGCTGGAGGCAGGCTGGGCCTGGATCCAGTCTCCATGTCCTTGGTGAACCCCCTTTCCCTCATCGCAGTGACTGGTAAAACAGCCCCCAAGAGGGAGGAACAGTTCTTCCTATGTTAGACTTCCAAATAGTAAATGGAGAAGAAAAGAAGGAAACAGAAAATCAACACTGGATAAATAACACAATAATAACTGCCGCAGATAAGATCCATAGACGACGCTAAAATTAGTGGGCAGAAGTCTCAGGAGAAACAGGATATCTGTATGGTCTCAGAGTGTCTTCCCCAAGAGATTTATTTCATTTTAAAATTTTTATTTATTTATTTGGCTGTGCTGGGTCTCAGTTGCAGCACATGGCACCCAGTTCCCTGACCAGAGATTGAGCCTGGGCCCCCTGCTTCCCCCTGGGAGCACAGAGTTTTAGCCACTGGACCACTGGGAAGTCCCCCATTTTATTTATTGAGGTATAACTGACATAGAGTATTACATTAATTTCAATGACTTAATGACTTGGTCCTTGTATATACTGCAAAATTAGATTAACTACAAATGGAAAAATGCTAACTTCACACTGGACAAACCTAGCAGACACCACCTCGACCACGTGACCAAGGTCGGTATGACCAGAAATCCGGCTGATATCCTAAATTTCCTGACACAGTGCACTGAGAAGCACACACTGGCTCTGGGTTATGTTTGCCAAAAACGTGGAATTTCTTTCCAGTCACGGGAAAGCATCAGACAAACTCAGATCAAAGGACAGTCTACAGAATTAACTAACCAGTATTCTTCGAAAGGGTCAAGGAAGACAAAGACAAACCGGGAAACTGTCACAGATTAAAGGGAGCTACAGAGACGTGACAACTAACTCGGGACACCAGATGAGATCTGGAGACAGAATAAGGACTTTGGTGAAAACACTGGTGAAATGGGAATGCCATGGGTGGCTGCGTTACCAGCACTGCACTTGCGCTCCTTCCCTGGGTTTGCTTCCTGTACCATGTTTAGAGAGGATGCTATCATGGGGGGAAGTTGAAGGAAAGGTCTGCAAGAACTCTGCACCATTTCACAACTTTTCTTTAAATCTACCCTGAGCTCAAAGGAACAAGATTTAAAAAAAAGAAGAAGGGACTTCCCTGGTGGTCCACAGGCTAAGTCTCCATGCTCCCAACACAGGGGACCTGGGTTCGATCCCTGATCGGGAAACTAGATCCCACATGCTGTAACCAAGACCTGGTGCAGCCAAATAAATAAATTTTTTAAAAAAGAAATAGCCTCCAGGTGGCAAGACTGGGAGGAAATGAACCTTGGGAACATTCTCGGCTGCCAGGGTAAATCTGTTGCACACCTTTGAGTCAGTCATTCCGCTTCTGGCCAGATTCACCCTGCAGGTGTGAAAGGCTTGCCTGGCACATGAGTTCTGCAGCATCGTTTATGATATAAGAACAACAACAACAAAACCAGGAAGACCCTACGAGACTATCTACAGTCTCAGAAATTACAAGAATCTGTCAGTAGCTGAGAGTAAGGAAGTTTTTTGTTGTAGACAGACAATTCTCTCCAGGATGCCATGGAGCACAGTCAGTGAAAAGCAGTGAGGACCAGCACAGTGTCTCCTGTTTGCTGAATTCACGGAAAAAGAAAGTGGGGTGGCGGGGGTGCATATCAGCATCTGCTTGGAAATGCACAGTTGTCTTTTGTTTGTTTGTTTGTTTTTTTCTGGAAAATACTCAAGATAACCATGGTTGCCGATGTGGAGGAGAACAGCGTGCCTGGGGAACAGAAGTGGCGGGAGACTTTCCCCTACTTAACTCTTCTGACCCTTAAACTATGGGAACTTGAAACCAAAAACTGAAGACAAAACAGATAACTAAAATTTTTTTCCCCAAAAATCAACAAACAAGCCACCCTGGACCCAGAATTTGGGGTCAAGCCTGTTTAGATGAAATACTCTGCTCTTCCCTCAAGTCCCACTAAGATGGTGATCGGGTAGAAAGAAGCCAGAAGCCACAAGAACAGAGCGGAGAGGGCGGAATGGCCTGGAGGGAGTGGGGGGGGGCACCTGTGGGTGGGGTGGGGCAGGAGACCAGGATAGCAGGCCCTGGTGCCCCTGAGAGTGGAGATAAGCTGAGGACCCTCAGAACCTCTTCCCCACCTGACAGGAAGCTGCAGAGGGTGAACCAGGAGGACTCCAGGAACCGCTGAGGGAGCGGGTGCCATGCTGAAATTTTACAGGCCTGCCCCTCTGGCCTGGGACTGGTGGTCAATGCCCAGAGGTCAAGAGTGAAGGCCAGTGGCCCAGCCGGGAGTTGCTGGGAGTGAGGCCACATCGTTCATTGAGGCACTTTTTTTTAGAAAGGGGCTCTGCTGAGCTGTGACCTTGGCAGTCAGGGGCACAGGGAAGGTCTAGGCCACTGACATACCAGTAGCTCCCAGGCCTCTCTCTTCAGGAATCCAGAGCCCTCTCCCCGCTCTTCCTCTAAAGCCCCCGTGAAGTGGGTATCTGTTAGGTTTGCCAGCCCAGCATCCACTCCTCTTTCTGGAAACTCTCCCCGACCCTCCTGTGGGGAAGCCGCTCCCCCACTGTTCCCGCATGCTGTTCAGGTAAACCTGACCCTCCCCTCATCTTCAGATGCTGGCATTCAGCCCTGGGACTTTTCCTGGAATTTCAGGAAAGAGGCCTCCTCCTTCCTCTGGGGTTGCCTGGTGAGTGGGATGTGAAACTGGAGTTACTGAGGCCATCTTGTCCCCAAAGAGAGAGACTGCCTGAGAAAGAAGACAGCACAGAGAAACACAGGGCCCGTGGAGGGGACTGCGCCTTCCAGGAATTGTCTGGGTTCCTGGATGCAGCTGAGCTTGAAGCTGTACACTTCCGGAGCTTTTATGCCCCTGCCCATTAGCTTAGGATTCTGCCACTTGTAAACAGGAGTTGAGAGAGGAGTTCAAAATGAGGTCACCACCCCTTCTTGACAAATATTGAGAGACAGGAAACTCAGGGAGCGCTGAGGGGGCCATGCCTAGAAGTGTGTGCCAGAGTACAACAGGACGCTGACAGCACAGACAAGAGGCTAGACAGGTCTTCTGCACTGAGCAAGTGTTACCTTTATTAGCAGAAATCAATTTTCTTCGAAAAATAATAAAGCAAATTAATTGATTCCTTGCCGCCCTTCTTTTGTCACCATGACCTCCCAGACCAGGTCCAAATGTATTAACATGGCCCTGTGTGATCTGTCTTTGGATGCCCATCTGGTCCCACCGTCTACGTTTCAGCCACCCCAGCCTCTTATTCCTCTCATTCACACCTTGACCCTTGCACCTGTGCCTCCATCTTTCCACTGTGGCTCACTCCTCCTTGAGTTCTGAGTCATCCCCTTCTCTCCAAAGCCCTCCCCCAAACCCACAGACAGGCTAAGGTCCCCTCCAGGCTTGCCCAGCCCAGCACTGACCCACTAACTACCCCTCATCATCGAGGGCTGGGCCTGTGTCCCGCTCTGCACTGGAGACTCATCAGGGCAGGGCTGTGTCCCCACCACTGCTCAGCACAGGCCCTGGCACAGACAAGCCGTTGGGCAGTGTTAATGGACGGATGAGATAAGGATGAATACAACAGGCAGGGACAGGGTTTGTCTCACCCCTGTGTCCCCAGCACTCAGCACAGGCCATGGTATGGAGAAGATGTGCAAACGGGAGATATGTTGAAAGAATGACACCAAAAGTGAAAAGTCTGAGCTGTGAAGACATATCAAAGTGAAAGTCAAAGTCGCTCAGCTGTGTCCGACTCTTTGCGACCCATGCACTCTATACAGTCCATGGGATTCTCCAGGCCAGAGTACTGGAGTGAGTAGCCTTTCCCTTCTCCAGGGGATCTTCCCAACGCAGGGATCAAACCCAGGTCTCCCACATTGCAGGCAGATTCTTTACCAGCTGAGCCACAAGAGAAGCCCAAGAATACCGGAGTGGGAAGACATACCAGTGTGGTGAGAAAAAGATGCTTCGTTCAATCAATGCTGTTGGGACAACTGGAAAGCCAACTAGGAAAGAAAATAAGATGGATCCCAAGTGGGTTGAGGTATCGCTGGGAGGAGTTGGGTGGTGAGAGAAGCCAATACGGGAACCAGAGCCAGGGATGAAGCCTGAGCAAGAGGACAACCTCCCAAAGGCACTGAGACTTCAGGACAGAACCCATGGGGGAAAAGTCAGTGGGAAGCCTAGCCCGGGCTGGCAAAGACCTGGGTGACAAGCTGGAGGAAAGGGGTTTTGACAAGGCCTATGTGGTCCCCAGCCAGTTTCTGCTGCTAAAGAAAGATGAAGACCTCTTCCAGGAATGGCTAAAGGACACACGTCCTGCCAGTGCCAAGAGGGAGGGGACACTGATGCTAGAGGGAGGAGGCTGAAAGCTGCTGGACGGTGTCCCCAAACCACAGCCCACATTCCCACAGACGCAGACCCAGACCCACAGACAGGCACTCAGGAATAATTACAGGGAGACACCCTTGTGTAGGAGCCAAATAAGCATCGCATTGCTCCTGTGTATTCTCAACAAATTTTGGAAGAACTGTGCACCCTCTTTATACACTTTGAAGTGGTCAGATCCATTTTTTCCATCCTAAATTTAAATTATTGCAAAGAACATAATGAATTTTAAAAGAAATCCACTGCATCACTCTTTTAAGCATACGCAAAGGGCTAAAGAGCCATAGAAATGTAACACCTTCCAGGTTCATTTTAAAGATGCATGCCAGGCAGCTCTTCTTTAACAGCACTTTGCACTGTTCCTTACTCTTCTTTTTTAAAATTCATCTTATTTGTTGTATTTCTGGCTGTGCTGGGTCTTTGTTGCTGCACGGGCTTTAGTCGTGGTGTGCGGGCTTCTCACTGCGGTGGCTTCTCTTGTTCTAGAGTTTTCAGGCTTCAGCACTTGCAGCTCTCAGACTCTAGAGCACAGACTCAGTAGTTGTGGCATGTGGGCTAAGCTGTCCCGAGGCATGTGGGATATTCCTGGACTAGGGATCGAACCCGTGTCTCCTGCCCTGGCAGGCAGATTCTTTACCAGTGAGCCTCCAGGGAACCTCTAGCATGATTCATTTTAAAGATAAACACCAAGCAGCTCCTCCTGAACAGTGTTGGCACTGTTCCTTACTCTCTCGATGTTCAATCTATATTCTACTTTCTCTACAAAATCTTATCCTAACATATTTTTATGCACAAATGTCCTATTATATTTCTCTGAAACAAAAAATGTGCCTATGAATTAAGATCAAAATTTTCATTTCTTGTGATCTTAGTTAAATTTTTCTCTAAGACTGAGTCACCCTTACAATTATTATTAGTATGTGTATGCACTAACTCGCTTCAGTCATGTCCAACTCTTTGCGACCCTGCGAACTATAGCCCCCCAGGCTCCACTGTCCATGGAATTCTCCAGGCAAGGATACTGAAGTAGGCTGCCATTTCTCTCTCCATATTACTGGTATATCAGCTGATCAAGATATCATATATGACACAACTTGATACATATTAATACTATTGAGCATAAAAAGTAAATTTTGACCACAGATGCATGTCTTAATAAGGTGGACTGGGGAAAGCATTCATTCCATCAATATTCTAAATTGTTCCTTTGTTATGCTGGTTAGTTTTCGATATGGGGTAATGCATCAGTAGGAAGGGAGAGGAGATTCGCCTCTTTTTTCATACTTCTCCCAGAATTTCTTTTCCTGGGAGCAGAGCCATTGAAAAGGGAGGGAAGGAAGGAAAAGAGGGAGGGAGGAAAGGAGGGAACCCAGCAGATTCCTCAGGCAAGTCGGGTGAAACTGGAGCTCTGGAAAGGATTCCCTTAAGACTCCCCCGCAGGAGTGCGGGGCGTGGGGGCGGGGGGGTGAAGCCACATCTGCAGCCTGAAGGCCCCTGCCACGTACCACACAGTCTGCACTGCCGAGAGCGGCATTCTCCGGGGAGCCTGACCCAGAAACCGCCTCATGTTCACCAACGGGGCCGAGTACAACCACACCAAGTACCAAGTGCTGTGAAAAAGAACATGGGATAAATGTTCAAGGTACGCAGTTAAGAGGGAAAAAAATAGGTCACTGAACAATGTGAACAGTACACAATCTGTTATGTGAGTTAAGTTTATACATACAATACACCTGATCACGCCCAGAACACCTCTGGAAGGTGCCTGGGGAGTGACCTTTGGAGGTTCTGACCTCTGACTGCCTCCTCTTTCCATCAACCTCTGCCCCAGCCACACAAGCCACTGTTCTAGAACTTGATAGGCATGCTCGAGCCTCAGGGCCTTTGCACTTACTGTACCTTATGCCTGAAACACTCCTCTCCAAACGTCAATACTTCCTCACTTTACTCAAGTCTCTCATCAATCAACGGAAACCCAAATGACTAAGAGAGTGGATAAACAAAACACAGGCTATTCATATAAATATTAGAATAAAAGAATATATGCTAAAAGCAATTTTAAAAAATGAACTGATACATACAGCAACAGGAAATATCTCAAAAGCATCTTGTGAACAAAAGCTAGACATGAGCTTCATCCTGTGTGATTCCACTTACCTGACATTTAACAACACATAAAGTTCATCTATGGGCTTCCCTGGTGGCTCAGTGGTAAATAATCTACCTGCCAATGTAGGAGATGTGGGTTCAAGCCCTGGGTCAGGAAGATCCCCTGGAGAAGGAAATGGTAACCCTCCCCAGTATTCTTGCCTGGAAAATCCCATGGACAGAGGAGCCTGGCAGGCTACAGTCCCAAGAGCTGGACACAATTTAGCGACTAAAACTACAACAAAGTTAATCTACAGTGAGAGGAGTCATACAGGGCAACAGAGTCGGAGAGAAAGGAATTTCTCCCAGAGTGATGGAAATGTTTTATATCTTGAATGCTGATTATATGGGCATATGCATTTGTTAACGCTCATTAAACTATACATCTTTACTAACCTTTAGATCTGTATTGCACTGTATACTGTATTGTACTTCAATAAGTAATATACAGACAAACAAATATTAGTAACTAAATGTAAGAGGAGGAGTTTGGGAGCCCGTGAGGCTTGATTTCTTATTCAGTGTTGCCTTGGGGAACTTAACGGTCTCTGGGCTATTTCATCATTCATACAATCAGGACAATCACATAAACTCCCTAATAAAGTGGTTAATATCATTTGTTGAGATCACAGAAAGCTAATAAATGAGAACTATTATCATCAGTTAAGAAATTACTATTTAGAGTAAACACAGCTTTGAGCCAGTCCCTGGGCCAGCTGCCCTTTTTGCTGGCTGCCTTCCAGCCAGTTGAAAGCGCACCCCGACAGTGCTCCAGGTGTTCACAGACTTGTGCCGCCGCAAGCGGGAACCTTGTCTGGCAAACCTGGTCCTGTCCCCCTTTACACCAGTCACCACAGGAAACACGATTGGTTCTGTCTTTCCAGCACCTTGGCCAATCTCATGTCCCACACTCTGGGTCTAAAAAATTTCTTAGAGGTTAACCCCGCCCCTCAGGCTGGCCAATCAGAGCACGGCATTCCCAGGCCACAGGGACGGGCTCAGGGCTGGGGACGTGACCCAAGCTGCACCACTGAGGCTCACCCTGGGAAGAACGACCTCCCTGTGCCCTGGAGTCACTGGGCAGGTAACTAGTACTTCAACTGTGAGCTCCGTGAGAGGAGTGTCTTTTGTCTGTTCTGTTGTTTGTCACACCTCCTAGAATAGCTCCTGGCATACAGCTGGCACTAGATAAAGACGGAATGAGTCAAGTATACAGATGCCTAATGGACTGAAGCAAGTCCTTGTCCCAGAATATAATTCCACTTCTACTCCCTGCCCAGATCTGGAGAGTCTGTACAACTTAGTACAGAAGGCATCTGGGGATGTTAAGAGGCACAAGGGAAGCAGCTAACAGAGGCTAAGAGTTTAGTGGGCTCTAAGTCCCCGGATTCAAGTTCTGGATCTGCTACTTGCATGCTCTGTGAGCTTGCAGACATTTCTCAACCTCTCTACACCTCCATTTCCTCCTTTTTTTTTTGTCGTTAAGGAAAGTGTAGTGTTTATTGCAGGGCACCAAGCAAGCAGTCCAGGCACAGACTCCCTGATGGCTTTCAAGGAAAGGTTTTTAAGAGACAGAATGAGGCAGGGGGAAGGTGGGGTGCATGATCAGCTGGTGGACATTCTTCTGATTGGTTGGTGGTGAGGTAATCCAGGGCCATCATCAATCTTCCAATTCCAACCAGTCTGGGGTCTGCATGCTTGTGGGCAGCATATAGTTAACATCTCCCACCTGGTGGGGGTTTCAGTACCTGCAAAACAGCTCACAGGACATCGCAAAGAATACTATCTATAGCCCTTGAGGGGGAACTAATGCTCCTTGACTTTGTCCATTTCCTCTTTTTCAAAATGGGGATCATAAACCCCGGCTTGTGAGGATGTTGGCGCAGTCAAGGCTTGTGCATGAATGAACTGTCCAGCGGGAGATTCAGCAAGGCTACCTGCAGAGACTAGGAATGAGGCTGAACACACGGGGTGCAAAGTGGAACCAGATAATCGGGTCCCAGCTCTGGCACTTGGCACCCATGTGCCCTTGGGCAGGTTGCAGAGCTGCTCTGCTCGTTTCTCCGTCTGTTTAGCTATGGCAGTGATAGCGATCTACTTCATGGGGCATGGAGAAATAACACAGAGAAGGACGACAACTTTAGTGTTCACTTTGTACCATTCTTTACTGCCTTATTAACTTCATTCTCTTCTGCCAATGGGCTCCCCTGGTAGCTCAGCTGGTAAAGAATCTGCCTGGAATGCAGAAGACCTGTGTTCAATCCCTGGGTGGGGAAGATCCCCTGGAGGAGGGCATGGAAACCCACGCCAGTATTCTTGCCTGGAGAATCCCCAGGAGAGATGAGCCTGGCAAGAAGATGGTGAAGGACAGGGAAGCCTGGCGTGCTGCAGTCCACGGAGTCGCAAAGAGTCAGACACGATGGAGCAACCAAGCACACTCCTGCCATTAGAGTGCAGAAACTATATCAATTGACTACCATGACCTTCCCAGATAGCTAGAGACTATGACTCAATTCTGGTCAATCAGCAGTAAGGGGAGTCCCCTGGGGGCTTCTGGGAAAATATTTTTCTCCTTGCAGGGCCTTCTCTCATATCCCTAGAACCCCCATCCCACATCTGAACACGCACATGAACACACACACACACTTCCTCCCTTTGGACACAGCAGTATAAAGGCGTGATGCCTGGCACTCCAGCAGTTCCTTTGAGGCCTTGAGGGGAGTTACTGCCTGAACACCAAGATGGTAAAGATAGAAAGAGTCCTCAAGTCCCTAATGACATCACCAAGCCACCGAACCAACCACAAGCTACCTTCCTCCACCAACAATAAACATCCCTTAGACTTAAGGTTTGGGTAAGATTTATTGGCTGGGTTTCCAATCCATCACAGATGGGCACAAACTAATTTGTGTCTTGTTCTTTCACAATAAGCATGCATTACTTTCTCAGATTTAGTTAAGTCCTCCTAAAAAACTTCGGAGGGAAAAAAACCCTAAAGCTCCAAAATAAAATAAAATGTGATTTAAAATAAAATGTGATTCAATTTTAAAAAGAAAAGAGATAAAACACAGCACAGAATTCAGCACACACTAGGCCTTCAGCAGAAGGAAGCCACTATGGCTGTGTGCTCATCAAAGGCAGGACCCAGGTGAGTCCGGGAGCCGGAAGATCACTGAGGAAAGAGAGGGAGTGGGGGCGGGGGGGGGCGGTCTGAAGAAATCTGAAGAAATACAGTGGCTTAGGGGTCTGATGTGGGGTCAGCTGGAGCCAGGGCAGCAGAAACAGAGAAAGAACCAATTACCTACAAATGAGGGTTAAGACCCCAGTTAGAGACAGGAGCACACCCTGGGAGCACGAGCCATCAGGACAGGTTTCTAAGGAACTGACCAGGAAGTCTCAAGGACAGGTGAACAAGGAGGGGTGGATGAGGAGTTTCTCTGGTGCAGAGGGAGAAAAAGTCAGAACTCACAGTTATGTTTGTTTGAAAAAGGAGGAAGAAAGGTAAGAAAAGGGAGAAGAAGAAGAGAAGGAGAAGAAATTAAGCTTTACTAGGCATATAATAAGTCAACCCTGAATATTCATTGCAAGGACTGAAGCTGAAACTCCAATACTTTGGCCACTTGATGCAAAAAGCCAACTCACTGGGAAAAGACTGATGCTGGGAAAGACTGAAGGCAAAAGGAGAAGGGGGTGGCAGAGAATGAGATGGTTGGATGGCATCACCAACTCAATGGACATGAATTTAAGCAAACTCCAGGAGATAGTGAGGGACAGGGAAGCCTGGTGTGCTGCAGTCCATGGGGTTGCAAAGGGTCAGACACGACGAAGCGACTCAACAACCACCACCACAGGCATGTAGAGATACACCCAGAAAAGGCCTCTAGGGCCCCTCCACCGGCAGGTGCCAGCTTCCCCAGGTGCCAGACCTAAAGGCAAAGGACTGACACGGCCGCCCTCTCCTGTCCACTCAGCGCATTGCAGCTGGGCAAATCGATTCCCAGGGACATTCTCAGGTTGCAAATCAAGTCCTCACACAGGAGCTTCTTAAAGACTCCTGCTCAGAAACCAAAGACTGCACATCTAACAAGACTAGCAAGAGGAAATTCCAACAAATGCCTCTGCATATGAAGGGTAGGGATGCAAACTGAGCAGGGGATTAAAAGCAGCTGACAGCACACTCTTCTTTGGATCTCTGTATCTTAGTGAGGTCTTTGCCAGCTGTGACAGCTGTGCACAAAGAATGTCACAGCTCTCACAGAGGGTCTCATGGAGAGTTTCCAAACGCATTAACAATGTCTGTATAGGAAAATATTTTTAGTGAGAGCAAAAATATTTGGGGGGCTAGGAATACATAAAACAAAAAAATATTTAAATATTAGTTTCATCCCTCCTAAATTTTAAATGTTTCTAAATGCACATAATATATTCATAGTAATATGTCAGCACTATACACGGCTCTAATTAACTATATATATAGTTATATATATATATATCTCTCTTCATATTGTAATATATATACACACACGGGCTTCCCTTGTGGCTCAGCTGGTAAAGAATCCGCCTGAAATGTGAGAGACCTGGGTTCAATCCCTGGGTTGGGAAGATCCCCTGGAGAAGGGAAAGGCTACCCACTCCAGTATTCTGGCCTGGAGAATTCCACGGACTGTGTAGTCCATGGGGTCGAAAAGAGTCGGACATGACTAAGCGACTTGCACTTTCTTTTCACTTCACACACACACACACACACACACACACACACACATACATACATTCATACTAGAGGAGAACGCTCAAAATGTTTCCTTAATAGGAGAGCATGATGAAACTGTTTGGAAGTCACCAGCATCAGCCTGCTGCCATGTAACAAAACTGATATGGTGCTCTGGAGATTATAAATAGACTTCAGGGAAGTGGTTTTCAAACACTCATGCACACGAGGATCCTTTCTGAAGAAGATTAAAAATAAAAATGCCCAGCTCTTCCTTCCCCAGATGGACCCGATCAGGATCCTGGGTGGCTAAAGGGAGCACCCCACAAACCTCACTTTTTTTCCCCTTCAGGGCATCTACTTTCAGCTCATCAGTCTTCACAGCAGCTGTATTTAGTCTGGGGTTTGTGTAATCCTATTGAGCTCTGAATGTCAATTCTATCTGTCACTTCTTGGAGTTCTCTTTGGCTTTTTTCCCAACTCCCTGGTGATTTTTTATTGTATTCATTTGTATTTTTGTATCCCTCCTATTTTAGCCTTTCCATACATAAGCAGAGCTCTTTTGTATCCACATCTGACCATTCCTGTACCCACAGTGTTGGCAGGTCTTGAGCTGCCATATTTTGTATCTGCTGACTGTTGATCATGGTGCCTGCTTCTCTGCACCGCACACAATTTTTTCTCATGAGCTCATATTTGCTGGAACTCTACCTGAAGGAATTCTCCAAGGCCCAGGCAGAGGGGGGAGACCTCCTCCAGGGAGGGTGTATGTTTGTCCTGACCAGGTACTTAGGGGCACACAGACCCAGGTTCATTTTCAGCCTGCTGTTTCCAGGATCTTTCAAAGAGTATAAATTAAGCCTCGAACCCACACAGGGACAGTCAGTGACTGCCAATTCACAGAGGAAGACGTTTTCAATCTCTGCCTAGATCTAAGGGTGTGTGTCTCTGCAGGATGGGTTCTTTTTAGTCCACTCTTCCCCTGAGGGGTACCTTCGCTGGGAGCTGGTTGTGCACAAGGTGGTCCCCTGTCCAGCTTTCCCACAACACAGCCTCTGTCCCTGAGGCCACGTGAACCTGTCAATGTCCCCAGACTATCAGGTAGCCTCTGTGCTTGCTCCCCTCCTTGGCTCTTTGCTCTTGATTTCTCCTTGCTCTGCGAGGAGTCCCTCTTCCTCGCAGGTACAAACCGTTCATTCCAAAGGATGCTTCAAGTATTTCAGGAAGCATTGGGTAATAGGAGGTTCTCTACTCAGCCACACTGTCCTCTCTCTTTGACTTTCTCACTTTTCTTTGCTCAGAGACACACCTCCAGTCCCATCAGATCAACATAATTGCCCTGTGCTAGTTAGAAATGTTCGCGGGGAGGGCCCAACTCCTCTGCCTGTGGCAAGGCTGTGAGGAATGACTGAGGAAGAGACACCAACACCACCTAGAGGCCTGAAGTACTGACAGCTCAGCCACAAGAGGCCGCCAGGGAGTGCACCTGAGAAAGAATGCACTAGAAAGTTTAGTATTAAGATAATGATGGGACTTCCCTGGTGGTAGAGTGGTTAAGAATCTGCCTGCCCGTGCAGGGGACACAGATTTGATCCCTGGTCTGGGAAGATCCCACATGCCTTGCGGCAACTAAGCCCCTGTGCCACAACGACTGAGAACGCCCAGTGCCTGTGCCCCTCAACTGGAGAGGCCACCACAATAAGCCCGCGCGCCGCAACTAGAGACAGCATGAGCATGCCAACGAAGACCCAATGCAGCCAAAAATAATGACTAAACACACAAATAATTTTTAAAAAATTAAAAAAATACTCTAGGATGATAAATGGATAGCTGCAAGCCCCCACAAAGGCGATGATAATGATCAAAATAGTATGGTACCTGACATCTCCATATATTCAACAAAGAATTATGCAGTGCTTAAGAGCCAGGCATTGTTTAATGCTTTATGGATATATGAACTCATGGAACATGAATTATAATGATACAATTTATAGACAACAAAAGTATGACCCAGAGAAGCTAAATAACTTGCCTTGGGGCCACACAGAAAATGGCAGAACTGGGATTCACATGCAGCCAGACAGCTCAGCTTCAGAGGCTAGTTTTGCCCACTCCACCCAACCAAGTTACTGAGTTCACTCTAAGTCACTGAACTTAGAACGTGCCAGGCCTGTGCTAAGGGTATTCACGTACTTGACAGATCCTCCCATCAGACCTATGAGGTGAGTGCTACACTGTGCGGAGGAGGAAACTGAGGTACAGAAAGGCAGAGGGACTCGCCCAGGACACACACTGGATGGCAGAGCAGAAAGCTGAGTGCGGGAAGCCTTTATCTGGAGGCAGTGTTCTGCCTCTGGACAGTAATGCCCATGCAGGATAAGAACAGATTATCACAGCCAGCACCAACGACCAGATCCGCACATTCTGGGCTAGGCCTTGATATCCACTAGCTCTTGGATCCTCACGAGAATCCTGGGAGGTGAGTTCTGTCGTCACCCTCATCAGACAAACATGGATTTGGGAGTCTCGGAGAGGTCAAGCTGCTTGCCCACAGCTCATTAGTGGCACCAAGATGCCAAGCCAGGAGGGTCTCCCCTGGGGCAAACTGCCTTTGGTGACTGTCTGTATCGCGCCCTGTGTAGCCCCCTCCCACACTCCCTCTAGTCTGTGCCAGAGCTGCTGGGATCAACAGAGTGCGCTGCAAGTGATGCTGTGTGGTTCCAGGTCCTGCCCTTAAATGGCCTGCAGCTTCTGCTCCTCCCATGGAAATCCGGCTCCAGCAAGCCCTGAGAGACCATGAGGGGAAAGACATGTGGAAAAGAGAGGTCTGTAGACAACACTGAGATGGAGAGAGGAAACAGGATATTCCAACACCCCAGTCGAGCCTCCTGATGACTCCAGGCCCGGCTGCCCTCTGACTGAAACCCCCTGAGAGACCACCAGGCCAGACGGACAGAGGAACCAGCCAGCTGAGCCCAGTCAAGGCACAAAACTGTGAGAGAAAAACAAAACGGTCGCTGTGTAAAGCCCTTAAACAGTAGGTCACATTGCTTTGTAAGCAAAAGAAAACAAAAACCAACTCCAAAGCCAAAACTTGTAAGAATGACCACAGAGCTGAGCTCTTCTGAAAAAACTCTCCCAGTCGCCTGAAAGAATTACATGGCATATTAGTTTCCTATTCCTTCTGTAAGAAATGACCACAAAAGCAGTGGCTTAAAACAACTCGCATTTGTTATCCACAGTTTCAAAGGTCAGGAGTGTGCAATGGTTCTCACTAGGCTACACTCTGTCAGTAAGTAAGAGCTCCTTTCCAGAGGCTGTAGGGAAGAATTTGTTTTCCTGCCTTTCCCAGCTTCCAGAGGGGACCTGCATTCCTGAGCTCACGCTCCCTCCTCCATCTTCAAATGGATGTCTTTCCTGTCTCCTTCTTTCACCTACAAGGACACTGGGCCCACCTGTACAATTCAGGCCACTCTCGTTTCTCAAATACCTGATTCAATCATACACGTAATAATGTTCCTCTGTCGTGTAAGGTAACACATTCAACAGGTTCCTGGAATTAAGATGTGGGCATCTCCGGGCAGGGGAGGGCTCATTATTCTGCCCACCAGGGTAGCAAACTGGAAAAATAACCAGTGTTCTCCAAAGGCCTAAGTGGAAACACACTGGAATTTTCCCACTGCCCAGAAACCTCCCACAGCTCTTCCCACAGTGCACTTTGTAGGCATGGCCCCAACCTGCCTGGCATCACTGCCCTCTTTTATTTTCTCTCCCCAAGAAATCTTGGTTGAAAAAGATCGTTGCCTCCTCGGCACAGTGCGTCACCGATGATTTATGCTTCGTGCATTTACTGTTCTTTCGCAGGCAGACACACCTACTCCTCCAGCTTCTACTGTGAGGAGACGCATGGCCAGGCCCACCCTCTGTGTCTAAAGAATCTTAGCCAAAGATACAGTCGCTGTATGTGTGGGTCAGCTCGGGAGGCCTGACCCGGGAGAACACACAGTAGCCATAATGCTGGAAAACTCCAGTTGCCTGGGTCAGGGGCCATGGTGAACAGCAGTTAGCAGTATGAAGACAATACAACAACATAATTCAAAAAGCGTAAATCTGATAAGTCAGTGCATTCCAACATCAAACAGCATCTCCAACCAAACCTGTCCCCCCACTGAGCTCCTGGTGCTTTCTGTTCAGCCTGCCCCTCCACCAGACTGCCTGTCACACCCCATCCACAGGAAATCCTGCTGGAGCTACCTTTCAAATAAATCTACTGCTTATTCATTACTAAGGGGAAAAAGAAAGGTTCTTTTAGTGGTCACCACCTTAACCAAGGGATCCAAGTTACCACCACAAATGACGGAACAAACAGACATCAGGAACCCCCTGAGGTGATGTCCTTAGGTGTTCTGAAGTGTTCCTGCCAAATATGCTCAATGTGAATCAAATCAGAGGAAACGATCAGAAAACCTCAGATTGCAGGACACTATGGAACAACTACCCCAAAGTCAACGTCACAAGGACAGGGATACTGTTATAGAGGAGGGCCAGCAAACTTATTCTGTGAAGGGCCACAGAGTAACCATTTCACATTTGTGGACCATAGAAATCCATCTCTGTGTCCACAGACAACGTATAACAAATGGACATGGTTCTGTTCCAATAAAACTTTATTTACAAAGACAGGCACTGGGCCAGACTGCCAAACCTGCTGTAGATTAAAGGATACTAAAGAGGCATGATCATCAAATGCTGTGCATGATTGTTGAGCTGACACTAGATTAAAAATAAAAATAATAAACAGCTTAAAAAGGACATTTTGGGGACCAGAATATGAGCTATATATTATATAGAAGCTGTATATTAAACAATATTGTCACCAATATTATTGTTATCAATGCTAAATTTCTCAGGTGTGATACTGGTTCCGTGTTCTTAGAAAATACAGGCTGAAATATTTAGGAGTTTAGAACCATGTCCAAGACTTATTTACAAATTTTTCAGGGGGAAAAAAAAAGACTGTGTGTATACATTCATGTATGATGGCGAAGACCAAACAAATCTGCTGGAAGCTAATAAGAGCGAACTAGGGGTTGAAGGGCATATAACCGATGACCATACCATTCTTTCTTTCAACTTTTCTGGGAGTGTGAAATTTTAGAAAGAAGTTGCTGGAGAAAGAGTGTGAGGCAGTGGACAAGTGACTTCCCCACTCACCTGGACTCCTGTAGTCATCTCCTCCCTGCAACCACTCTCACCCTATGATTGCCAAAAGGATCACTGAAAAGTGGTCTCAGATCCGGTCCCTCCTCTGCTCAGACCCTCCAGTGAGTCCCAGCCATTCAGAGGGGTCCACAGGCCCTGCACAATCTGCCCCCTTCCCGCCACCTGCTCAGCCCTCAGCCTCTACTCTGTCCCTCTGTTCAGCCACACTGGCTTCCTCGATGTTCATCAAGCATGCCAGGTGCGTGCTCACCTCAGGGCCTTGGCAGGTGTGGAGACTTCGGGTGAGAAAGCTCTTCCCCCAGACACCCGCACTGCTGGCTCCCTCCTCTCCTCATATTGTCGATGAGGTCACCCTGATAATCCTATCTAAACTTCACAACCGTCCCCCAAATACTCGTCCTTCTGCATCCCTGATGTTTTCTCCAGAGCAGTTTGTGCTATCGAATATATTTCACACTTTACTGCTTTCTTTATTGTCTGACTTTCCCCCAAAGCTGAGAATGTAAGGTCTCCTGAAGACAAAATGTTTTGCTTTTTCTTCTCTGCTGTATCCATAACATCTACACGACAGCCACAACTCAGAGCCATGCACTGACCTACCATTTTACATCCACTTACTCCTCACAACAACAGGATGAGATAAGTATTATTTATAGCATAAATGCATATGCAGCATATACACAAAATAGGAATAATAACAGTGTCTAACTCAGAGTAATTGGTGAGGACTTAATGCTGTGAAGTGCTTAGCACACTGCCTGGCACAAAGTGAGTGCCCATTAAATGTCACTATTATATAATACCCACTGTACAGAGGAGGAAACTGAACCTCAGAGGGGTTAGTGACCTGCCCAAAACCACCTGGCTGAGAAGGGGGGGACCCCAGTTTGGAACCGATGTCAGTTTGACTCAAGTTGCTGCTTTTTAAACCACAACACTAAGACATCCCACGGTGTCTGGGAGAAAGGCAGTGGCAGGAAACAGAAACCAGCTCTGGGAATCCAGAATGCAGGGTTTAAGTCCCGCCTTAAAGGGCCAGGGTTTAAGTCTGGCCCAGACTCCACGTGTAACCTCAGCAATTCTCTTCTGCTCTCAAGACTTTAGTTTTCTCTTTGATAAACTGCAGGGAGTCATTTCCCCTCCCTGACATGGGGACAAAACAGTGTGAGAGTCAAATGAGAAAGCTTATAGGAAAGCACTTCAGTAACTGAAATCCAACATTTCTCCATTCTAAGATCTGCAACTCTGGCAGACAACCGACCAAACACCAAAAGATTAAGAATTCCAGGCCCTGCAAAGCAAATTTTAGGCATCCAAACTTGTAAAGAAAAGAAGTGTGGTTCCCTTAACCATTTGGCCTTTGCACACGCTCCTCCCTGTCCCTCAACATTATCCGTGTCCCTGTGATGTCTGCTGACATTCTTCTCACCCTTCAGTTCCCAGCCCAGAGGTTTTCTGCCAGGAAGCTCTCCCTGAATGCTACATCAGGTCAAGTGTCCAGTGGGCTTCCTTATCCAAGCTCTGCCCACTCTGGGTCATCACCTTGAAGGATGGGCCTGTCCTCACCCAACTGTGAGTTCCTCGAGGGCACAGACTAGGGCTGGCTTGATTCCTGCTGTTTCACCAGCACTGCCCAGCACAAGGCCAATCACAGGGTAGACACTCAGAAAACACCAACCAAATGAAGTACCAGCTGGATTAATGGTGGTTCCCTGACCTAGCAAATTAGGTTAAATTTCCTTATTCTTTGCTCCCACAGGCCCCTAGCACATAGATCATCTTCTCACAGTAGCCCGTATTTTAAATGTTTACTATGCCCTTCGGATCTCAGCTCAGGCAGCCTTCCTCCAGAGTCTAGACAGCTTTCCCGACCCCACGCCCCTGGGTCAGGAGGTCTCTCAGCTCTGGAGTTGGCACCATCCTGTCCGCTCTGGAGTGACAACGATGGATCATAAATGTGTCTCCCAGCCCAGCAAAAAGCCAGAATGGCCTGTCTACTGAATGAATGGAAGAACAAATATGGTGTATGTGTGGATTAATAAATAGACGGATGAATGTCCACTTTAGTTAAAATGACTCCTTTAGCCAGATTCCCATGTCAGGACTCCAGACTTTGCCCGGAGCCACGCCCCTAACCTAGGCCTATTCCCCGGAGTCCAACTGGGACAAACGAATGACCTAAACAGATGAAAAAAGCACCCCTGACTTCCCAGCACGGGAGGGAAACTGAGGCACGAGGTGGCGTTTGAGGAATGATGCCACACAAGGATGGTTTGGCAAATGACCCGGTCAAGTTTTTCCTCAGCTCTCCCCAGGTCCTCTCAGTCCTGGCATGCCCCGCCCAAATCACTCCCGTTGCCCACACTATTGGCTCGTCTAGACGTCAATCTTCTCGCGCTCTTTTCCTCTATTGGCTAATATTCCCAAATCAAGCGCGGGCACTTTGTACCGCCCTTCACCCCATGCCCGTTCTTACTATTGGGCTATTCGTATGCCCCTCTTCAAGGAACCCTCCCTATTGGCGTCAAGACTCTGCCGGTTCGGGCTGTGATTGGTTGTGAACAGAAGCCCATCTCCTGAGCAACCACCTGAGAAGGATTAGAGAATGGAAAGGTTGGAGGGACGTGGGGTCAGACTCACGCTGAGCCGGCGGGAGGCAGATATAGGTCTTGAAGAACTCGCTTCGGCGGGCGGCCTCCTTAATGCGGTTGGCAAGCGGCTTGCTGACCTGCCGGATGCCCAAGTATAGCAGCTTCGCCATAGGGAACGCGCCCACCACCATCTTGGCGGTCGCAAGGGGAACACGCAACCTTGCTGACTGGGAGGGGCGCCTCAGATCGCTCCCTCCTCCCCCGCCCTCTCGTCGCCGTGCGTGCGTACGTACGTGCGTACGCCCCGGGGGAAACCGCTGGGGCGGTCCATGACGTCACGGCGTAGACGCTGACGCTCCGACGTCCGCTCCTATGAATATGCAAATATACGGCGGAAGTGAGGCTGTCAGAGGGTGGTACCGTTAAACGGCTGCTGTAGCCTATATGGGTTCCCACGCCCGCTTCGGCTGACGTCATCGCCTTCCTCCGTGACGTGGCGTACCTGCGCGGCTTCTCCAAAAGAGCAGTCTTAATTAGTCCTAGTTAGGGCTCAGGCATCCCAAATGCACCTTCTCTCTCAGTTTAGAGCTGTCACTGGTCGTGAGAAACTAGCCAGGTAACCTGTAGTGAGATCCCAGCTCTGCGGTTTACCTGCTGTGTATGGCGAGTGACTTAACCTCTCTGAGTATCAGCATTCCCATCTACAGAATAGAAATCATAAGAAGGCACATTCCTTATTAGATTGTTACGAGGTTTGCATGAGAATCTTGAAGATAAATACATAATGAGTGAACTATGTTAAGTGTTTAGAATGATGCGAATCACCCAACAAACAGCCCTTATAACTGCACAGGTATTAGCATTGTTATTGCTAACTTGAGCATGAGGGTTCATTTCATCTCCAGAAACAGCTGTTTCAACCCTTTCCCAAGTAACTGACAAACAGGCCTAAAAAGGGGCCAGGGGAGTGGCACGAGGTCCCTCGGCCAGGAGAGGTTGATAGCCCAGCCTCTTGGCTAATAAACTTATCCGTTCTCAAGCAGGTCCACTTCCTCTGTTGGGGAGGAGGGTCCCTAGGGAGCTGGCTCAGGAAGGAGTTTAAAGAACATGTCCCAGACTGTCATCCCTTACCCAGCGGGGAGCAAAATCATGTAAACAAGTTCGTCTGAGAGAAATGCCTGGGTGGTGGAGTGCTAATGGGTAACTGAGAGATTCTCGAAGAGGCAGAGGGCGAGGGAAAGTCCAAAGAGCAGAGTTGTGTACAGGAGGAAACAAACGTTCAGGTCAGAGTCGGGGGACCCAGGGCTTTCCTCGGCAACCGCTCTGACTCCGTGTGGCTTTTGTCACTTTCCTGGCCCTGATGGACTCCCATTTCTCCATCTGAGATAATGGTGATACTGACATGTATGAACCCTGATATTCTAAATTACTAAGAATGCCAAGACTCCATGAAAACAACTCCTCTCCAGGATCCCTGTTGGACTGAAGGTGTGAAGGAGCTTGGGACCTATTCCAGATCCATCACCCACTCACTGGGAACCAACCACTCCCCCATTTTACAGACTGACCAACTGAGGCCAGAGACTTCACAAGGATTTATCCAGAGTTCCATGGGTAATCAGGAGAGAAACCCCTTGGGTTTCTTGAGTCCCAGCCTAGAGTCTTCTCCTAATTCTTAGGGGTGTTAGCCTGGGGTCCAAGAACCGACTTGGGAGTGGGGCTCAGGTTCCACTTGATGCATTTAGGAAACTTTTAAACTTGTACATGATTTTTTTGTGTATAATTCACTACTGTTTCCTCAGCTCCTAGAACAATTTCAGGCATACAGTAGGTGCTCAATACTTGTTGAATGAATGGAAATGAGCATTTGGTGGAGGGGTAGTGTTCAAGCTTTCATCCGATTCCCCAAGGGGCCCATGTTCAGAAAGTTTCTGGCTCCCTACATGTTCATCCTGGTAGCTGTACTGCAATGAGACAGGGTGGGAAAATTATAACACCCCCCCCACCCCAGCCAACCACCAGATCCCAGGCCTCCCTCTTTTCTTTCTCCCATAACACCAGAGCCCCAACTTCCTGCATCTCAGTGACCCAACCCTCCTCTTGCAAAAAAGTTGTCCTCATTAAGTTCTTTTTTTTCCCCCCTCATTCCCCTCCTCCTTCCTCTTTCTTTCTCTCAGGAACCTCTCCTGGGAACTTTCGGGGCAAGGGTGTATTTATGCCCGTGTGTGTGTGTGTGTGTGTGTGTGTGTGTGTGTATAGGCTTCACATCTCCTTAGCCTGGAGCCTCTTACATACCCAGAGGGGTCAAGGCCTACAGAGCTGGGTGTTTTCCTCCTCCTGCTCTCCAGTCTGGTTCTGGAAGGACAGCCATTCCTGGTTGACCCCTGAGGGCCAGGGGAGGGAGGGGAACGCCGTTAGCCAGGGCAGCAGCCTTGGCCACTCTGGGGCGTGGGAACAGAGGCAGAGGCGGGGAGGGGAAAGGGAACCCAGGATGGTCTCAGCACTGACTCACCGGCTGTGCGACCCTGGGCTAATCACTTGGCCTCTCTGGTGAATAGCGCCTGGGATCATTCCCAGAGTTCCTTCTAATTCAGGTCCTCTGGTCACCCTTTTCCCAGGATGGGCAAGGGACTAGGGTTACACAATCCCACAGGGCCTTGTATTTCTTCCATCATTGGATTCCTTCAAGAGAAATCCGAAAGCTGACACCAATCCTTGCTTGCTCCACCCTGACCCGGGTCCAGCTGTCAGCATCTCCTGCCTGGGCTTCTGGCTTCTGCCTTTACTTCCCATATTCTGTTCCCCACTCAGCAGCCTGGGACTCCTGTTAACATTTAAGCCAATCCCAAATGTTCTTTGCTAAGAGCCCCTCTGTGGTTCCCATCTACCTTGGAATAAAAGGCAAGGCCCTCACATGGATTCACAATGCTCTGGGACATTGGCCCCTGTCCCTACCTGTCTCATCTCCATTCTTAATGTCCTCCCACACCTCTGCTCCCACCACACTGCTGTGTGTACTTGCTGGCCCTCGAAATGCAGGCGCTCTCTTACTCCAGGACTTTCCACCTGTCGTCCCCTCTGCCTGCAGCCCTCTCCCATCTGATCCCTCGCCTCCTTCAGGTCTTTTCTCAAATGCCCCCTTCTCAGCGAGCCCTCCCCACTCTCCTGATCTAGATCAGACTCCATATCATTCTCTGTCCTCTCAATTGGCTTTATCTTGCTCCATTACCCTTACCAATTCCATTTTTTTTTTTTTTTGGCTGCACCACACAGCATATGGGGTCTTAGTTCACCAACCAGGGACTGAACCTGTGCTCCTTGCAGTGGAAGTGCGGAGTCTTAACCACTGGACTGCCAAGGAAGTCCTTTGATTCCAAATTTAATATTTATCTTTATTTACTCATTTACTGTGAGCTCCATGATGGCGGGGCCTGGACTGTCTTGGTCACTGTTTATACTGGCCAGTACAGGTATAAATAAATCTCTCTTGAATGAATGAATACCCTTCTCTTGTCCTAAGCCCTGTTCCCAAGCCTATCCTGCTCCCTGCTCCTCAGATAGTTGGCCAGTGGCCCTTTATTTGGGTTCTGACACACTCCCTCTTCCTCCTCAGGCCTGACTTGGAAAAATCTGTTTATCTCCAAACTCTGAAATATTCTGTCCTGCTCTCTCTCTACTCTATATGACCAGGGGCTTCCCAAGACACAAGTGATTGTTCAATACTCCACTTTCCCCTTGAATCACAGACTTTTACTCCCTTGTTGGAAATAATCCTAACTTCTTTGTCTTTGCCTTTTGGAAACTTAATCTATCGGTCCCCTCCTCTAGGAAGCCCTTTCCATCCCCCAGACTGCAACAGAGGCCCTCTTGGGTTCCCCCGGCCCCTAGGCTCCCCTGTCTGAGCCCTGCCCACTCTGGAGCATCACCCTCCCGGGATAGATCTGTCTCTTCCATTGGAATAGGAGCTGTGAAGACAGAGCCAGGGCCGCCATTTGTCACTGCTGGGTCACTAGCACCACCCAGCACAGGGCTTGGCACAGTTCTACTGAATTATCATGGGGGGTCACGGCAGAGGATGATGGCTGATCAGTGACACATCAGCCTCACTGTTTTCCTATTTTCTTACATTTTATGAATAGTAACAGGGCCTTATTTACATACAATTTGCATACACTGGGCCAGAAGGGAAGGGAGTGGGGGATTAGACCGGAGGAGTGGGGGCTCTGCAGAATTGGAGGTTCACTGTGCCGGGGGCAGCATCTTCAGCTGCACCTGGTCCCCCTGGGCGAGCGGAGCCGCCACCCAGCCGGCTGCCATGGCCTTGGCCACGCTGTTCCTCTTGGAAGTGAGCGGGGTCTCTAGGGTGAGCGAAGCATTGGCCATCTCCTGGGGCTTGTCACTGGCCAGAAAGCGGAGCAGGTGGTGCAGGGCCTTGGCCACGTCACTGCGGGCGCCCTCGTTGACGAGGCAGTAGAGGATGGGATCAGCCACGCAGTTGAGGCTGGTGAAGGCCAGCGAGCTATGATATGCCGAGAAGACACGCTCCTCGAAGCCACAGTCCCGGGGGCGGCGCAGGTAGACGGCGCTCCGCGAGAGCAGGAGCACGTGGTAGGGCGCAAAGCAGACCAGTACAATGGCGATGAGGCTGAGGGCCAGTCTCTTGATCTTGACCTTCTCCTGGCGCTCAGTGGACACGCTGCCCCGCACAGCCCGCAGGATGCCACGGTATGATAGCAGCATGAGCGCCCAGGGGAAGAGGAAGCCCACGAAGACTCGGTAGAGGTTCATCCAGGCCACCCAGCCCTCCATGGGGAACTTCTCGAAGCAGAAGGTGTGGTTATAACGGTCGCGGAAGAGCTCGTCATGGAACAGGGGTGCCGAGTTGGCGCCCAGCTCCGTGGCCCAGACCACAGAGCTCACGGCCACAGCTGTCTTGACACGGCGCAGGCGGGCGAACCGCAGCGGGTGGGCCACAGCCAGGTACCGGTCCACCGAGATGCAGCACAGGAAGGCGATGCTGATGTAGATGTTGGTGTAAAAGATGAACCCGAAGAGCTTGCAAGAGCCAGGGCCGTGGATCCAGTTGTCGTGGTGCAGGAAGTAGTCCACCCACAGTGGCAGCGTGCAGATGTACAGCAGGTCAGCAATGCTGAGGTTCATCAGGTACACGCCCAACTCGTTGCGTTGCCTCACCTGGCGGTAGGCGGCCCACAGGGCCAGGCAGTTGGTGGGCAGCCCCACGCCAATGACGAAGATGTAGAGGGAGGGCGGGAAGAGGTGGTCCATGCGGGAGTCCACGTGGCAGCCCTCCAACGTGCGGTTGCCCATCCTCGGCACTGGGTCTTTCAGGGTGCTTCCCCTGGCCCACGGGGGCTTGGGGCCACGGGGGGCGGGAGGCCATCAGGCCCCCCTGAGCCCCCTCCTTGGAGGCTCAGGGGAACATGGTGGGAGGCAGTTCACGCGGTTAGAGGATGAGGTGGACTGAAAATTGTGGGCCAGACTGGGCAGAGAAGGACAGAGGCTTCAGAGAGAAAAGTTGGAGAAGGGATAGAATTACGACAGGAGGGAGGTTTGGGGGTGGCAGGATTAACAACGAGCTTTGTCAAGGAGGTTTTATAGACCCAACCAGAGTATAAATGGGAGAGTATTGGGGTAACACACGATTGACCAAGGGGAGTGTTTATACGGGAGGTGAAGGCATCAGTGGGCAGTGGTGAGAGACAGAGATTTGTGGAGGATATAGAAAGTAAGCGTGGCTATGCTGAAGTAACAGTGAGGTGAGATGTACTAGAAGACGCAGGAAATGTATGCGGTAGTGTTGAGATAGGGCAGTTCACAGTTTGGGAGCAGAGGAGACTAGGCCAGATGGATGGGGGTGCTGACACCTGACACCTCCTAGGACCCCAGTAAGAAATATGGAAATAAGGGAGGTAACCAAAGAGGCGAAGACTACAAAAAAAGGGGGGTGTCCTATGAGGGATGAAAGAGAGAGAAGACTCAGTCTGGGGAATGTGGGAAGGGTTTTAAAGAAACAGGAAGGTGGTGAGTAAGGGCTCTATCAGCACCAGGTTACCAATACCGGAAATTTAAAGGGACATGGGAGGGGCTCCAGCTTGGTCCTGGTGGGGGCTGAGCAGTTAAGACGAGGTGGCCCTGCTTCACAGTTCAAAGCTGACTGCGGTACCTGTGGGGAAAGAGAACTGTCATGAGAGGTGTCAGGGACTTCCCTCTGCTCCCCACACCCTTCTGTGAGCTCCAGAGGGTAGGCCCCTTAATGATGCTTAATCTAAGCAACAGATCACTGAAAACACAGATTTGAGATGTCAGTTATATTTTTTCCCTAATTGTTTCTTTAAAACTTTCTTCAAGAAACCATATAAAACTGGCACAAGTCTCATATCATGCTTTGGGAAATGCTGAACTAGTCTCACCTATCATATCATAAACATTGAGACAGGGTCCAGAGAGGCTGGGTCACTCCCCTCAAGGATGTACAGCAAGGCAGTGATAGAATCAGCTTCCTACTCTTAACCCAGGGCACTGAATTCTTGACAATGATGATGATGGTAGTGATAATAACAACCAAAGTTTTTCTGAGTCCTATTACATAGCAGATCTTGTCTTTAGCACTTTATGGATGTGAGTTTAAAATTTTCAAGAACCTTATGAGGAAAGTACTGTTACTCCCCTATTTGACAAACTGAGGCACAGAGAGGTTCAGAGACCTATCCAAGGTCCTGATAACGGGAGCGGGGAAAATCTTGGCTTTCGCCTCCTTTCTCCAGCCTGAACGTCAGTTTTCACCCAAGAATAATTGGACAGAAAGGGGCCCTGGTCTGACAGCCCATGGAAGCATAGCTGCAGGGGGCTGGGGCAGGGAAGTTATGAGAACTCAATTGACCAAGGGGGAGCCCTGGGGGCAGTGCCAGGAGTCCCCTCCCTCAGAGACCACCCCCTTCATTGTCTCTTTCCGCTTCCCTCTGACTTCCCTGAGTGAGAGTCTTGGGCCTGTCGTGCCCTGGTCCTGGGGAGATCTTTAAGCACAGGGAAAAAGACAGTGTTGGACCAAGCCCTGGACCACTGTCAGCCCCCAAGAGGATGGGAGTGAAGTCCTGAAGTAGAGGCATCTTTAGAGGCCATTCCATCCAGCGGTTTGCATCAGTTTGTAGGCTGTGGAACCACTTTTTAAAAAAACATATCTCAACAGGAAACCTCATCTAAGACAGTGAAAAGGGGAAGCTACTCTGTGCTCTAGATAAAAGGAGGTGGTGGGAGGAAGTCCACCTCTGAAGAGTCCCCAGGACACATTTTGAAAACCAGTGGTTGACTCAGTAGGACAGATGAGGAAACCGAGGGGCCAAAGAGGGGAAGGGATGAGACCCAAGGCATCCAGCAGGCTCACGGGAACCTCCCCGGTGCCTGAGCAGTGTCTTCCCATGGGAGAGTGCTCTGGGCTCTCCCTAACCTCCACACTAAATTCTGTGCCCACGCGTGTCTCTAAAACCCCGGCCGCTGCCCACTCTGCTCCACCACGACCACTGGCTTGGACCTTATGGTTGAGCCTCCCTGAGGATTTCCTGCCTGCCACTCTGGCTTCCCTCCACTCACTCCCCACGTGGGGCCCCATGTGGCGGCCAGGCAGGTCTCTCTATCATGTCAGTCAGCTCTTGTTATTAAATCCTTCTCTGCTTGAAATCCTCCAATAACTTCCCCATGGACTTGGGACAAAATCCCAAGTCTTTCCCCAGATGACAAGGCACTGCCTGCCCAGCCTCTGCAGCCTAGTTGACTTTCATACCCACCTCTCCCTCCCCCTCAGCAGACTCAAGGCTGGACCTTCTTTCCAGCCTCACCACCTCTGTCCTTCCTTCAGATCTACTTAGGACTAGCTCCTATATCTCCATCACTTCCTCAGGGTGGCCCTCTGTACCCACAGTCCTGCCCACCCACACCCACACACTCTGTGTGGAGGAATTACAGAGATCTTGAGATAGGGCTCTTCTTTTCCAGGAGGTTACATCCTATTTGAGGAGAACTTCAGTTCATCCAACATCTGAGTGCCTCCTCTGTGCCCCGCATAGGACTGAACACTGGAGATAAATATAAATAAGACATGATTTCTGCCATGATAGATGGCTGGTGGGAGAGAGGTACACATGTCTGTGAGGTGCTTTTTGTTAGTTTATTCACAGCTGGAAAAGGTTGTTGTAAAAGTCAAGGCAAGAAAGAGGGCTGAGTCAGGACAGAGGCAATGGCTATGAAGTTGATGTTAAAGGGATAGACTGAATAGATTGGGTACTTGGAAGTTCAAGAAGTGAGGGAAATCTGTCATTATTCAAGGAAATTTAGAAAAGGCACAAATGAAAAATGAAAATATGCTTATCCATAGTCCCAGTGCTTCCTTGGTGGCTCTATGGTTAAAAAAAAAAAAAAATCTGCCTGCCAACGTAGGAGACAAGGGTTCCATCCCTGGGTTGGGAAGATCCCTTGGGAAAGGAAACAGCAACCCACTCCACTATTCTTGCCTGGGGGAAAACCCATGGACAGAGGAGCCTGGCGGGCTACAGTCCGTGGGGTCGCAAAAGAGTCAGACATGACTGAGCAAGAGTCAGACACGACAGAGCGACTAAACAACTCTCTTCACATCACCTTGCATCCTGTTTGTGTCTGCCTGTCTGTCTTGAGTGGATATCTCGGGAGGGCAGGGACTGTATATTGACTGTTGTAGCTCTCGCCAGCACCCAGGACAGGCCCAGCATACAGTAGGCACTCAATAAATGCCTTTGGCTGAGGGAACAGGCATTTGGTCAGCCACTGCTTCCACACAGGCACCACCTCCCCTTGAGGCAGCAGCACCCCCCACTTCAAGCTCCAGCAAGTCCCTGCAGGGTCCCAGAGATAAAGAGATGAGGAAGGAAAAAGTGAAAAGGGCAGGCTCTCTCTGCTGCATAATTGACTTTGAAAGGTCAGGGCTGAGTCCCGCTTAGTAAGTCCTACCCCCTGTGGGGTCCTCCGCAACAGAAGAGCTGCCCCCACCCCAGACTCACAGACACTCCTGGATCCTGTGGAGATGGGAGGGAGGGGGCTTGCTCCCGACTGGAACAGTACAATCCGGTCCCTCCCTTTGAACTGAACCACCCCTCCTCCAGCCCAGAACAAATCACTCAAAACACCTCTCTCTCTCTGCCCTGGGTCTCTCCTTCAGCCTGTAAGACCAAGGGAATTACTTCTCCTTCAGGAGCCTCAATGGCACCCCACTCCAGTACTCTTGCCTGGAAAGTCTCATGGATGGAGGAACCTGGTAGGCTGCAGTCCATGGGGTCGCTGAGGGTTGGACACGACTAAGCGACTTCACTTTCATTGTTCACTTTCCTGCATTGGAGAAGGAAATGGCAACCCACTCCACTGTTCTTGCCTGGAGAATCCCAGGGACAGGGAAGCCTGGTGGGCTCCCGTCTATGGGGTCACAGAGAGTCGGACACGACTGAAGTGACTTAGCAGCAGCAGCAGGAGCCTCAGTTTCTCCTTCTGCATGAAGGGGAGGTGGGACACAACTTTTATATCAGTTGCATCACAGATACAAAAATCTTTGGGACTTCCTGGTGGTCCAGTGGTTAAGGCTCCTGGCTTCCACTGCAGAGGCTGTGGGTTTGATCCCTGATTTGAGGAACTAGGATCCTGTATGCTGCATGGCATGGCCCCTCCCCCACCCCCCCCAAAAAAAACACAGAAGAAAATATCAATTTGATACAAACTTACAGAAAATTGAAGAGGATGAAACATCTCCCAACTTATTCACAGGGAACTATATTCAATATCCTGTGAGAAATGAAATATTTCCTGCCGAATCAGTAAAAGAGGATGTCACAGTCACCAGCAACTTCGGCCACAATGGATGGTGAGCTGGTGAGCCTTGAGGGAACTCAGGAAGGAAAGAATACCTGCCATCTAGCAGCCATCAGACTGCAACCACTCCCCGTGGTGAGTCCCCCCCCACCCCCAAAAAGCTCAGGATGTGAAAACACAGGATACTGGCCCCAGATAGCTGAGGTGCCTATCAAAGGAATGATTTCACTGAGCCCAGACTTTGGCATCTTCCCATAATACAGAGAAAAGCGCTAAATTCCCTCAACTTGGGATATCTGGTTTTCTTTAATTGACAACAATCTTCCGATGTTCAGACTACCCACCCTTTGTTGCAAAACATCTATATAACCTGGCTCCTTGGAGCATGTTTTCTCAGGGTGACTTGAGATGCTATCTCCCAGGCTTGAAGTCCTAAAACTTCCCACCCAGTAAAATGTAACTCTCAACTTATAGGTTATGAATAATTTTTTGGGTGTGAATATTTTCTTAACTCCACATCCGTGACAAACCATAATGGAAAGAATATTTAAAAAACAAGAATGTGTATAACTGAGTCACTTTGCCATGCAGCAGAGATTGGCATAACACTGTCAATCAACTACTGTTCTTGTTCAGTTGCTAAGTCGTGTCCAGCCCTTTGTGACCCCATGGACTGCAGCACGCCAGGCTCCTCTGTCCTCTACCATCTCCTGGCGTTTGCTCACAGTCATGTCCATTGAGTCAGTGATGCTATCTAACAGCGCCAAAATCAACTATACTTCAATTTAAAAAAGAAAATGAATTTTAAAGAAAGAAACAAAATCCTTGGTAGAGGTGATATCATCTATAAATTGTGCAGTGTTTGAACAATTATTACTATTCCACAGGCACTGGGGAGCTGACATGAGAAATGAACCAGTTCATAACGGAAGGAGGCAGTGAGCCTGGAGAAATTCCCTTTGTCCCACCCTCTCAAGAACCCCCCAGTTCTGCTGAGGCTGGGGTGGGTACACAGGCCGGAGACTGATTTCCTGCAGACAAAGGAAATGTACTTCCCATTGCTAATTTCCTCCAGGGGACACTCGCCCCTCCCTCCTCCTCCGGTCCCTCTACTTCAACCCACCTGCTTCTTGGAGGATGCTAGGCGTGGGGGGAGGGGCATTCAACCCTCTCTTCTCCCCTACCTGAGATATGCCCAACATCAACCCCACCACATATAAAGATAGCATGGAATGGCAGACTCTTAGAACTCCACAATGCAATAAACCTATATGCCACAACTGGGGGCACAAGGTTATTTGACTCCTACCTGATACAGACGGGGAAACTGAGGCCCAGGGCCACAAGGCAGTTAGCTGTCTAAGTCACATGACGTGTCAAGGCTGCCTAGATCGCTAGTTCTTAACAAAAAAGAATGTTTTCTCTCTTCCCTCCCTGCACTCTTGTAATTTTTTCTCAAGTCTTTCTGGGGTTCTCAGCCCTCTTTGAGACTCTGCTGAAAACCCCACAGACTCTCTCACCACCAGAAGGCAAGTGATCTCGGGGGTCTTGCATGCCCCTCCATCACCTGACTCCCTTGCCCAGCACTCTCTCCCCCAACCCCACACCCCCGCTCCCTCCTGGTCCCTGCTGGTCCCTCCCAGAGGGCCAGAGAAGAGAGATAAGTTGGGAATGTGGAGCGATAGTGGGGAGACAGAAAGGACTGTCAGACCCCTGACCCCACTTTGCACAGTCTTAGCTGCTCAAGCCAGGCTCCAGAAGCGACTTCTCAGTCCAGCAAGGCTGAAGGCTTGGGGGTAGGGGGTTGAAAGGGCAAGAGGGAGAGGTAATACAGCCCCCGCACCCACTCACCACCAGCCTTGTCCTAGAAGCCTCCAGGTCATCTCTCTCACTCCCCGCTTCCCTCCTCTGAAGGCTCCTGCTCCCCTGTCAGCCCCCTGGGGACCAGTCAGCTCCGGTAGGTCTGCTCATTAGGGGAACGAAATGTGATCACAGAGCCTCGCTCCCCACCTGGCGCCTTGGCGGCTGGCCGGCGAGAACCGGGGACAGTCAGGCCACCGAGACCATTCCACTGGCCCCATTTCTACCGAAGGGATCCCCATCCCCTCCACATATGTCCCCCACACCACCCAGAAGGGACACCAGGGAGGGTCCTTGACTCTACTCTGATGTTCTAGATTCCCAAGGCTCTCAGATCCTCAGATTCTATTGTTAGTCCACGCCATGGTTTACTGTTCTATTATTATAACCTTTTAGAGCTTTACCTTCCTTCCATTCTATTATTATTATTATGGCGGCTTTCCACACCCCTACCCTCTAGGTTTCCAATATCCCAGGAAATTCACATTCCAGGATTCTCAAGTTCTATTGTTAGAACGCTCTATGATTAAAAAAAAAAAATTGTACAACTTTCATAATATATTATTAAACTCTCAGTGATCATTATCTTTGCTCAGCAAACACTTATCTGTATTTCCCCTTTCTTTTTTACAGATATGGTGAACCCCACTTCCTTTTTTCTCCATTTATCTCTTCCGGTTTTTTTTTTTTAACATTCCAGCAGCCTGAAGTTCTAAAATTGTGCAAAATTGTAAAATACTAAGAATTCAATTTTGGCAGGGGGTGGGTAGTCACATTTACCTGGCCCCTAAATTCTCTCCTCCTGGTGGGGACACTAAGAGCCCAGGCTGCCTCTCTATACCTGGCCCAGAAACTTTGTCTCATCCCACCCCACTGGATCACATACTGGCTGAGGCTGAGTTATTATTTGTCTAGACACAAACCAAATTATAGGCCCTGTCCTGCAGGAGCAGTGGGCTTCATGGGGAGGGTCAGGAGACAGAGTCAGTGGGGAGTTAATCGCTGCCCCCTCTCCCCACTTCCCCTCTTCTCTTCCCTCCTTCTCTGAAATTCCACCCCTTCCACTCCAACCAACTCTTATCCCCTCTCCCTCTCCACTACCATGGTTTTAGAATATTTTCTCTCCTCTGCTTCTAAAATTGCTCCCTCCTGGGTTCCAGCCATTCACACTCACCCTGGCATTCTTCCCTGTTGCCTGTGAAGACCTCCTTCCCCACATTAATCTGAGGTAGTAGCAGCAAAAGAAGCCAGTACTTTGGATTTGGGCTTCAGTGGAACCGGAGTCCCAACCCAGCCTGAAACTGACTCACCTTGGGGACTTCTACACTTGGGCCTCAGTTTCCCCATCTCTGAAATGGGGGTTTAGTCTAGCTGGCTCTGACAGCACTTTTGAGCTCTCGACTGCGACCACTGAAAACTGCCAATATTCCAAAGCCCATCTTTTTGGACTGAAGGATTCAAATACCCCAAGACCTTTAACTTGAAGGTTTGAGCTCTCCCAATCCTCCTTTCAGATCATTCTCACATACTTGGGTCCTTTCATGCAAAGACTTCACATTCAAAACTGATGATACTGTAATTAAAAAAAAGAGTTCACTAACTTCTTGATGCTATGATTCCCAGAGTTTTGGAGCTCCCCCCGCCAAAAAAAACCCATCAATCTCTCTCATTTTCTCCTACTGAAACCCCGCCCAGAGAGGACAACCTCCCCATCCTCACCCCAAACCTGAAGTCAAGCTCAACCACAGAGACAGAGTTGGGGGGCCCTTGGTGAATTCTTCCCCTGTGGTTTAGCCGTAAAGAATCTGCCTGCAGTGCAGGAGAAGCAGATGCGGGTTTGACCCCTGGAGGGGAGGATCTCCTGGAGAAGAAAATGGCAACCCACTCCAGTATTCTTGCCTGGAAAATCCCATGAACAGTGGAGCCTGGCGGGCGGGGACAGTCCACGGGGTCGCAGAGTTGGCCACAACTGAGCTCGCAGGGACACACTGGTGAGTTCAGGAGAGGTGTGGCTGGTGGAGGGCCCTGGTGGGGGGTGATGAGGGGTGCGGCCCCCATCATCTTCATCTCTGCCCTCCAGAAAATCCCCCAGCCCTCATCCCACCTGAGTATATATGACATTCATCCCACAGTCGATGCCTCACAGAAATTCCAGAGCTGTCCTTCAGGGTGCTTGGGGGGGCGGGGGGCGGGGATGAAGCCGAGACAATAAGGAGTTAATGGGTGACCCAGCCAAATCCTGGACTGCAGGAAGTTGGGGAGGAAGTTCACCCCCTCCCCCAGCCAGGAATTCCTGAAATTGGAGGGTGGGGTGGGTGCGACCTCCAGAGCAGTGGGGTGACTCTGTTAAGGGGGAGCCCAGGTCACAGGGGTACTCAAAGTCCACCTGCCCCAGGTGGTAATCCTATTGCCCCCTACCCGACTCCCAAGAAGACCCTCAGCCCAGGGGAAAGTTGGAGAAGGATGACGACGGAGTGAAGTTGCCAGAACCGGGTCTAAGATACATGGAGACAGAAACAGAGGGATACAGAGAGATACAGAGACAGGAAGAAAAAAGGCAAAGAGATGCCCAGAAACGGGGAGACGGAGGTAGAGAGATCCGTATAGACTGAGAGTTCATCAAGACCCAGGGATCCAGGCAAACGGAGTGACAGAGAGACACGGAGAGGCAGAGATAAAAGATATCAACACAGAGACATCGAGATGGCTAAGGAGAGACACGAGCAGAGGAAGAGGGACCGCAGATCCAGAGAGACATCAGAGACAGACAGAGAGATGGAGACAGACCCAGAGACAAAGTCAGTCGCGGAGACGCAGGGAGAGCCAGCCCCAGAGAGGGGCGGGGACCGAGGCCACGCGGGAGACTGAGGCAGCGGACGGACGCGGGGACGCAAAGCCCGCGAGGGGCGCGGGGAGGAGCGGCCGCCGGCGGCCGCGGGACCTGCGCGGACCGGGGAGAAACCGGCGCCTACCTGCGCGTGGCGGCTGGACGGGGCGGGCGGCGCCTCTCCCTGCGGCTGGGGGATCCGGGATCCGCGGCGGCGCAGGGACCCGGCGGCGACTCCTCCCGGCCCCGGGCCAGAGCCACCAGCTGAGGCCCCGCCCCGCCCGGACCGGGCCCGCCCCCGTTAACCCCTCCATTGTCGCTCCCCCTTAACCCCTTCACCCCACTGCTTTCCAGCTCTGGAGAAACCTCACCTGCTGGTGAAACACCCCCGAGTCCTTCAACGTCCCCAGCCTGGAAGCCTCCATCTCATAAATTCCTTTGCTTACCCTCCCTCCAACCCCGCACTCCAACTAGATCAAGCCTGAAGCTATGGGGAGGTGTGGGACGGGGGTTTAGGGAGACCCCAGACCTAAGTCATTAACTTTTTGGTCATTGCACTCCCACTTCCCCAAGGGAGAGAATGAGGGGTCTGTTAGTTCCCCATGCCCATGGTCAGGGCCACCCCTGGAAGGAATCTCTCCTGGGGTTTCCAGCTCCAGCCCTGCCTCTTGGCCAGACTTAGGCTGGTGACCTCTGTGTGCCTCCGTTTCCTCTTCTGATGCTGTGGTCTCTCACAGTCCTTTTATCAAGAGGACGTCATACTATAAAGTCTGTAAAACATGACCCGCCCCCCCTCCCCCCGCCACGACCTTCTTTCGCCCTGCTTTATTTGCTTTTCCCCATAGAAAGTGTCCTAACAGTCTGTGTATTCCACTTTTTTGGTTGTTTTTCTAAATATCTGCCTTCCCACTAGGAGGAGTGTCATTTTTCTGTTGGGTTACTTTACTACACGATACATGTGCAATACACGTTGTTTTCAAGGAGTAAATACATGAATGTTAAGTGCTGCAAAAGTATTTGCTGATTTTTATGTTATCATCATGTCCTTCATAAACTGATCCATTCTTAGGCGAAGCACTTTGGACAGACCTGGGATGTAACACTCAAAAGTGACAACTAATAAAAAAATAAAACAAATTTTTTTTAGAAAAAGTGACAGCTAGGAATTCCTTGGTGGTCCAGTGGCTAAGACTCAGAGCTCCCAATGCAGGGAACCTGGGTTCGATCTCTGGTCAGGGAACTAGATCCCATACTCAGCAACTAAGATCTGGCACAGTTTTGGGGAGGGGGGAGTGACAGCTATCGGGCTTGCAAATTCTTTTTTGTTTATTTATTATTCTTGTATTATAATTATAATAATTATTGGGGCTTCCTCAGTGGCTCAGCTGGTAAAGAACCCATCTGCCAATGCCAGAGATGCAAGAGACAAGAGTTCGATCCCTGGGTGGGGAAGATCCCCTGGAGAAGGAAATGGTAACCCACTCCAGTATTCTTGCCTGGAAAATTTCTTGGACAGGGGAGGCTGGCAGGCTACAGCCCATGGGGTCGCAGAATCAGACATGACTGAGCGCGCATGCGCACGCTCTCTCTCTCTCTCTCTCTCTCTCTCTCTCTCTTTCTCTCTCTCTTTCTCTCTCTCTCACACACACACACAGTGATAATTATTATTTTGGCTGCTCTGGGTCTTCATTGTGGCATGAGGGCTTCTCTAGCTGAGGTGCACTGACTTAGTTGCCTCATGACATGTGGGATCCTAGTTCCCTGACCAGGCATGGAACCTGCTTCCCCTGCATTGGAAGGCTGATTTTTAACAACTGGACTACCAGGGAAATCCCTGTTTATTTATTTTGAGAATAAAAATGCTGGGATCTTAAGGGAGAAGCCCAGTAAGTTGTGACAAACAGATACACCCATGTGACTAAGCCAAATTAAAACATAAACATTCCATCACCAGCGACCACTGTTTGGTTTGGTGTTTTGCTCCTTTCCAGGGCACTCACTCTCTACTTTACCCCCAGAGACACTCCATGCCTTTTTTTTTTTTTTTTTTTTTACTGGAAATGAGTGTTGCCTGTTCTAGAACTTCATAGAAATGAAATGAAACAGTTCTGTTCTGCTTCGTTTAAGGTAGCTATTATAATCACTCACTGTGTGGCCTTGGACAAGTGACTTCACCTCTCTGAACCATAGTACCCCTTTCCTCTCGGGGCTCTGGAGGCACATAGAAAGTAAGAGTTAACCAAGTACCCAAGTGACCTGCAATGCACACAGGAATAAAAGCTTTTTCCTTCCACCCTCCCTCAAGGGGAGAGGCAGAGAGACATACCAATGGAAGTGTCGAGAAGAGTTTAGCCCCTCCCCACAAATTACCCCAGGTAAAGTTTACCAGCTTTCAGACAAGTCCTCCGGTCAGCTCCTTGGCCATCCCAAGGTCCTTCTGCAGAGAAACTCTGAGGTGCCCTGGTGGGTGAGGGTCTCCTTCTCTCATGCACACACCCTAAGTTTATGATGTGACTCAGTTAGGATCCTGACAGGAAACAGGTAGCCATTCAGAGAGCTTGTGTACTGAATAGCTTCAGTAGCACCAACTCTTTGCGACCCTGTGGGCTGTAACCTGGCAGACTCCTCTGTCCATGGGATTGCCATTCTCTTCTCCAGGGGATCTTCCTGATTCAGGGACCGAATCCAGGTCTCCCACACTGCAGGCAGGTTCTTTACCGTCTGAGCCACAAGAGGAGCTATAGCTCTCGATAGAGAACACAGCCACTGGCAAAACTGCAGGGATGCAGAGAGAGGCCTGGAAAATAAATACTCCAACCTCTTCCCCCACGACTGACCTTCAGATTTCCTGTCAGTGCTTGTAACGGGAAGAACCCAACCAATAGACTCTCGTGCATGGAGTCCACACAGGGCACTCTCACAGTACCCAGAGCTGGAGGAGAAAGGCTGAGAGTGACCCCTTGGGTGCACTGTGGAGAATCACCTGCACGCAGTTCAGTTCAGTTCAGTCGCTCAGTCGTGTCCGACTCCTTACGACACCATGGACTGCAGCACGCCAGGCCTCCCTGTCCATCACCAACTCCCGGAGCTTACCCAAACTCATGTCCATCGAGTCGGTGATGCCATCCAACCATCTCATCCACTGTCGTCCCCTTCTCCTCCGGCCTTCAATCTTTCCCCGCACCTGCACTATTCTCCCAGAACTTTCTAGGCATATTTTTCCACGCAGGTCTGAAGCTGGGCACAAGGGGGCGCCAGAGCACCAAGACCCAGGGAAAGGGATGCTTTGATGGAGCTGGACCACTTACTCCCTAGAACTTGGACAGTAGGGAAGGGTCTAAAAGCTGGAGGACAAGAAAGGAGACTTTGATCCCAGGAAAGGAGAGTTTGATCGAAAACCTAGGGGTCTGGAGTCGGGATATGATTGCTGGACTCTGCCTATCGAATGGGAGTTGTCTGGGTGGACAAGTTCAAAAGGGTGTACCAGCAGGGAAGGAACAGCATGTGCTGAAGCTCAGAGGCATGAAATGTCACAGACAAGGGCAAGTACTGGCGATTCAAGTGGCTGGAGATAAGAGGTGGGGACAGGAGAAGACGTTGGCTTAAAAAGGAAGATCAGAAACGAGGGGAAAACAAGGGCAGCTAACATTTAATGACCACTTACTACAGTCAAAGTACCATTCTAAGCACTTCATGTGAATAACTTAGACTGGAAACTGCATCTCTGCCTCTCCTAGTTCTCTAGTTTGCTGATTGACCCAGCAGATCTTGGGACTTGTCAGTTTCCACAATTGAGTGAACCAATTCCTTATAATATATAAACCCCGCTGGCTCTGTTTCTCTGGGGTTTTCTCTGACTGATATACTACTTCAAAACTGAAACTAGATGTTATCAAGCAGGATATCCTATCACTAATCTAAGGACTTCTTTAGTATATCATCCCATACCTAAAGTATGTTCAGCCCAGATGACAGAACTCATTGTACTTATTAGGGCTTGTTAACTAGCCAAAGACCAGAGAGAAAATATACTTATATATAAACAGCAGGTATAATTTGGAAATACTGTAGAAACAAAAGGGAATTTATAACCTTTTCTTCCTGAAAAAATCCATACATGTGACAAAACTGCACACACACACATACACACAAGAAGACGTATAAAACAGGTTAAATCTGAATAAGGTCTGTAGATTCACCAGGGCCAGTTTCCAGGTTTGGCAGTGTAGAATAGTTGCACAAGATGTTACCACTGGGGGAGACTGGATGAAGGGTATAGAGGACCTCTCTGTACTATGTTGGCAACATCATCTGAGTCTATAGTTATTTCAGAATTGTTTAAGTAAAACCACATACACACAGAGGTTTCTCAAAAAGTTAAACATAGAATTGCCATATGGCCCAGTAATTCTACACCTCGGTATATACCCAAGAGACATGAAAACGTATGTCCAAATAACATCTTGTATATGAATGTTTGGGTTTCCCAGGCGGTGGCAGCAGTAAAGAGCACGCCTGCCAACACAGGAGATGTAAGAGACATGGGTTCAATCCCTGGGTCAAGAAGATCCCCTGGAGGAGGGCATAACAACTCCAGTATTCTTGCCTGGAGAATCCCATGGACAAAGGAGCCATGTGGGCTACAGTCCATAGGGTCGCAAAAAGTCAAATGTAACTGAAGCGACTTACAACGCATGCATGAATGTAAATATTTATCACAGCATTATTCACAATAGCAGAAGATAGATACAACCCAAACTTTCATCATGTGTGAATGGCTAACACCAAACTATGAGTCATAGCAAAATGGTTGTGTTTTAAGCAATTAAGTTTTTTTTTTAACTCTCCTTTGAACTCTTTTTAAGAAACTATTTTATTTTTAATTATTTGGCCACACTGGATCTTAGTTGGAGCATGTAGTGTCCAGTTCCCTGACCAGGTATCGAACCCAGGCCCCCACCATTGGAAACATAAAGTCCTAGCTACTAGACCACCAGGAAGTCCTGCTAAACCATTAAACTTTGAAAAGCTTTGTTCTGAAACAGTGGATACTGGCAATAGGGGTCTTCAAACTCCCAGAAACGTTGCTGACCCTGCCCTCTGATGTGTCACTCACCTTGACGTAAATAGGCTGAGGTGGCCGGTAACCTCCATCTCCTGCTCATGTGCTTCCCCACCTCCCTTCCTCTGAGAGAAGTCCCCCCAATTCCATGAGGCTGGTGGGGCTGTCAGCCCCAGGCATCATACATTAACCCCTTCCTAAGCAAAGAGATGGGAAATAGATTGGGAAACAGTGGAAACAGTGTCAGACTATTTTGGGGGGCTCCAAAATCACTGCAGATGGTGACTGCAGCCATGAAATTAAAAGACACTCCTTGGTAGGAAAGTTATGACCAAGCTAGATAGCATATTCAAAAGCAGAGACATTACTTTGCCAACAAAGTTCCCTCTAGTCAAGGCTATGGTTTTTCCTGTGGTCATGTATGGATGTGAGAGTTGGACTGTGAAGAAGGCTGAGCGCCGAAGAATTGATGCTTTTGAACTGTGGTGCTGGAGAAGACTCTTGAGAGTCCCTTGGACTGCAAGGAGATCCAACCAGTCCATTCTGAAGGAGATCAGCCTTGGGATTTCTTTGGAAGGAATGATGCTAAAGCTGAAACTCCAGTACTTTGGCCACCTCATGCAAAGAGTTGACTCATTGGAAAAGACTCTGATGCTGGAAGGGATTGGGGGCAGGAGGAGAAGGGGACGACAGAGGATGAGATGGCTGGATGGCATCACTGACTTGATGGAAGTGAGTCTGAGCGAACTCTGGGAGTTGGTGATGGACAAGGAGGCCTGGCGTGCTGCGATTCATGGGGTTGCAGAATCGGACACGACTGAGCGACTGAACTGAATTGAAGAAAGAGATGAGCAAGTGACCCAGGCCTGGCCCATCACATGACCCTAGCCCCTAGGCCAGGGGTCCCCAACCTCTGGGATCTAATGCCTGATGGTCTGAGGTGGAGCTGATGTCATAACAAAACGCACAGTAAATGTAATGCATTTGAATCACCCCCAAACCATCCCCCTACCCTGGTCCATGGAAAAACTGTCTTCCACAAAGGCAGTCCCCTAGTGCCAAAAAGGTTAGGGACTGCTGCCCTAGGCCATGGAGACTGGGCACAGGATCCAAGCTGAGCCCATCTGATTCCTCTGGAGACAGGAACACTATGAGAGAAAGACTTCCTCTGGCTTTGCTATCATGTGGCCTGGCAGAATGCCTGCAGCCACGGTGTCTGTGTTCTCAAGTGTAAAAATAATCAGCTAACATTTCTAGAAGGCTTTTTATGTGTCAGGCCCTGTCCTAAGCTTTCTGTGGGTATTTAAGTCATTTTCACAGCACCCCTACGGGGCAGGTGCTAATATTAACTTCTATTTTATACACCAGGAGACTGAGGCCTTGAGAGGTTAAGAACCCGGCTCCAGGGGAGAAGCCAGATCCCAAAAGAGTTCATACTCTATGATTTAAAGCAAAAGTGGGCAAACTATTAGTACCACTGTGGACCAAATCTTATCTACTGCCCATGTATGGCCCATGAGCTAAGATGGTTTCACACTTCTAAATACAATGAGACTAAAACAATAGTATCTCATGACACAGCAAAAATGTTGCCAAACTCAAGTTTCGGTATCCATAAATAGCTTTATTTGAACACTGCCAAGCTCATTCATTCACGCGTCGTCTGTGGTCACTTTCACACAGACAAGGTCAGAGTTACTTGGGACAGAGACTGAGTGGCTTCTAAAGTCTAAAATATTTACTAACTGGCTCTTTCTGGGAAGTTTGCTGACCTCTGATTTAAAGTTCAAAAATGGGTAAAACTGTTCTACGGTGTGAGAAGTAGGGTAGCGATTATTGAGGGGAGAGGGGAGCAATGACCAGGAAGGGACTCAAGGGGGCTTTCTGGGGGCTGGGGATGTTCTATGTCATCACCTGGGAGATGGCTGCACGGATGGGATCCGTTTATTTTTGTACATTTATGTTGAGTGTACTTTTCTGAATGTAATGTATCAACACACCAATAAAAGGTTAAAGTTCAAAATTTGCTCAAGATTACAGATAAAAAATTGAGAAATCCCCAATGGGACAAACCCAATCACCACAGTCCAGCTAGACCCCTCCTGGACTACTCAGATCCATGACCTGGCAATTGCTTCTTATTGTTTCTGCTGGATGAAATTAGGTTTCTGTCTCTTGTAATGCAGAACGCTCACACCTCATCCACCAGATCTCTATAGTGTCATCAGTCCACTTCTCTAAAAACTTTCCTTGCCTTATTTCAACCCTATGGTTCAAGTGAGGCTTCCATGTTTTTAATGATTCCATCTTCTGGCCACAATCATTGGTCCAGGACTGGTCAGCACCTAAGTGGAACTAACCAATCACAGTAGACCAACCAACAGTCCAAGTTGATTGATTTGCAGATGGCCCAATCATAGCCCTTCTCTGGGATTTCTGGGCTTGGGGTTCAAGCTGTTGGGTGCCATCCTTCTGTTGCGTGGAGACTGCTGTTCCCAGAGAAAAATGCTGACTTGCAGAAGATCAGAGAAGGTATGGAATACCTCGATTGCCCTCAAACCCTTGTTTCGTGGGCCCTGAAAGCCAGAGGGGACAACTGCCTTTCCTTGTTTGGGTATGTTGGCCAACTGAGTACTCCTTTGGCCTAAGTTAGAGCTAGCTTGGTTTCTGTCAAGCTTAAAGACCAATTAAAAAAAAAAAAAGACCAATTAAGACCCAATAATGGTCTCTCATCACAAACACTGTAATACATGCACACATACACATATACTTATAGACACACTCAATCTATGGATACTCCCATACACAGACCCTGACACTCCACCTCAGTGCACATGTTTTTATTTCTGGATGATATAAAATAATAAACTTAAAAAACACTCTGAACCAAACACTCTAATGGCTCCCCCAAATCAATGTGACCCCTCTTCCCACCCCGATAAATAGAGACTTCTGTCAGTCCACCCACCCACCCCCATAACCCCCTTTGCTATAGACATACTCTGGGTATATATTACTCTACTCGGCAATAGACATCTCCCGAAAATAGAATTGCACCCTCACCACCTGACTCTACCTGGGCCCCATGTTCCTGGGAACCCCACCCTCCTCAGTTCAGACCACCCGCCACTGCAGCACACTGGTGTCCTTGCCCCCCGTGGTCAGGGCCATACTGTCATCCCACAAGAAGGCCACATTTGTCACATGGCTGCTGTGTCCACCATATTTGTGGCTGAGGGCCTGTGATAGGGAAAGAAGGAAAGAAAAGGAGGTCACCTGTCTTGTTCACTGCTGTATTCCCTGTGCCCAGGCATATAGTAGGTACTCAATGAATATTTCTTGAGTTAACAGGATAAAAGAACCAAAGATTTCATAATGCAGGTGCTCAGAGCTTTAGCACGACAGACTCAGAAATTTATCAAGTTTCAAGTTAAGAAAGGCCCTTGGGATCAAGTCACTGCCGTCTTTGTATAGATGGGAAACTGAGATCCGCAAAGGGTTGCTTGGTACCTCCACCCTGCCAGCCCCCACAGGGACTCACTCGAGGCTGACAGCAGGGGTAGCTGAACAGGTGGACTTTGCCAAAGTCATCAGCTGAAGCCAGCAACTTCCCATCATGGGAGCGGGCCACAGCATTGATGTCAGTACCATCCGCTCCCTCGGACCAGATCCCTGTGGACAAGATTGGGGGTGGGTGGTGATGGTAAGATGTCAGTTGGGGCCAGGAAACCCCAAGGCAAGCAGGCCCCAGCTGCAGCCTCCCTGCCTTCCTCTCATCTAGCCTGTCTCTAGCCAGGGATGAGAGTTGGAATAATCTTTTGGAAATATGTATCTGACCCTATCTTCCATCATTCAAAACCTTCTCATGGGGAATTCCCTGGTGATCCAGTGGTTAGGACTCCATGCTGTCACTGCCAAGGGCCTGAGTTCAAGCCCTGGTTGGGGAACAAAGATTCCATAAGCCACACAACGTGGCCAAAACAAAACAAAAACCCTTCTGTGGTCCAGGCTTCTCACCATGACCCCTGTGCTCTGCCAGGCCCCTTACACTGCTCCCCTCACCAGTGCTTCCCTTGAACTCTGAAATGATTTAGCCATCCTGCCTTCTTGCATTTCTCCAAATAGCAAGCTTTGTCACCTCTGCGCTTTTCCACATGGCTATTGGAGACGGCAATGGCAACCCACTCCAGTACTCTTGCATGGAAAATCCCATGGACAGAGGAGCCTGGTAGGCTGCAGTCCATGGGGTCTCGAAGAGTCGGACACGACTGAGCAACTTCACTTTCACTTTTCACTTTCATGCACTGGAGAAGGAAATGTCAACCCACTCCAGTATTCTTGCCTGGAGAATCCCAGGGACGGTGGAGCCTGGTGCGCTGCCGTCTGTGGGGTCGCACAGAGTCGGACACGACTGAAGCGACTTAGTAGTAATAGTATTATTCCCTTTGCCTAGAGACTGCTTTCCTTCTTCACCACACTGGAATGTAACTCCTCATCCTGCAGGGCCCAGTTTGGATGTCTCTTCCTCCAGGAAGTCCTCCCTGACTCCCTCCTAGACTGGGGCCAGATGTCCTCTCTGGAGTTCCTTGCCTCCACCTGATCTATTCTGGGTTGTCTGGGGACAGGTTTGTCTTGTCCACTGGATTGTGAGACCCACGATGGCAAGGCCAGGGCTGTTGTGGTCACCACTGGGTCTCGGCACTGCCCAGCTGTGCAGACAGGTGCTCAGGGAGTATGTGTTGAGTACATTAATGCCTGAATGAACTCATGACTGGGACACAGGCCGTGCAAATCTCTCTGGGCCAGGCGCCACCCCTCATTTGTTCTCATTTCGTTACAGCTCCAAGGGACCTGAGCAGTCATCTCACCCTCCTCTTTCCTCTGACACAAACATGGCTGCTCACACGGGTAAAGGAATGAGTTTCCCAGCCTGGTAATAAGAGGCCGCAAAAACCACCAGTCAGGGATATTTCTCAGAACTCCTGTCCTCAGCAAGACTCTGTCCATTCCACAACTTACCAAACACCCCAAACCCTAAGACACAAGTAGCTGTGGCCCATTCCACATTCCTCACAGTTTCGGCAGTAGTGATCTGCTTACAGGTAGATGAATCCCCTGGGGCAGAAAATGGAGGAGAGATGTTCAGAGCATAAAGAACTAGTGACAACACACCCATTTCACAGACAGTGGACACTGAGGTCCGAGACAGGAGGTTAAGGTCCCAGGGCTTATTCTAAGTCTTCAGACTGGCTGAGGGGACTAGATCCTGGATGGTGATGCTCTACCCCAAGGCCAGAGCAAGGGTATCTGCATAGAAACCTGTACCTAACCCATCCAACCAGGGAGGGGAGGAATTGGTTAAAAGCTGGGTCCACCAAGGAGGAAACCAGAAGTCAGGAGACCAGCCCAACAGATCAGCCCCTGAATACACCAGCCAGAGGTGAGGGACTTGAATGCCCTGGCTTTTCTGCCAGAACCTGGGGAAGGCTATGCAAATCACACATGCGCTGTAGAGAGGCTGAGGGAGGCGTGCCTTTGGGTTTCAGCGAACTCACAGTACAGAATCTCGTAGTCCCCAGAGTTGGTGACAAAGCAGCTGCTGTCCTGGGCCCAATCCAGGTGGGTGATAAAACTGGAATGGCCCTGCGGGGGAGGGAAGAGGTGGGGTTAGAGCTGGAGAGGGCAGGATCCGCCCAGGATGGGGGGAAGGCTAAATACAGAGGTAGGGTGAAAACACAAGGGGTCTAGAGGAAGGATACACAAGCCTTTGGAGTGTGGGGCCAGACTACCACGGGCAGGGGCAGACCGTGATGGGCAGGGCTAGACAAAGAGGGCTTCGAACACAGGAGAGTTTAGAACAAGTGGGCCGAGCTAGACACAGAGGGGGCGGGCTTTGAATGCAAGGGGCTGGGCTATAACACAGAGGGTGTGTTTAGAATGTGAGGGGCGGGGCTACACGAAGGGGCGGGCTTAGAATGTGAGGGGCGGGGCTACACAAAGGGCGGGCTTAAAACACAGGAGAGGGTAAATGTGTGTGTGCCCGGCTAAGACTCCTAGACGTAATCAGGGCAGTCAGTTGAGTGTTGAAGCTGTGCTCCCTTGAGGTAGAAAACTGGTTAATCCTGCACCCCCCGAACGGTGTGGCGGCGCGGGCTGGGGGCCACGGCCCACTCACCGAGCACTTGCCCAGGCGGCTGACCTTGCGGCCGCCTTGGTCCACCGTGTACACGTACACCAAGTTGTCGTGGGAGCCCACGGCCAGGTACGCCCCGTCTGGGGGAGGGGGAGGGGGCTATGAGGAAGCACCCAGGTTCTACCCCTCCTCTCTCAGATTCAGCCCCCCCACTATCCCAGACAACTCAGTAGTCCCAAGCTCCATCCCTACCACAGTCCTGGCCCCACCCCTAGGCCAGCGCCACACAGGCTCCAACCCTTCCTCCTGCCTGTAAATCAGCTTTTCTGTTCCCAGGCCCTGCCTCTCCAGCGTCCCCAGTCGCGTTCCTTACCCGGAGAGAAGCTGACCACTGAGATCTGTTCATTCCCATCGGTATGGATGGCCACCAGGTCATGGGTCTCCGTGTCCAGCAGCAGCCATCTTTAAGGAGAAGGCGTGGTGGGGGGAGGAGGGGTGAGCTGATCTGGTAGAGAGGGGTGGCAATCTGGGGCTTTGAGGGAGGGACCGCATTAAGATGTGGGAGAAAGCGGACTCTCAAAGAAGAATGATGGGAGATCAAGTCCTGGCAACCACTTGGGACCTAATTATCGTTCTCTGTAGGCTTTGGGGCAGTAGGGAAGGAGGGGGGAATCAAGGGATAGTTCCTGGGGGGAGCACAGAAGCCCACCCCAAATGCCCGTCAGTGTTACCTGCCAGTCACTGTGCCGATGGCCAGGACAGAGCCACTGGGGTGGAAGCCGGCAGAGCGGGCAGGATCCTGAGGAGGGAGAGAAGAACCGGGGCTGGAAGCTGGGGTCCCCATCCATCTGGCCCACCTTCCCGGCCTCGGAGCCTGCCTAAGGGCTCTCACTTCCCTCTGCTGCCCTCTGGTAACCCCCTGCCGCAGACACTCAGAAAACACTCTCCTGCCCTTTAACATGTTGGCTCGAACAGAAAACATTCCTCCTCACTGTGGACTCTGGATCCTTTATCACTCCTGTTCTAAATTCCCACACTTTTATTCACCCAAGATGATCTCCTTAGGGACTTTTCTAGACATGAGATTGCTGGGATCAAGACTGTCCACGTTTCTAAGACTTTTGATACATCGTGTCAATCTGCTTGCTATAAAATTTATCAGCATATCACCAGGTGTGTCTGAGTGCCTGTTTCCCCGCATCTTTATCTAATCTCCAGCAAAAAAATATTTAATTGGGGTGTGGGTATGGGGGGGATTTGGTTGATTTACAGGCAACAGAAGAATCAGACCTGGGTTCAAACAGTGGCTCTGATACTTCCTAGTGATGTGACATCAAATAGGTTTCTCCACCTTGGCCTTGGTTGTCTCAAATGGAGAACATAAGCACACACACTTCCCAGGACTGTTATAGGCAAGGTGTAAAGCCCTGAGAATGGTAAGCAAGATGGCCCACAGGAAGCACTCAATAAAGGTCAGCTATGATCGTAATTACACTTGTTGATGGGCAAGTGATTTTACCTTTCTGGGCCTGTTTCCAAGTGAGGATCCATCATTCCTACTGCCTTGTGGAGGTTGGGGGCGGAAGCAGTTAAAAAGATGATGTTATCTGCCAGCCTGGATGGGAGCTAGGTTTGGGGGAGATTGGATACATGGATACGTATGGCTGAGTCCCTTCACTGTTCACCTGAATCTACCACAACATTGTTAACTGGCTATACCCCAATACAAAGTTAAACATTTTAAGTTAGGAAAAAAAAAAGATGATGTGGGTAAAGTGCTAAGGCAGTTTCAAGAATGGTAGGGAGACTGCCTGAATCAGAGTAACCTAAGGGAGCTTGTTACAATCTGCAGAATCTGGGACCAAACTCAGACTTCTTGAATCAGACTTCCTGTGCTTGGAGCTCACGATTCGATTCTGTGTTTCTGACATCGCAGGTGGTTCTGATGCCCTGGCTAGAGAACTGCTGTGCTGAACATGGAACCTGGCATATAGTAGGCGTTCAGTTAGCAGCCAAGGTGAGGATTATTACATATGGCCCCAGTAATTTCTAGGACACACCATCCCTGACTCCTAGAAGTTGAAAGGCCATCAGGTGTTCCAGGATCACAGGTAACCCTGGATGCCTAGAACAAAACCTCAAAAGGTGGTGTGAAGACTATGACAACTGACTTTCTACTCTCCCATACTGCACAGGCAGGGGAGCTTAGAAACTACATTGCCCAGAAGCCCATGCGGCTAGGGTCAGCTGTGATATGTGTCCAACAATCAGTTACACTACTGTGGGCTCTGGAAGACACAAAGTAGAGGCCCCACTCTGCCACTTCCGCTGATCAGTTAGGTTGTGAAAACATTTGCTGTGCAGGTGAGCAGTCACTAGCCTTGAAAGGCAAGGGCACAGAGGATCTGATTTGGTCAGTGCAAATATAGCCAGAATTGAGTCACTCTAGATCTAGCAAGACAGTGCAACAGAACTTTCTACAATGATGGAGATGTTCTGTATCTGCACTTGCCAATTTGGTAGCAACTAGTCACATGTTTTGGCTCAGCAGGTAAAGAATCTGCCTGCAATGCAGGAGACACAGGAGATGCAGGTTCGATCCCTAGGTCAAGAAGATACCCTGGAGAAGGAAATGGCAACCCACTCCAGTATTCTTGGCTGAAGAATTCCATGGACAGGGGAGTTGGACACGACTGAGCAACTGAGCCTGTACACACGCATGCAGTCACATATTTGGAATGTAGTTAGTGCAAAGGAGAAACTGAACCTTTCACTCTTAAATTTAAAGTTGATTTAAGTTTGAATAGCCACATGTACTAGACAGTGTAGCTCTAGAGCCAACACTTGAGTGACCACAGCATCCTGATTTCTGGATCACAGTTATGAGGACAGCATTTTCTTGAACCCAGTGGTTCCTGACTCCCCACCTTCCTGACTATGGAAGAGGCAGCAGCTCCTCAGGCACGTCAGGTCTGGGGTGTTGTTCTAGGCTTCCTTCCAGTCAAGAATTCACTCCCCCCAGCCCTCCCAAGCGAGTTTGTAAGCACCCAATTCCCTGCATTAAATCTCCTTCTGCTGAAAGACACTGGGTGTGGTTCCTGATTGATCCCTGACACATTGAGACAGGTGGTCCTGTTAGAACGGTATATCAAGTCCCCCAGCCCCTTACCTCAATGGTCCTACTCCACAGGGGCTGGTGGGACTCCACACTCCACAGGTGCACCAGCTTATCCTGCCCGCATGTCACGAACTGTGCCCGGCTAGGGTGCGTGGCCAGGCCCCACAGCTCTTCCATGTGGCCCTGGCAGGAAGGACAGATTACAGCATGGAGACCACCGATCCAGATCTTTCCTCCGAATCCCCCACCTCTGATGCCAGAAAGAAGTGCTGGACTAGCCTCAGCAACACACTCTCCCCACAGGTGACCCAGGGACGACGCTTTGCCCAGGGTATCTGAAGGAGGCAATGATTGGGCAGATCCCTGCCCCAGTGGGGGGGGCTCCAGGCAAATGTGCCCCCTCCCCTCAGACCTCTGCTTTCCAGTTTGCACAATGAGAAGCAAGAGACGTGGTGCGTAGGAGCTAGATCTTAGGAGTCAGACGGTGCCCAGAAGGCTGCGAGAAACCATGGAGGGTACTCAGCCTGGTAAGTCTGACCACATCTCACTTATTGACTATGGCAGTCACCTGCGCAGGTGACTTCTCCTTGAAGGCTTGGTTTCATCTTCTGTAAAATGGGTCCAATCACTGTATGTGTCTCGTGGCATTCTGCTTACTCAAATTGTGGATGGAAAGTGCAAATACATGGAATATGTATGAGGCTGGCACAAAGTGCTCATCAAATGAAAGTGGCTGACTATTATTAGTAATAATAACATATCCTATTAATATATTATTAAAATAATTAACTATGATAATCAACAGAACTATAATTATTGATAGCAGCATAATGATTAATGCTAAATAATACAATTCTAGTAATACACTAATCATATATAACTTGGGAATTCCCTGGTGGTCCAGTGGTTAGGACTCTGCTTTCACTGCTCAAGGGCACAGGTTCAATCCCTGGTTGGGGAATTAAGATCCCACAAGTGGCCCAGTGTGGCCAAAAGAATAAAAAAATTAAAAATATGTATAATTAATATTGTAGAACAGTGATGCTATTATTAGGGGTCTACCCCACTCCAGTACTCTTGCCTGGAAAATCCCATGGACGGAGGAGCCTGGTGGGCTGCAGTCCATGGGGTTGCTAAGAGTCGGACACGACTGAACGACTTCACTTTCACTTTTCACTTTCATGCATTGGAGAAGGAAATGGCAACCCACTCCAGTGTTCTTGCCTGGAGAATCCCAGGGACAGGGGAGCCTGGTGGGCTGCCGTCTATGGGGTCGCACAGAGTTGGACACGACTGAAGTGACTTAGCAGCAGCAAGATCCATTCTGGCCTTGGGACACCTAAGAAATCCCTCTAGCCCTTGTTTTTCTTCATCTTCTTCACACACATGTGTGTGTTCAGTCACTCAGTCACGTCCAGCTCTTTTTGACCCCATGGACTCTAGACTGCCAGGCTCCTCTGTCCATGGGATTTCCGAGGCAAGAATACTGGAGTGGGTTGTCATTTCCTTCTCCAGAGGATCTATCTTCCTGAACCAGGAATTGAACCCATGTCTCCTGTGATGCAGGCAGATTCTTTACTACTGGGCCACTGGGAAAGCCCCTAAGAGCCAGAAGGGGGAATCTAAACTCAGTTGCATGGATCTCAGCCACCTTGTAAGCGGGAAAATGCATGTTGGGAATGAAGGAAGGGGAAAACCACTGAATAAGGAACAATTTTTGTTTTTCTCTTTTTGGCCATGCCATGCAGCATGGGGGATCTTAGTTCCCAGACCAGGGATCGAACCTGTCCATGCCCTCTACAATGGAAGGTCAGAGTCTTAACCACTGGACCACTAGGGCAGTCCCAGCAAGGAGCAGTTTTGGCCAAGATTCTTTGAGCACTTACTCTGTGCCAGGCATCATTCAAAATGCTATATATGAATGGACTCACGGAATCCTTATAAAACCCTGTGAGATCAGTTGTGTTACTCTCTCATTGCATAAAGGCACAGAGAAGTTACTCATTGGCCTCATATCACACAGCGAGTGAGCGACAGGGTTCTTTCACTCCCAGGCAGTCACTCCCCAGAATTCATATGCTAAGCCATCCTTCTAGACCACCACTTGGTAGGTGGGCTCTTTAAACTGGATGTGGGGTAGGGTTGTGGCCTACCAGGAGGGAGGTGTGGGCGTCTGAGCAGACTCCAGAGGACATTCCTAGAGCCCTGGAGCCCGAGACATGCAAGGTGTGTGGCAGGTGGGACAACCTGCCAGGGTACTTACAGAAACAGTACACCGCCCTGACCAGCAGGGGGCAGCATAGCTGGAGCAAGGTCCTGGGAAGCCCCTGCCGTGCAACCAGTTAACCCACTGCTGGGCCATGGGGTGTTCTGGGGCAGGAATTCTAGGGCAGGGGTGGGGTTATAGGTCACAAGCAGGTAAAAGGAAGGTAAGAGGTGTTAACTAGGCCAGAGGATAAGGAATGGGGCAGAGAGATGAGGAGAAATGGGAGTAGTAAGAGAGAAGTGAATGGTGCAGAGGAGAGAAGAGAGGCATGTAGGGACGGAGCGGGGCAGGTGCAGAAGAGATGCTCACCTGGACCAGCAGCGAGAAGCCGGTGTGGACAGAGCCCTGCAGGATGGAGTTGCGGGTGGTCCCCACGTACAGCGTGTCTCCCCGGCCCTCTGCCACGGTGCGCACGGGGCCGAAGTCCTCAGGGACCTGGGTGTGGGGGGAGGGGTGGGCAGATGAGTTTAGGACACATGTAGAGGTGGGGGGTGAGATGGCTGGATAGCACCAACAATTCAATGGACATGAACTTGGGTAACTCCAGGAGATAGTGACGGACAGAGAGGCCTGGCATGCTGCAGTCCATGGGGTCACAAAGAGTCGGACGCAACTTAGGGACTGAACAGCAACAACAGACGTGAGGGCAGGGTGGAGATGGGGGAGACAGGCTGGGAGAACAGGGTCTAGTGTTAGGAGCCCTGGGGGGGTGATGGGAGATCTCCTCACCCTTGTATGAGCCTCTCCCCCTCCTCACCTCCACCTCCTGCAGCTTGCTGTAGTCAGAACCCCAGAGGACAACCCGCCGATCACGGCCCCCTCCGGACACCAGCGTCCCGTCCCGCAGGGCGCAGAGCCCAAACACGCCGCCATCGTGGGCACCCAGCACTGCCTGTGTGATTCGGTTCCCTCCTGCAGGGTGGCCAGGGGCAGGGGTCAGCATGCAGAAGCTGCCCCACACTGACCCCAGAAAACACCTCAAACTCTCACTCCCACATCCAGCCATTCACTCACCTCTTCTTCTACCTACCTTCCCATCTACCCAACCACCCTACCATCCGTCTAATAAGCCATCTGGAAAGATAGTGTATTCATTTACTCATTCTTCTATTCACTGAGTAGGACATCTCCTACATTCATTCACTGCCTTATTCATTCATTCCTTTGGAACAAACCATCTTTCCATCCATCTAACCTGGGTTAACCCATTCATTTACAGTTCAAACTTGATCACTACCATGGGGTTTGCAGAGGACCAGGGAAGGGAATACGTGAAGATTTCATGCAGGTGGGGATAGAGCTGAACCTTGATGGAGGCATTAGACTTGGTCAAGTAAGGATTTAACCTGTTGTATCATACCCAGGGCTTCCCAGGTGGTGCTAGAACCTTGCCTGCCAGTGCAGGAGACGTAGGATAAGTGGATTGGATCCCTGGGTCGGGAAGATTCCTTGGAGGAGGGCATGGCAACCCACTCTAGTATTCTTGCCTGGAGAATCCCATGGACAGAGGAGCCTGGCAGGCTACAGCCTATTGGGTCGCACAGAGTTGGACACGACTGAAGCGACTTAGCACACACGCACGCACATCATACATTCCAGCAGGGTCTGAGGAAGGAAGGCACAGCCAAAGGAAGTCAGGGAGGACTGGGTTGGGGACCAAATGGTGGGGTAACACTGACCTTTGCCCCAGACATAGAGGTTCCCCCCAGAGTCTCCGGTGACCACATCGCCACCCTCCAAAAAGGTCACACACAGCACGTACTTCGGTTTCTCATATTTCTAAGGTGGGGGAGAAGGGGATGGTGTCAGAGGGTCACTGAAGCCGGGTGGCCTCCCCGAGCTCACCCACCAGCCAGGACCACGGTCCAGGGGATGTCCTCCCTGCTTCTAGGTGCGGCCCTGTGAGGAGCATCCTTGTCTCCAGTGCACACCCGCGGAGTGTCGTGTCGCCTAGAGTTTCTGACCCCACTGCCTCCCTTCTCCACCCCAGATTCCCTTCCTCCCTCCTCTCTCTCATCTTGACTTCTGTCCCAGTCTCTGTCCTCAGTTTCCCCTGCTGTCTTCCCCTCTCTGCCCCACCCCTCTCCCTCTCCTTCCCTCCCCCACAACCCCTGTCTGCCCCTAGGTCCCTTTCCCTGCCCTGCCCCACCTTCTTCTCAATATCTCCATTTCACCTCCATCTGAGCCTGGTATTCTCAGGGCCTCCTCTGTTGGGGTGGAAGACCCAACTCTCACCAAAGGTGGGCCTCTGGTTCCTGCTGTTTTTCTCTCTCTCCCGGTCACCAGGCTCCAACCTCTCTATTTATCCAGAGTATCAACAACCACAGCAACCCATTTACCCAGCATCCACTATCTGCTAGGAGCTGCTGTACTCGTCATCCCATTGAATCCTCACAACTTGAAAGAGTTGAGGAGGACCATCCCCTGGTATGAATAAGGGAACTGAGGCCCAAGCAGGCAATATCTCAGCATCCCTACACATTCCAGCCTCTTCTGGGGTGTCCCTGCCAGCCTCCCTCAGGGCCAGCCAGTCCCGGGACCCCTGGCACTCACCTCAAAGAGGCCCTGCCGCTTGCTCAGGCTGCCCCCCTCCAGGTTCCAAAAGTAAATGTGGGATTTCCCACAGGTGATGAGCACGGTGGGATCCGTGGGGTGGAAGGTAGCCACCAGCACGGCCTCATTGGAGCACTTTAAGGGGTGGAGGAGATTCAGAATGAGGACCTCAAAGCCACCAGGACCACCACATCCATCTCAGGAAGGACTGCCCTGAATACAGCCATGTGGGTTGTGTACTGCACAACTGACTTGCCTGTATCTCTCCTATACAGGCAAGCTAAAGCACAGGAAGCAGGGCCAGTCAGTGAAGCTTTATTGCCTTCTTCACCAATCTAATGGCAGACACGTGGAGAGCCTTTACTTTGCACCAAGCTCCGTGCCAAGCCCTTTACATCCATCAACTCATTTAACCCCACAGCACCCTGTGAGGTAAAGCTCATTAGTACCTCCCATTACAGATGACAAAGTGAAGCTCAGAGAGGGGAAGTCACTTGCCTAAGGACACACAGCCAGACTCCGTCTGGAATCAAGTCACTGGGAGCCCAGCCTCTCAACTACTTCTCCTTCCCCAAACCATGGGCCCTCCATTCCAGGTCTCTTGCCCCCAGCCCAGAATGAGCATGTGACCTTGGGCAAGTAGCTCTCCCCTCTGCCCTCTGCCTCAGGTTCCTCATCTGTAAAACAGGCCACCAGCCAGAGATGCAAGTCAAGGTCTATCTTAGACATCGCAGGGCAACTGAAACAGCAGCCACCTTGTACTGATCCTCCTGTTTGGCCTGGTCTGCCCACCCCATATCCCAACATCAAAGCCAAATTTTCCCTACAGGGGAGATGCTACCATAACTCCCATTTTACAGATGAGGGAACTGAAGCACCAAGAAGGCAAGCCACTTGCCTGAAGTCACACTGCTAGCAAATGGAAAAGCCAGGACTTGGAGGTGAGTCTGACTCTGGACTCATGAACACTGAGATCTGGCCACCAGAGAGGGACCCCAAGGAATGAGGATTGAAAAAAAAAAGGGGGGGTTACTTCACCTTGACATCCACCACCTTGGTCTCCTTGGCCCAGTCCCACACGGAGAGCACGTGATCGTTGGATTCATCTACCGCACACAGGAGGTTGCCCCCATTCTAGGAAGAGGAGAGAGGATGGGGAAGGGGCAGACAGCTCTGGGTCTACCCTCCCTCCCTGCCCCCAACACCAATACCTTGCCCACTGGCGCATTAGCCACTCAGGCCTGTTTAAAGATTTTCAAAGGCCCTGGCCCAAGGCATATGGAACACATTAAAATACACTCTCCATCCAGGGCCACACACATTTTAAAGGCTGTTTATAGTTTTCCTTTTGAAATGACTAGTCCCTAAGAAATTCACCTAATTTCCCCTCAGCTATAATTTCTCTGCAACCAGCACGCCCTCAGGAATTCTTACTAAGAACATCTAACCTGCCTCTTTATCTGTAATGACTTGTATGACTATGAAGTTAAACAACTATAAAGTTGGGACAATGTTGCTGTTTTATATCTTTAGTTAGGCATAGGTTAGTTTTGATTTTGCAGAGTTTTTCTTTCTCCCAGACGCTGGCAAAAAAATTGCTTTATTTCTCCAAAGGTCTCAGAAAACCTGTAGGTAGGTGGGAGGACCAGTTGTTTTTTATTTCCTGATTCGCTGCAGCCACTGCTTTGGTGAAATGCGATAAAAATGTAAAATATGATTTTAGGAAAAAACCACCAATCACGCACTTGGATGCTGTGGGAATGTCAAATTGCTCTACAAATCCCTAAAGCCTTACTCTTTGATTTCTGTGCTTACCGCCCCCATACATATCTGCCGACACCCATGTTCCGGATGGTACTAGGAGCAGGGCTGCGCTAGACACAGGGCTTTAAATGTCTACAGATAAGGATCCTTCCAGAATGAAAGGTGGTGTGAAAAACAATGCAAAAAGCATTACCTGATCTACAAAGGATCATTGAGAAGTCTGTCTGGGGGCAGACATGTTGTTTTACTGTTGTTAGTTGCTAAGCTGCGTCTGACTCTTGCGACCCCATAGACTGTAGCCTACAGGCCCCTCGGCCCATGGGCTTTTGCAGGCAAGAATAGTGGGGCAGGTTGACCATCTCCCCCTCCAGGGGACCTTCCTGACTCAGGGATCAAACCCACGTCTACCCACATAGGCCAGCGAATTCTTTACAGTTGAGCCACCAGAGCAGGCCGGTGAGGCTGCAACTGTGGGCACCCAGCCTGGAAGGTCAGAAGGGCCGGGAGTTTGGCCGGGGGCGTGTCCAGCACCTGTGATGTCACGATGAAGGCGTGGCCTCCAACTCAAAGGGGAACAAGGGGCAGGAGAGGGCCCAGGGCCAGGCTTGCACAGGACTTACAGATTTGGAAAAGCCCACACAGCACACAGCTCTGTCAAACACCCCCAGGCCTAGCACGTGTAAGGTGGAGAGGGAAACTGAGTCCCAGATGCGCACGTGGGGCGGCAGCGGCTGCAGGAAGGAGAGAGGCCAGTTACCTGGGGGGCCTGACTCCCTCACCCCCACCCCCACCCCGCACCCACAACTCCATCCCAGCCTCCAGGTCCTGCCCCCTCCACTCTGTTACCTTCCCCTCCTTAGTGGTGCCCGCCACCTGTCCAGTGGCGATGGTGACCATATCAGGGTGGACAGCCAGGCTGAGGAGAGAAGCGCAGGTGGAGGGGACTCAGGGAGTGAGGCGGGGGGGAGGGATGACAGCAGCCCAGAACCCCTCCAGCAGCAGCCGCAGTTATGATGCCTGATTATTCATTCCACGGGTTGGCTCAATGAGTTATTTTTAATCCAACGGTCCCCAGTGTTTTTGGCCCCAGAGACCAGTTTCGTGGAAGAAAACGATTCTTCAGATGGGGAAGAGGGAGATGGTTTGGGGATAATTTAAGTGCGCTACAGGTGTTGTGCACTTTATTTCTATTATTATTACATCAGATCCATCTCAGATCATCAGGGATTAGATCCTGGAGGTTGGGGACCCCTGAGTTAGTCAATGAACATTGATTTAATTCTTCAGTAACAATTAGGGAACACTCTCTGGGTACCCTGGTTCAGAAGCAAGACTCAGACCTCTGGTCTCTAACTCAGGGGCCCACAGGGCTCAAGCCTGAACCACAAATGGCCAAGAGAACACACCCATCGAAAGGGTGGCTGCCACCACGGGATTCCAACACACTGTGTCTGGTGTGCTTGCTTGAAGTTTTCAAAAGAAGTGAAAAATCCAGGTATCGGAGTGAATTCACCGACATCTGAAGTACTGATAGTTAATCCACGATGTTTTTCCCCCTGAATTCTGCCTGAATTCAGGCCAAGTGAAGACCTGGCCCCCCGCCTCCCCCTTGATGCCCTGTGCGGGAGATATTTGGCATCCTCCGCCCTGGCCTCACCACTTGATGTCATCGTTGTGTCCCAGGTAATGCCGCTGCCTCTGCTCCTCCACACTGTACAGAATGGCCACGGAGGCCACGAAGTACACTATCTCCCCCGTGGGCAGCAGGTAAAGGTTGGCTCTGCAGTCTCGGCCACGGTAACCATAGCTAGAGATGCCCCGCAGCCGGTTAAGGAGTGTCTTCTGCATTGTAGCTGTTGGTTGACTCCCAGATGAAGGTCATGGGAGATAGGTTTTCCTGTTTCCACTCTTACTGTGTAGGAGGTTGAATAACAGCCCCCGCAAATATGTCTACTGTAGGACTTCCTTGGAAGTCCAGTGGTTAAGACTCTGACCTTCCGATGCAGGGGACGCGGGTTCAATCCCCGGTGAGGGAACTAACGTCCCACATGCCGCCCAGCCAAATAATGAAGGAAAAAAAAAGTGTCCACCAAAATATTACCACCTGGAAACTGAGAATGTGACCTTACTTGGAGAAGGAGTCTTTGCAGATGTAATTAAGGATCTCGAGATGAGATCATCCTGGATTATCTGGCTGGGCCGTCTAATTCCAGTAACAAATGTCCTTGTAAGAGCCAGAGAACAAAGAGACACTGACACTGGGTGGGATAAGGCAGTGTAAGGCTGGAGTGATGGAAGAACCGAAAGGCTTGTTAGCAGCCACCAAAAGCTAGCAGCCAGGGAAGAAGTCCCCCAGAACCTCCAGAGGGACCATGGCCCTGCTGACACCTTGACTGGGGATTTCTGGTCCCCAGAATTGTGAGATTTTTCTGTTGTTTTAAGCCACTAAGTTTGTGGGCATTTGTTAAGAGCAGCCACAGGAAAGTAATCTGTCTACTCTTCTTCCCCAGAGGGATCCTGTTAAAACCTATTATCACTAAGTCACTTTACATGTGTCCCCTGCTCAGGCTCTCTACTCAGCTCCTTAGAGAGGCCTTCTCAGCCTCTCCCAAATAGTTCTGAGATATTTAAAACTGCAAACCGGAATTCCCTGACGGGTTAGTGGTTAGGAGTCAGCACTTTTGCTTCCGGGGCCCAGGTTCAATCCCTGTTTGGGGAACTAAGATCCTACAAGTCTCGTAGCATGACCAAAAAAACGCTGCAAACTCAAGACTTCTTGGCAAGCTAGTGGTTAAGACTTCCCCTTCCAATGCAGGGGGTTCAGGTTTGATCCCTGGTCAGGGAGCTAAGATCCCACATGCCTGAGGTCCAAATAACCAAAATATAAAACAAAAGCAATATGGTAACAAATTCAATAAAGACTTAAAAAAAAAAAATGGTCCACTTCAAAAAAAAAAAAACACTTAAAAAATAAAGAAAACCTATGCACCTCAATGCCCCATCCGCCTTCCCTATTCACTTTCCTGCAGTACGTTCACCAGCATCCCACATGCTCCACTTGTGTTCTTGTTTCTGCCACATCCCACGGCGATTCCCCAACCAGGGATGTAACTTGCGCCCCTTGCATTAGAAGCACAGAGTCTTAACCAGTGGACCACCAGGGAAGTCCATCTGTTTGAATTATTCTGTCTCCCCAACTAGAGTGCCTGCTCCAGGAGGGCATGACCTCTGTCTTTTCTGTTTACTGATGTACCCCCTGTGCCCAGATGAGGTCCTGGTACACAGTGGACATATGAGTTCAATATTTGTTGAAGGAGTGTGACCCCTCTTCTGTTCAGAACTTTCTGTAGCTCCCCAGTTCCCCTAAGAGAAAGTCCAAGCTCCTCTTGCTGGCCTCGTTTGCCCTCCCCTAGTCTCAGCTTCTGCCCTCTGACACTGGATTTCCCCAAAACACCACAATCATGACCATCACCCGGGTCTTGGCACTAACTGTTCCCTTTGCCTACTACACGCTACCTGCCACCTTTCTCAGCTGTCACATCCTCAGAGCAGGCCTCAGTCTCACTTCATCTGCTGGACTCATCCTACTCATCTGATCAATGTGGTAACTGCACCCAGTCCTTGATGAGACTGTCAACTGCACGGCAGCCAAAACTGGGCTGTTTTGTTCTCTTCTGTAACTCCTCCTCCAGGAAGCCTTCCCTGATGCCCAGGCTGGGTCGGCTGCCCTCTCTGGGTTCCCCCATCTAAGTTGTCCGCTCTAAGTTGTCATTTTCATGGATTCTGTCCCCACACTGGATTATAAGCCCAGGAATGCAGGTTGTACTAATTTGGGGACTGCTGGACTCCAGTCCTTAGTCCCAGAATGTTTGCGAAACATCTGAATGGATGTCAATATGCCTATCCCGACCCCATAGAAACTGCTTCACCCTGCAGCCATTTTAGGGCTGGGGAATGAGGCCCACACGGACTTTTGTTGTCTCAGCTGCTTTTCTCCTGATGCTCACTTATCAAGCCAAGCCTGGCATGACAGCATGGTATTCTTCAATTCCTGTGAATATTTCCAGCTGCCTTAAAGAGGTTCCAGGCTCCAACTATTCCTGCCTCTTCCAGAGAAAACAGCAAGGCCAAGAGAGGACAGGGAGTGGATCCCCAGGATGCTAACCCCAAACCTCAGTTTGTGTTTTGGAAAAAGCTTAGGGCTCAGAGTCAGAGTTCTGGCCTCAGTTCTGCTCTGACTCCCTAGGACAGGGCTGGGACCCCTCTCGTGGCCTCAGTTTTCTCATCTGGAAAGTAAGGGTAATCATTCCCAATCTGCAGGCCTTAGAGGGCTCTTGTAGAACACTGGCTGTAAAAATATATTCTGAACCCTACAAAAGAGAAGGATCATATTATTCGATGTATTTATATTGAAAGAACTGAACAGTGCCTGCTGCTGCTGCTAAGTCACTTCAGTGGTGTTCGACTGTGCGACCCCATAGATGGCAGCCCGCTAGGCTCCCCCGTCCCTGGGATTCTCCAGGCAAGAACATTGGAGTGGGTTGCCATTTCCTTCTCCAATGCGTGAAAGTGAAGTCGCGCAGTCGTGTCCAACTCTTCTCGACCCCATGGACTGCAGCCTACCAGGCTTCTCCATCCATGGGATTTTCCAGGCAAGAGTACTAGAGTGGGGTGCCATTGCCTTCTCCGAACAGTGCCTGGCATACAATAAGCGCTCAATAGGGACTTCCCTGGCAGTCAAGTGGTTAAGACTCCACATGTCCAATGCAGGGAATGTGTGTTCAATCCCTGGTCAGGGAACGAAGATCCCACGTGCCATGTGGCATGGTCAGTACGTGCTCAACAGTGATTAGTCATTATTTTGATCAATCTCTGTTTATCTGGCACATATTATAAGCACATTGTTTCACAGTCTTATGAATCCGAGATCATGACACCCACTTTTCAGAGGAGGCTAATCAGGCACAGAATGGCAAGGTGATTCATCCAGGGTCACAAAGCCAGCCAGAGGCTGGGCTGGCATTTCACCCTATTTCTGCCAGGCTCCAAAGACAGAGTTCTTAACCAATGCCAACTTCTTTCATTTCTCACATTCACCAAACTCACTCTGGCCACAGAGCCCTTGGACCTGCCGTGCCTTCTGTTCTTCCTATGAAAGTGAAGTGAAACTGTTACTCACTTAGTTGTGTCTGACTCTGTGACCCCATGGACTACAGCCCACACGGCTCCTCTGTCCATGGAATTCTCCAGGCAAGAATACTTGAGTGGGTAACCATTCCTGGGGATCTTCCTGACCCAGGGATCAAACTCAGGTCTCCTGCGCTGCAGGCAGATTCTTTACCATCTGAGCCACCAGAGATGGCTGGCCCCTAAATGTTCAATTCTCAGCTCAAATGCCCCCTCCTCAGAGAAACCCAGTTACTCCTCTTACTTGAGCTTAGGTTACTGTATGACCAGCATTTATTACTTAGCTGAAATTATCTTATTTGTTGACTCACTGGCCTCAGTCTCCCCCACTTTAGAAGGGAGTTCAGGGAACCTAGCCTGTGTGTAGAAGAGAATCTGATAGATGGAGGGCACTCAGCAAATGTTTGCTGCTCTAATGAATCATAAAAGTCACGTGAGCTAATCTGCCTCCCTCTGCTCCCTGCAGACTCCAAGCTCTTCCTGATCCCTTAAGTCACAGATGCCTGAGAAGTCCCACTTTCGGTACAAAGACCCTCCCTCTAGCTGCAGTCCCACGGAAGGGCTTCCCTTCCGGATTGGGGAGGTGGGGGGTGGGGGGAGCGGGAGGAAGGGATTAAAGTAAAAGGATACACCCAGTCCAACTTGAATCGGTGCGAAGGCAGCTCAGAGCGTGTGTCCAGGCTGTAGGTGGGGACCAGCTCCTCCGGGATCAGCATGGGTACAGGGCGGCCCCTCAGGAACATTTTCACCGAGCCCTCCTCTGCTAGGATGCATATCCCCAGAGGTCAGGTGCTGACACCAGTCCGCAACCCCGTAACCTCTCCCCTTCTGACTTCACTTTTTATTTTTTTTTCACTTTTTAAATGTTTTTTAAGTAAAAAAGGGAAGGGGTGTGGGGTGGGGATGAGGTCAAAGAGGTTTCCTGACCTCCAGCACTGGCCTCTCACCCCAGCGAGGCCCTCCCATTCTCCCTACTTACCCATGCTGAAGATAACTTCTTTGGTTTTTCTGTCAGGAAAGGATAAAGAAGGAGGGGAAAAAAAGAAAGAAAAGAAAGCCCTAATTAGCAGGCAAGTCAGAAACTGGAAGAAACCACTTCCCCCACCCCACGGCTCTCCCGAGGTCTTTGGTAAGTAATGGGGCGGGGGGGGGGGGTTGGGGGCGAGTAAGGAGCTGAGCGCTGCCTCTCTGCAGGCCGTGTGCTTTGCTCGGTTGATCTTGCAGAGCCTAAGACACAGGCCCAGAGAGGCAGTGATCGCCGAAGATCACACAGCACGAAGTGGCAGGGACGCGATCCTGGAAGCGGGGAGTCACAAGGTACCCCTCCCTCCTAAGTCAGCACAGTTCTCCCAACGCTCTCCACCCCCAGTCCCACAGCGCCCCAAACTTCTAACTGAAAGGGAAGAGGTGAGGGTTTAAGGGAAGGGGCGTGTCTCTACACTCCTTTTTGCTGACGGAAAGAGGTGATGCCCGCGGGTCTGGGTCCCCGGAGAAAGGGGAGACCTGGGTCCTGCTAGTGCAATAAGGAGGGGGGTATGTGCAAGAGGGTCTCACCCAGGTCCAAAGCTACTCATGGCGGCGGCTGGCGGCGCTTCGGGGCCGGGGGTGGAGCCGGGCCCAGCTCCGCCGCTTCCGGCCCTGGGAGGCGCCCGCGCCGCCGCGCCCTGCCCCGCCCTCCACGGAAGACCCCGCAGCCGGAGGTTCGTGTTCCGGGGCTGTGAGGTCCTGACACCAGGCTCTTTTGTCGGGGGAGGGAGAGTGTTTTTTGAGAACACAGACTAGAGGACGTGTCTGCCTGAGTTCCAACCCAAGCTCTGCCAGTTCCCAGTGTTGTGAACAATTTGCCAAACCTCTGCCTCGGTTTCTTCACTTTTCACTTGGGGATAATAAACCTCTCAGGCGATTGTGAAGCTTCAGTTGGTTAATTCATGTAAAGTGCCTTGTGTAGTACCTGGCACATAGCTCTGTGTACGTGTTTGCTATTATTTCAGTGGGGTGAAATGTGTGGGTTTTTGACTCCGGTCCAGCCTTAGTCCACCCCACCCCCCAGCCTTGACCTCGCCCGCCGCATGGGACTCCACACGCAGGTTTTTTCACCGCCCAGACATTCAGTCTGGCCCGGCCTCTGGGAACTTGACCTCGCCCAACATTCTGATAGTCTCACCTCTCCTTCTGAACCTATCCCTGAATCGACAGCTCCCCATGGAAACTCCTATCGTCTTCAGGTCTGGTCAAGCAAGCAGACCAAGATAACATTCACCCTCAGTCCCTGCAGACCTACTGGGGTCTGTCCACGTCCACCTATGACCACAGTTCAATTCAGTCGCACAGTCGTTTCCGACTCTTTGCGACCCGTGGGCTGCAGCACGCCAGGCTTCCCTGTCCATCACAATTCCCGGAGCTTGCTCAAATTTATGTTCATTGAGTCAGTGATGCCATCTAACCATCTCATCTGTCGTCCCCTTCTCCTCCTATGACCACACCTAACCTTCAAATTCAAACCGCGCCCATTTCCACCTGGCAGCGCCCAGGCTCCCCTCCTCCCAGTTTCTTGCACCGGACACTACTGCACATGATCTCAGCCCGTTGCCCTCACCCCAGGTTCTGATTCTGCCCAGTTTACCCTCTGGCCAAGCCCTCAAATTCCTTTCACGCCGGTTCCTCTGACTACCCCATTTCCTGCAGAAACTCCTCTTAGAGCCCTGACCTGGCTGCCTCCCCGAGACTAAATGCGGACTCTGCCTTTACCTTAGTAGCCACGCCCACAATCCTGGATCCTCCCTAACTTCTACTCGGGCTCTTCCGAGAGACTTTGACCATCCACGCCTCCTACGCGCTAGTCCAGCCTCTAAAGCTTTGACCACGCCCCTCAATGTTGGCTCCGCCTTCTCGTGCCTTTCACTATTACCACTCTGTCTCAAGATTGGTCCCTCCGATCCTCCTGCACCGTTTCCGCTTTCTGAACTAGATGATCATGCTTTAGGTTACTACCTCGTGGCCTGGGGCATCACCCTAATCTCCCCATCGTTTTCCAAGCCTAACTGAGGTTTTGGTCCCACCCTTTGCGGTACGACCCCGCTTTGGACACTTACCCTTCCTTTTTGGCGCTGCAGTTGCTGCTAGAGGATGTGGTGCGGCTGCGGGGATCCTCGCGGCGCACCGAGGCGAGGCGCTCTGGTGACAAGTAGCGCCGGGCACTGCTAATAGAGAGCACACAGTTAGGGTCAGAACCTGCGAAGCCAGCAGGCGAGTGCCGGAGGCGGGCGAGAACTTTACAGGACCTTCCCCTGCTGATGTTCAGACACCCGAGTCCATCCCCTTTCATATAAACAGCCTCCGAGGTCTTGGAAGAGGCTGGGGATCCCGACTTCCGCGCCTCACCTGCGCCCAGAGGTCGCCTCCTTTTTGGGGGAGGATGGAGACGTGGCATAGCCGCCCACGCGCCGCGGAGGTCCCGAGCCATTGAGGGGCGTCCTGGTGGGAAGACCTTTCAGGAGCTGACACACTAGATAGATGGAGTTGGAGGACAGAAGAGGATGAGTTTGAAGTACAGGCCCCAGCCCCTACCACCTCACCCCTCTAGTCTAGTGAAGATACCGGAGGCAGTGGTGCCTAGGCGAGGAGGAGCCCGGCCCTTGGGGGTGCCCCGCGCGCGCAGCGCTGCGCCTTGCTCTTCGCATGCCCGCAGGCGACGCAGCGCGTCAGCCAGCGCCGCCTTTAAGACCGCCAGCTCATCTTCTTGCAGCTGAAGCCGCTGCTCCAGCGCCGACACGCGGTCGTCCACCTCCATCCCGCTCGTGCCCGACAAATTGTCATCTGGAAGGCAAGAGATCGCTGGCTGCGAGGGCCACCCAGGAGCTCCAACGCCCAAGGGGAAGTGTCCCTCCCACCTGCCCGGGGCTAAGTCCCGGGCCAGCCACGCCCCTTCATCTCCCGCGACCTGGGGCTGGAACGCCTGGATGTGGGCCAAGAAGAGGGGAAGGAAATCCCCACGGCTCTCAACCCTTGCCCGCACACTCCTCTCTGCCTCAGCGCCCTGGAGGCGTGACCTTAGGGAAGTCCCTTCCTCGCTAACCTTCTAAGAAAGAGTCTACAAATCAAGAGCCTCTCGACTCTGGTTTTAAGATTCTATGACTAAGATGCTAAATACCTATAAGTGATATCAACATCTTAAGGATGACATCAACTTTTTCCGAACGACACCAACATTCTAGAATTGATCCCCAATATCCTCTGACGAATACCGAGATTTTTTATCGCGGGTACTAACATTCCCTGTCTGTTTCTAAGACTTTCCAAGCCAAAAAGGTCTGTGCCTGGTCCCTCTCCGCTTTCTCTCGTCACCGAGGGGTTCGACCCCAGAGCCTGCTGCGAGGACAGACTTTCTGCGGCCCCTGGCGGCAAGTTTGGGAGTTGCAGGCAGCTCCTCGAAGACCCGAGATTCGCGCAAGGGATCTGACACCCAAACTAACTTCCCCGACCCAAGCGTCTCTCCTCTGATCCTCTTTTAAAATGTAGCTTCTTTACTCCCATGCCCCTGACTCGGCTCTCCCTCTCCTCTCTAGATGCAGCCAAATAATTCCTCCTGCATCTCCCGCGGTCCTCATTTTCCCAAAGTGGGAGGGGCAGAGTACCAAAGTGGTCCCCCCTCCCCCTTTAGTCCCAGACCACTCATACCCAGACTCATTGCTGGCAAGAACCAAGGAGGCCCTGGCTCCCAGTTCGGTGGAAGTCAAGGTGGTAGCCTTAACAGGAACGGGGCTTGGAAGTAGCACCTGCTATCCCCCTTCCATAGGATGCCCCGCCCGTCCGCTGGGCTCCGCAGTGCAGCCATCGGTCCCTCCCCTCCCTCCCCCACCTCTTGCGGCCCAATCGCTTGCCTGGCCTCGCCTGCCCTGCCCCCCACCCAGCGCCACTCTGGTCGGGTGCCTGGACCTGCATTGGAAGGTGGGGGTTAGGTCTGAGGGAGAGAGCTGTCAGGACTCGGAACTCATAAGAAAGGGAATCTCAGGGGCCTGTTGGCATTGCGTTTTGCAAAAGAGGAAACTAAAAACGGAGGATGGGGGAGAGTACAGAGATCACCGAAGGTCAAACAGCCAATAGAGGAGGTGTAGGAGGGCCTGATCACCTCCTTGTGCCAAGACCCCTCTTACTTACCATTAATAATACTACCCCCAAAAATGAGATTTGTCATAGAGAGCTTACACGTGCAAAACACTTAGCATCTCACCTGGCTCTGGTATGTGCTCAATAAATCCAGAATATAATTAAATGTTATTATGGTACCCACACTGGAGGAGGGCATGGCAACCCACTCCAGTATTCTTGCTGGGAAAATCCCATGGACAGAGGAGCCTGGTGGGCTATGGTCCACGGGGTCGCAAAGAGTTGGACATGACTGAAGTGACTGAGTACATGGTACCCAATGTCCCAGCAACTTTAGTAGCTCTAGTATTGTACCCATTTTAGGAGGCAAGGAGATAGATGGGGATTGAAGCCCAGAGAGATGAAGTTACTTGTACACAGACACACAACCTTTCAGCCCCGGAACAGGTATTTGACCCAAGCTTAGGCACCCTGTCAGCCTGCCTCTCAGAGGGGCTGAGAAGGACAAAAATGAGCATTCTGGTCCCTGACACTGGGGTGTATGCCCAGAGGTAAGCCTCCAAAAGGGAGTTCCTTCTCAGGGCCTCAGAGTGAAGTGGAGGAACTGTTACCTTGCCCCTGCAACCCCCATCCAGGGAGCCAGCTTATTCTGAGGCCTTGACCTGCCCACCCACCCCTCACCTACCATGACTCAAGTCCTCTGTCCCCTCCTGCCGGTTCATCCCCCACCTTCAGCTCTTTTGCCAAGAGGCCAGCCCCCATTCCCCACTTCTCCCCTCTGCCTCCAGCTCCCCTCATCTGGGTCTGACACCCACAGTGGCCTTTCTTTTTCATACCCATTTGTCTAGGGAGAAGGGATGAATCCTAATGGGCGGGAGGGGTGGGGCCTGAGGACTTGGGGGGTAGAGTGGAGGCAAAGTCCTCTGGTCATCCTGCCTGGTCCCACACCCAGCCCACAAGCCAACACCCAATTCCACTCTCCCTCAATCGGTCCCTCTGCTGAGGAGAAGGGAGAGGGTCCCGGAGGATTGAGAGGGGATGGAGAGAGCAGAGTTCCACACCTCCAGGCCTTCCCTCCTTCAACCCCAAGCTCCTAAAGGCTCTGCTCTCTTCTCTCGGTTCAGCCACCTGGGGAAAAAGGGGAGGGTCGAAGAAGGTAGGACTGGGATCAGGGCTTTGGGGATCAGGCACCTTGCTCTGGGGTCAGGGTCCTGCTAGGGGAGAAAGAAGAATCTTCAGCTAGGGGCGAGGATGGGGACTTGGAAGGAGGTTGGGGTAGAAGGAGATAGGTCCTGCCCTGGGCGGGGCCAGGGTCGGAACTGAGGAGGGGTCTCACCGTTGCAATATTGAAGCAGCGAGGACGTGTCGTAGAGGCCGCAGAAGGCCGGGCCGCGCTCCGCCATCGCCCCGCCACATCCACCGCCGGCCCCCCCGGTCCCAGCTCGGGCCCGGTCTCCCCCCCCAGGCCCTGCCTCCCGTTGCCATAGCAACGCCCTTCGTTCCAGCATCCCCGGCTCGGCCCGCCCGGCATCAGGCGGCCGACGCCGGGCCTGGCACCGGGGTCATCCCCCAGGATGCCCAGAAAGGGGGAGGGGGTCGGGACACCCCCTGCCAGGCCCCCCAACACAATCCTCGGGCCGGGATTGGTTGAGCCGAGATCCCTCTCGGTACTGTCTGGTACCGCCCACAACAGGCGCATATTCTCTCTAGACCCCCTCCTCGCCTGTTCAGGACCAATGAGAGCCTGTCGCGCAGGCCCCCTCCACCAATAGGGATGCAAAAGGATTGGAAGGGGCAGGGCCTTCTCTGCTTTTCAGCCCGAAGCATAGCCCCTGGCTCTTAGAGAAAGGTAGGGTAGAAGAAGACACTCCCACATCCCCCAGATCTTCCTAATCTTTTCCTGGGTTTTCGAGAAGCCTCCTTGCAAGACCAAATCCTGGAGCCTCAAATCCGCCCAGATACCCACAAGCTCCGCCCTGGAACTCTTATTCTAGCTCATTTCTTCGAGCTCTTGTTTATTCTATCTACACCAGCCCTCAAGGCTCTTAGCTCCACCCCCCCCCCCGAACCCCGTGGGGGGAGCTAAAGTTCTATTCCCGCCCCCAGAGCTTTTGGCACCGCCTCCTGAGCATCTAGACCCAGCCAACCGATAGGATTGGCTCCGCCCTTGAAGTTTAGAGCCCCCTCTACCCTAAGTCTGTTAGTCCCTCCCTCACCTTTCCTTCCACTTTCCTATTGGCCAGCCCCGGCCCTTAGCTCCTCCCCCACAGGCTTCACCTCCCACCTTATTATCCAGTCCAGGTTTTGACAAAGGCCTAGTTGTGATGCTTGGACGACTGGCGGTGTCAGTCGGAGCTGGCTCCGAAGTTGTGGGGAGAGAAAAGGGAAGAAAACCTGACAATGGATTTAAAGAGTACTGAACCACTTTCTCCGAGTCCTTATTGAAAGTCAGCCCCTAGAAATGACCCAGACCATGCTATATATCTGGGGGCCAGATATATAGAGACATATGTATGTCAGCCAGCCAGTGCGTGCTCAGTCGTGTCAGATTCTCTGCGACCCCATGGACTGTAGTCCCCACCAATTTCCTCTGTCCATGGAATTTTCCAGGCAAGAATACTGGAGTAGGTTGCCATTTCCTTCTCCAAGGGATCTTCATGACCCGGGGATCGAACCCGGGTCTCTTGTGCCTTCTGCATTGGCAGTCTGATTCTTTACCAACTGCCCCACCTGGGAAGTGACCGTAAATCAGAAGAGATTTGCTTCTGGACACAGCCAGGCCTTGAAGCTCAGGGCTTTAGAACCAAATTGACCTGGGTTTGAGTCCTGACTCCACCAGGGTCTGATTGTGACCCTGAGCCTCGGTTTCCACATCTGGAAACAGCAGGGAGGAGGGGAGTGAAGGTTAAATATCCAACCGACTTCTTTTATTCATTAAAAAATGTTTACTGAGTGCCTATCATGTGCCAAGCTCTAAGTGCCAGAGTTTCAGTGATAAGCAAGTCAGCCCCCAGAATTTGCTCTCATGGACCCTGCAGTTTCTGGAGGAGGTAAACCACAATACACAAAACAAATAAAGAGTGTTAATAATAACATTTACCGAGCACTTCCTATGTGCCAAGCACTCAGTTATCTTCACCACAAGCCCTAGTTTCATCACCATTTGATAGATGAAGAAACAGGCACAGAGCTTGTAAGATCATTTCAGGTCCTGGCATTAGAGAGATAAGACAGAGTGATATCGTCAAGGATGGGAGGCTGAGGCTAATTTAGAGAGTGTGGCCAGAGAAAGTCTTTCTGAGAAAGTGACATTTGAGCTGAGATGTGAACGACATGCAGGAAGCAATCACACAGGGGCAGGGGGAAGGGGGGTGACTTTCCAGGCAGCGGGAACATGAAGTACAAAGGTCCCGAGGTAGGCATGAGTTTGGCAACAAGAAGGCTGTTGATGATGGAACTGTGGAGAGCTTCCATGTGAAGAGGAGAGCAGGAGGTAGATGGCATCGGGAGATAATGGGAGCACCAAATCTTGTGGCAGATGTTGGCGGTTTGTCACTGTATCCTCCATGAGGCCCAGGGAGGCCACATTGGTAAATCACACAGGAGGACAGTGTCCGGCACACAGTAGGCACAAGTAAAAGGCAGCAACCCCTGTTCGTGTGCCAGTGAACAACTACTATGTGAGGTCAATAGGGACTTACTTCCCTAAGACTCCACGCTCCAAATGCAGAGGGCCTGGGTTCGATCCCTGGTCAGGGGAGTAGGTCCCACATGCTGCAATTAAGACCCGACACAGCTAGATAAAAATAAATTTTAAAAGATCAATAATAAGTTCCAAGTGATGACTAAAATAGACGTGGGCCATTATCATTCTATGATCACAGCTAATTTTCTTACTGAAGAAACAAAGCAGGAACTCAGATTTCTTGCCTTCCCAACTCCCATTTCTCCCAGCCTCCACCTCCCTAAGCTCAGATTCTAGGAAAGGGGAAATCAGACTCCTACATACAGAACGATATGCAACGGGTTGAAATGTGCAATGTGCTAAAGGCTGTTACTGGAGTGTCCCCAGAGGACGGAGGGAGCCCAAGGGACTTCAAAGCCTGCAGTTGGGGAAGGCGAGGGGAGCCAGGGTGTGAATGAAGGAACCACAGGCAGAGGAGTTTAGGCTGCTGGGCTGTTAGGGGTGGGGTGGGGCGGCGAGGATGACACGCCAAGATGTCAGGATTTCCCTGGTGGTCCAATAGTTAAGACTCTGAACTTCCACTGCAGGGCACATGGGTTTGATCCTTGGTCGGGGAACTAAGATCCCATATGCCTTGCAGTTTAGGGGGAAAAAAAGCCTCTGCTGAAGGTCTGTTATGAGGATCAAGTGAGATACGTGCATGTAAAATGCCCAATATGGTACTTATTAATAAATATGGTACCTATTATTATTATTTGTTAATTAGTGGTAGTAGTTCTGTGGTGCTGGAGAAGACTCTTGAGAATCCCTTGGACAGCAAAGAGATCAAAGCAGTCAATATTAAAGGAAATCAACCCTGAATATTCATTGGAAGGACTGATGCAGAAGCTGAAGCTCCAATACTGTGGCCACCTGATGGGAAGATCTGATTCATTGGAAAAGACTTTGATGCTGGGAAAGATTGAAGGCAGGAGGAGAAGAGGGAGACCGAGGATGAGATGGTTGGATGGCATTACTGACGAATGAACATGAGTCTAAGCAAACTCTGGGTTACAGTGAAGGACAAAGAAGCCTGGCGTGCTGCAGTCCATGGGGCTGCAGAGTGGGCCACATCTGAGTGACTCGACAGCAGTAGGGGTAGCAGTACTTCTATTTCTGATTTGGGACTGTGTTTTTTTTTCCTCTCTCAGCGTCTTTTTTTTTCCTCTGTCTTTCCAACTCTTTCTTTCTTCCTGTTTTTCTTTCTACCTCTCCTTCTGTTTGTTTAGGTCTATGCCTGGGCTGGGAGCTCCATGAGGGCAGGGCAAGAACTATCTTGGCCATTGGGGTCCCCAGCATTGTCAAGCCCAGGGCCTGATATATAACAAGTACCCAGTGAAGGAACCTCTTTATGCTGGTAAAGTAGTTAAGACTCTGAGCTTCAGTTTTGACCCCTGGTCACGGAATAAAGATCCCACACGCTTCGCACCATGGCCAAAAAAAAGAAAAAACAAGTACCCAATAAAGTAAACCGAACCCAGCTCTGTACCGAACCCAGCTCTGTGCCGAACCAGTGTTGGGAGATGCTGGGGACCCAGCAGTGACTGAGACAGCCCCAGCCCTACCTTCTCAGAGCTCACGATCCAGGAGAGGAAATCATTATGTGTTGAATGAATGAGCTAATTTTGAGGTGAGCTTGGAACACTCGACCGAAATTGGGTGGAGATATTTAAGGCAGAGAAAACTGCTGGGACTGAGGTAAGAGGGGGTGGGAAAGAGTCTGAAGAGTTGGGAAGTGATGGAGAGAGGGCTGGAGAGCTCAGCAAAGGCCTGGAAGGCTGTGGAGAGGAACGTGAGCTTTCTTCTCTTGAGTGCACTGGGGAGCCATGGCAGGTTCTGAGCAGGGGAGGGACCACGGCAGGTTTGTGCTTTAGCAGGACCACTCTTACAGCCTGGCTGCCCTGGGGAGGTCGAGGCGGGAGGTGATGGATGGAAGGAAGAAGGACATGACTGGGGCAGGAGAACGGGGGGGTGTGGGGGGGGGCGGGGGCCAGAAGCGAACTGGATCAGAGTAGGGGCTGGGGGCAGAGGGAGGAAGAGCCAGATTCTAAAAACCAGGACGGGAAATTCCCTCCGCGCTTTCACTGCCGAGAGCCCAGGTTCAATCCCTGGTCGGAAAAACTAGATCCCAGAAGCCCCGTGCGGCCAAAATAAAATAAAAAATAAATAAATAACCAGGAGGAAAGTGCCTCGGTCAGCCTGCTTTCCGTGATGCCAGAAAATGGGCTTGACGGCTCACGCACCACCACCAGGGGGCAGCCGGGAATTCAGGTTTGAAACTCCCAGCGGCTTCTCCCCCAGGGCGGCGAAAACTTCACCTTGATACCGAGGTGTGGAGAGGTTGAAGTTGTCTTCCGGGCCCCAGCTGAGAGCCCCTCTGCTTTCCTGCTCCACCCCCCAACACACACACCGATCCTGGCCTCTTGGTTCCCTGGAGCCCCTACCCCACCAGCAAGAGATTATGTCAACACAGTCCGGCTGATTCTGTCCAGGACAATATTTGCCCTCAGGATCTGGGAAGGTTGCTATGGAGACTGGGGACGTGCTGCGGGGCGGGGGGCAAGGGGGGAGGGAAGAGAGGCAGGGTCAGGGGGAGCACCCTCCCTCCTGGAAGAGGGTGAGGGGAGCCAGGCGTCGTCTCTGCCTCACCTCTACCTGATTGAGTCTTGGGGAGTTTATCCCATCCCCATTTATCTGCGTTCCAAGTCTTTTTCCCCACCCTCTGCGCTCTCTCTGGACCATCTCTTCGTCTCTGTCCCTGATTATCTCTCTGGATACCTCTGCTCCCATCTCTCTGAGTCTCTCTCTCTGTCCTTTGCTTTCTCTCTTTGGGTCTCCACCTCTATGTCTCTCCACGTCTCTGTGTCTCTCTAGGTATTTATCCTGTCTCTATGTCTCCATCTCTCTTTGGGTCTTTGTCTCTCTCTCCGGTCCCGTGTTTTTGGTGTTGGTCTCTCTAGGCCCTCCTCTCTGGATCTGTGTCTCTGGGTTCCTATCTTTCTCAGGTCATCTGTTAATCTTTCTCTCCATGTACCCCCATCTCTGGAGCGCTGTCGGCTTGTGTCTCACCGGATCCTGTGTCACCCCTAGGTCCCTCTCTGAATCTCTGTCCCTCCTTCTCTCTAAGGGTCCCTATATTTTCAGCTGTGTCTTTCTCAGTCTCAGTCTCTGACATTCTGAATCTCTTTCTATTTGTGTGTGTGTGTGCATGTGTGTGTCTCTCTCTGGGTTTCTGTCTTTGAGGCCTTGTCTCTCCGCAGTCCTGAATCTCAGGGGGCCATCTCAGCCTCCCATTTCTGGCCTCAGTCCCTATGGGGCCCCCCCTCTCCCCATCTCTCTCTGCCTCATTTCTCCTGCACCATCTGCCGGCACTCCAGGCCCCCGCCTGCTCCCCGCAGGCTCTTCTTAGCCAGGCAGCCCCATGGGGGGAGGCACAACCCACCCCAGATTCCTCCCCACCATGGCATCCTGAGGTGGGGGGGAACACTGCCTGGTCGTGGCTAGGGTGGAGGGAACAACAGCCTGGAGACCCGGGACCAGGGGACATGGAGAAAGGGAAACAGACAGAAAGACACCCTGAGAGGCGATGGGAAAAGAGGGATGAGAAAGAAGAAAGCTTCAAGATAGGCAAGAAGAAATTGAGCTGGAGAGTGGAGCGAGCAAGAGAAATGAGGAGGGGGCAGAAGGAAATCCAGAGGGAAGAGAAGAGAAAATACAGCGCAGCCAACAAGGAAGGAAGATGGAAAAACTGTACTCAGGCTTGGAGGAAAGGAGAAAGAAGAGATTCTTGGATCAAGGGGACTGAAGGGGGCATGGAGAGAGAAGAAGGGCAAGGGGAGAGGGCATGACCGCTTCTCTGCCTGCAGCTTCCAAAGCCCTGAGCATGGGGACTGGAGAGGGCCCGTGTGGCTACCCCTGAGGCCCTCTTACCTCCTCCCCAGGCCCTGGGAGAATGTAAAAGCCCCCAGGAGGGCTAAGATGAGCAGGGGGCCAGTTGGGGACCCAGACACCCCTCCTCCTGTCCTCCACACCCACTCCCGGACACAGTGCTCTATTCTGCCCAGAGGGACTCATGAGGGAGGGGCCAGCCTGCTCATCCCCAGGCTCCTGTCCTGGTTGTCTCTCTCAGGCTCTCCCTCCCTCCACCCACCTCATCTCCATCTCTCAGAGTCTCGTCTCTCAGTTTGTATCTCTTCTTTCTCTCTCCCTTTCTTGGTCCGTTTTGTCTTCCCTGATTTTTTCTCTCTGTCTCTCTCTTTTTGTATATTTCTCTCTACTTCTCTGTCTCTCTTGATTCTTTCTCTCTATCTCTTTTTCCTGGTCTCCCTCATCTCTGCCTCTTCCTGTCTCTGTCTGTCTCTGCTCTTTCTTGGTCCTTGATTTCTTTTCCTGTCTTTCTCATCACCTCAGTTCCTCTCCCTTGCTTCCCCCTCTCACACCCAGTCCCTCTTCTCCCCCTTTCCAGCCTCCCCCCACCTTCCCATCCTCAGCAAGTGACCCCAGACCCTCTTGGGACCAAGGAGAGGCTCCCTCCCAACCCCAGCCTCTTCCCGAGGTGTCTGGCATTCTCAGACTCCTCTCCTCTCCACTCCATGAACCGAGCCTTTCCCAGGACCCAGAGGGCGCCAGGAATGTGGGGCAGAGAGCAGGAGGCCAGCTGGAGGTCAGGAAGCCAGGAGCCCCCATGTCACTCCCCCTCCCTGAGACTGTTTCTTTCCAGCCTCTAGTGCTGGATCTCACACCACTCCTTACTCTCTGCCCCTCCTGGGGCCTCTGGGCCTCAGTTTCTCCTCTGCAAAATGGGCAGACTCACCTCTGTCCCATTTATCTTCCAGCTCCCCGGGGAGTGTGTGCTCATGAATGTTACTAGTATTATTAATGTGCAGGAATTGGTGGTTTGCATTCAAGGGGGAAGTGAGTGCTGATAGCCGGGATTCAGTTTCTAAGCCAAATATTTTCCATATTTTAGGGCAAAGGAAGAGACTGGAAGTGGAGACTCTGAGGAGGTGTGTGATTCAGTGGTGACTGTGACTGGGAGACCACATGAGGCTGTGGGTTCGTGCATGGTGGTAGGAGGATAGTGTGCAATCCTGTGCACAACTGTGCGACTGCGGGTGGCTGTATACGACTTGTGAGTGCAAGTGAGGCTGTGATGGCCAGTTGTATGTCTTAGCACTGGGCGTGACTGAGGATGACAATGTAACATCCAGAGCTCATGGGAGTGTGTGCCTTAGAGACACTTGAAGAACATGTATTGTTGGAATGTGACTGTGGACTCTGTTGGTAATTATGTGAAGTGTGTGAGACGTTGTGTGAGCACATTAATGAGTGGAATTGTGTAACATTGTATATATAATTTTCAGACTGTCATTAAAGGATTGTATGACAATCACCTATAACTGTTTGCCTTTATGTCATCAACAGCCTCCGCTCTGTGCCCCAACTTGTGCTGAGTGACCCTGGGGACCCAGTGGTGACAGATGCCTTCCCTGTCCTCATGGGGGCACTCAGGCCAGTTGGGGGAGACAGTATTTGTGATGTGATTTAATGATGGTGTGAATGTATGCGTGGTGGACACAGTATCATGGGAACTGTAGGAAGCTGTGATTGTGTTGCTGTGTGAGTGCAAGAGTCCATGCCCAGAGTGCGTGGCTGTGTGTCACTGTATCACAAATGACTGTCAACCTGTGGGGGAGAACCTTTGGCTCACGGGGTGTGACGCTGGACTGTGGGACTATGAATGAATATGAAGAACAGGTTCAGTGAGGTGCAGTATATAAGACTCTGTGCCTCCCGGCGGCTCAGTGTATGGGATCGTGTGTGACATTGTGTGCATGGCCTCGCGTGTGGTGGCTGGATGGGACAAGTGGGACAACGTGAGAGGCTGTGCGCGCTGGAAGAGGGGGTCCTCAGGATGCTGACTCTGTGACTGTGCTCCCCCACGCGACCCTGAGTGGCTGTGATACTCACAGATGACTGGCCCCCTGTGCCAGGTCTCTGCCCCAGCTCCCCGCTCCTGTTCCTTGGCCCGCCCTGGCCCCGCCCCTACCCCTACCCCAGGCTGTCACCTCCCGCGGAGCCCAGGCGAGGCCGTGGAGGCGACAGCGTCAGAAGCAAGTGATTGAGAGGAGAGCTGGGAACAGGTGAGCGCTCCCCCATCTCAGCCACTCCCCTGCCCTGTGTCCCCTCACGTCTCTGGAGCCCTCTTGCTCTGTGCCTTTGTCTCAGCTTCTCTGTGCCCACGGTCTATGTCCTATCTATCTCTCAGTATCTCTGTCGCCACGTCGCAAATCCCTGTTTAGCCGCTAGTTCTGTATCTCCGTCTCTGACCCCCATTCTCTGTGTCTCTCCATGTCTCTACCTTCTCTCTGTCTCCGAGCCCACATTTTTGTCTCTGTCTTCCTCTCCTTTTTGGTCTCTAGTCTCTTGCAGTGTGTCTCATTCTGTCTGTCTCTGTGTCTCTCAGTTTCTATGTTTGTCTCAAGCATTTCTGATTCGTGTGTTTCTGGAGCTCCAGCCGACATCCTCCTGTTTCCTCCTTTCCCTGCATGGTGCCAGATGTGGTGTGTTGGGGGGTAGACTGATTTCCAAGCATCTGGGCCCCTCACCTTTCTAGTCCCTAAGGAGAACCATTGTCCCATTAACTCTGGGTTTTATCCGCAGCCGGAAATGTTTGATAAGGTCGGGTTCCTATCCGTGATTTGAAAACCCTTTGAGCTGGGAGAGTGGGAAGTCCAAGAGTCACTTCGAGCTACATGCCCTCCTCTCCAAGGTGGTCCCCAGGTTCCCTCGAGTCTCTAGGTCTAGACTGTAGGTGACCCTGGAGCTTCCCGTCCAGCGCAACTCTAAGGCAACCGCACCCTCTGCAAACACTCCCCTTCCATCACCGCTGCCCCAGCAACAGCCGGGGGCGGGCCGGGGAATCAGGTGTTGGAGATCGGTCTCCGCCCACTCCTCAAGACTCACCACCCCCACCCCCGGCCCCAAATCATCCCTCGTAGTTGTGGGGGGCGCTGTCTCCGGGGTACGTGATTCCCTGAGCAGAGGGCGCTGGGGCTGGGAGAGGAGGCAGAGGCTCCTGATTCTGCCTCGGACCCCCAGACCCGGCTGCCCTTGCGTGACCGGACCCTTCGTTCCCCATGCCCTGCTGCCCACACGATGCCCACCTGTCCACCCTGGTGGCTGCTGCTTCTGCTCTCGCTGTGGGAGCCGCTGCTCCGGAGCGCGGAGGTGAGAACCAGAGGAGCCAAGGATCTCAAGGCTTGGAGGGATGTTGGGGCCGGTTTTAAGTCGTATCCCACCGGGAAGATTGTTTCAAGGCTCCCCACCTGCCCAGATTCAAGTTTTGATGGTTGTTTCTAGTCCTTCTTCTTCCCTCACCCCCCACTCCCCTCAAATCCTCCTGATAATATCCAGCCACCTCCGTCTCCTCATTTTCCTGAAGGTTTTTAGTTCCCCACAGCAACTCCCCTGGTGGTTTCTAGGCACCCCTCAAGACTTAAAAGAGGTTTCTAAGCCACCCAAGACGCCTGAGCAAAACAGGACAGCCGCTTCAAGTTCCTTCAGGGTATCTCTGGCCCTCAGGGATCTTGCTGCCTGGGAGCTCGGGTCGAGGCGCGGGCCGAGGTGGGGGGGGTGGGTGTGGTCCTTCCTTCTCTCTTTTTGTAGGCAGGCTCTGAGGGGCAGACAGCGGGAGAGCTGTACCAGCGCTGGGAGCGGTACCGCAGGGAGTGCCAGGAGACCCTGGAGGCCTCGGAGCCCCCAGCAGGTGTGACAGGGGTGGAGGACTGGGGGTAAGGAAAGGGTTGGGGCTGAGAGGGATGGCCTTGAGGCCGGCCTGGGACTGACATGCCGCCAAGGCCTGAAAGGGAAGTCTGAGTGTCTGGGGTAAAAGTGGGCCTCGTGGGAGAAACCAGAGATGAAGCTTGAAAGGGGAGGGGTCTTGGGAGGGGCTTACACTCGGTGGGTGGGACCTAAAGTGGACGGCGAAGGGGGCGGGGTTTTGGGTGGAGTCTAGGAAGGGCCTTACTGACTGGGAAGCATCTGTAGCGGGAACTCGCTTGGTGGGAGGAGCCCAGAGTAAGGCTCGAAAGATGGGCGGGGCCTCGGGCCTGGTGGGAGGAGCTACGAAGGAGCAGGGACGCGACCACTCCAGGTGGGCGGGGCTTGGGCGGGGCTTGTGTGTGCAGGGCAGAGACTCCTTGGGCTCGAGTTACAGCAGGTCTGTCCGAACTCTGGCCCCCACGCCCACCCCAGGCCTCGCCTGTAACGGGTCCTTCGATATGTACGTCTGCTGGGACTACACTGCACCCAACGCCACTGCCCGTGCTTCCTGCCCTTGGTATCTGCCCTGGCACGGTCACGGTGAGCTGCCGGGTGGACCCCAGGCCCACCTCTGACACAAAGATCTCCCTCCTAACCCTGGTCCCAGACGCCACTCCCCCGCAGCTCCCCTGGTCCTCTTGGGCTGGGTGTCTCCGTCTGTGTGTCCCTCCACATAACGTCCCTTATCTGTCTCTGTATCTTTCTGACGGCCACCAGGTTATTTTCTCTCCTTTTCATGAGTCTGTCTCTGCACATCTTGGTCTTCCTTGCCTAACTAGCAGTGTGACCTGGGGTTGTTGTTCAGCTGCTCAGTTGTGTCGACTCTTTGTGACCCCATGGACCGCAGCACCCCAGGCTCCCTTATCCTTCACTGTCTCCCAGAGTTTGCTCACACTCATGTCCATGGAGTCAGTGATGCCATCCAATCATCTCAATCCTCTGTCGTCCCCTTCTCCTCCTGCCTTCAATCTTTCCCAGCATCAGAGTTTTTTCCAGTGAAATTTCTTTATGCCTCAACTCCTCATTTGTGAATTGATGGTTATGATAGTACCAAATTCATAGGCTTGTTATGAATATTAAATTATTACATGTAAAATGCTATATTATGGTTTATCATCATCATCACTGGATATCTCTCTCTGCCTTTGCCTCAGTTTGTCTTTCTGTCTCCATCTCTTTCTGTGCGCTTCTGATTCCCTCCCTTGTTTCCCCTCAGTGGCTAAAGGCTTTGTCCTCCGCCAATGTGGCAGTGATGGCCAATGGGGACCTTGGAGAGACCATTCTCAGTGTGAAAACCCAGAGAAAAATGGGGTTTTTCAGGTAAGAAGAGGAGAGATTTCAGGGTATGATTTCCAGGCAGCAGTAGAAAAGCAGCAGCCTCAGACAGAGCCTGAAACCCCTTGTACCATTCAGGACTCTGGGTTCCAAGTGATAGAAATTCAACTCCTTTCTTGAAGGAGAAAGAAAAAGATATTGGCTTTTGTGATTGAAAATTATAAGATTGCAGCTTCAGGTACAGCTGGATCTAGGTGCTAAAATGATGTAGTTGGGAATCTCACCATATTGTACTTATGTTTTTCTCTATGATGGTGTCCTCTTTTTTTTTTCTGTGGGGTGGAAAAGGTGGCCCCCATCGGTACCAGGCTCACATTCCACCTGCAAGCAATGCTATAGGCAGACTGAGCTTTTTTCTCAATAGCTCCAACTTAATGTTCCAGGAATGACCGTCATTGGCCTGATTTGAGTAGCATACCTGCCCTTGAGTAGTCACTCTGTGTGTGTGTGTGTGTGTGTGTGGTGTTAGATAGCATGCTTTGATTCGTTGGTCACATGCCCAGCCCTGGGGTTGAGGGGTGGAATGCCCCACTCAAAAAAAGGTTGATAGATCCCCCCCAAAAAGTTGGGGTGCGAGTATGAACAAAGAGCAGCTCCTTTATGGCCTAAGGGCAGGAGTTGAGCTTTATTTCTTTTTAAAATTTATTCATTAATTTTTGGCTGCACCAGGTCTTCATTGCTTTGTGCAGGCTTTCCCTAGTTGCGGTGAGCGGGGTCTAGTCTTAGTTGCGGCTTTTCGGTCCGGGCTCAGCAGTTGTGGCTTGCGGTATCTGAGCTCTATTTCTGTGTCCTCTCCCCCCACCTCCACCCCCAGGACCAAAGGCTGACCTTGGAACGGCTGCAGGTTGTGTACACCGTGGGCTACTCCCTGTCTCTTGCCACACTGCTGTTTGCCTTGCTCATCTTGAGTACCTTCAGGTGGGACCCCCCAACCTTGAACAGAAGCAGCAGAGACTGGGCTTCAGTTTTCCCAGAAAGATGGGGGTAGTCAGGCTCCACCGGCAACAAGTATCCAATGGTGGTTCTATGGGGAGGGCTGGGACATGGTTTAAGGGACTCTGTGTGGCCATGGACAGGCCCCCAGACTGCCTCCCAAATCTCCCAGGCGGCTGCGCTGCACTCGAAACTACATCCACATCAACCTGTTCACGTCTTTCATGCTGCGGGCAGCTGCCATCCTCACCCGGGACCGTCTGCTTCCTCCCCCTGGTCCCTACCCTGGGGATCAGGTCCTTACCCTGTGGAACCAGGTGAGCAACATCCTTCTCTTTCTCAAATTGAGATTCTGCCTCCTCTGGTAGGGCCAGAGGGTTCCCATTCCATTTACTACCTCCCTACCCTATCAACGGGCTTCCCTTGTGGGTCAGAACGTAAAGAATCAGCCTGCAATGCAGGAGACCTGGGTTCGATCCCTGGGTTGGGAAGATCCCCTGGAGAAAAGAAAGGCCACCCACTCCAGTATTCTGGCCTGGAGAATTCCATGGACTGTATAGTCTACGGGGCTGCAAAGAGTCAGACATGACTGAGCAATTTTCACCTTATCAACCAGGCTTCCCTGGTGGTTCAATGGTGAAGAATCTGTCTACTAATGCAGGAGACATGGGTTCGATCCCTGGGTCGGGAATATCCCCTGGAGAAGAAAATGGCAACGCACTGCACTGCTCTTCCCTGGGAAATCCTATGGACAGACAGAAGGGACTGATGGGCTACAGTCCACGGGGTCACAAAAAACTCAGACACGACTTAGCAAGGAAACAACAAAAAGAACAATAATGTTATTGTTAATCTCTGTTAATCTCTCTAGACCCTTCTGACACAACTAGAGAGGGACCCTCCCTACTCAGCCTCCCTCATCATTGAACTCTCTCATCCCGTTATCTCCTGTACTGGAACTTTTCCATTCCCTTTCTCTCGGTATCTCACCCGTCATTGGAGTTTTGCACCAATAAGAGAGGCCCCTTCTAGAGGCGAGACAGAAGTTGGGAGGATGGGAGAAACTAACCGATGGGGGGATTTGGCAGATACCAATTTGTTCCAGGGAGACAAGGTGGGAGAGACTAGAGACTAGGGGCGGGTGGGGAGAGAACCTGTCTGGCAGCAAGTTGGGCCATACCAATTGTTGAAAGAGAAGGGGGTGGGAGAGTCCATGTGCTGGTGGGTGATGAGAAAAACCTTTTGAAAGGTGGAGTAGTTGAATTCTTAGGAGATGGCGTGGGAGAGTCCATATTCAGGGGAATCTGGGGGGAACTCATGAAATTCTCCAGGCCGGAATATTGGAGTGGGTAACCGATCCCTTCTCCAGCGGATCTTCCCGACCCAGGAATCGAACCAGGGCCTCCTGCATTGCAGGCGGATTCCTTAGAGCTGAGCTTCCAGGGAAGATAGATAGATAGTGAAGTCGCTCAGTCGTGTCCGACTCTTTGCGACCCCATGGACAGTAGCCAACCAGGCTCCTCCGTCCATGGGATTTTCCAGGCAAGAATACTGGAGTGGGTTGCCATTTCCTTCTCCAGGGAAGATACCAATCGTTAAAGAGGTTAGAGTGGGAGAGTTCACGTAGGGAAAGAGAACAGAATGAGTGAGGAGAGGATAGCTACTTCATCCTTTGGTGATACAGAATGGGAAGAGAATATTTGATGATAAGAGATGGGCTTGGAGGGGACCCTGACTGCCCCCTCCCCCTGTCTGGTCACCCCCTAGGCCCTAGCTGCCTGTCGCACGGCCCAGATCGTGACCCAGTACTGCGTGGGCGCCAACTACACGTGGCTGCTGGTGGAAGGCATCTACCTGCACAGTCTCCTCGTGCTTGTGGGAGGCTCCGAGAAGGGCCACTTCCGCTGCTACATGCTCCTCGGCTGGGGTGAGCCCCGACCCTGTCCCCTGCCCTGCCCAGCGCGCTTCCCCTCCCGCAAACTACCCAGCTGGTCTGCCTGAGGGGGTCTCCTCGTCTCTCTAGGATTCTCTGCCTCCCCTTCCCGGCGGGGGAATTCCGCGGGTCTTGGGCCTGGCAGGGCCCGTGCGCGCTCTGACAGCTGCGGCGGGGTGGGGGGCGGGGGTTGGGGTCTGCACAGGGGCCCCCACGCTTTTCGTCATTCCTTGGGTGATCGTCAGGTACCTGTTCGAGAACACGCAGTGAGTCGCGGGGTCTGGGGGGCGGGTCTGGGGAGGTGGGCGGGGCTTTGAGGGACGTGGGCGGTCCTTGGAGGGACGTGGGCGGGGTGAGACGGAATCGTGGGGAGGTTCTAATTGTCTCTAGGAGCCTGGGAGGGTGTCTAAAGGAACCAGTCGCTTAGGAAGATGGGTTCCAGGACTACTGCAAGGGGCGGGATGAGGGCTGGGCCTAAATAGTAGCAGGGACTTTAGGGGAATGTGGGTGTGGCCTTAAGGAAGGTGGGGAGGTTAAGTGCTCAATTCTGTGAGTCTTCAGGTATTCTGGTCTATCTCAGCTCTACGCCCCCTCCCAGGTGCTGGGAGCGGAACGATATCAAAGCCATTTGGTGGATCATACGAACCCCTATTCTCCTAACAATCTTGGTACGACCGGTCCCATCTCCTCCAGGCTGGTCTCAAGAATTTCCCATTCTGGGAAGCCAAGGTGGCGGGGAACTGGCTCAGTCTCTCTCTCTCCCCTACCACCCCCCACCCGCCACAGATTAATTTTCTCATCTTTGTCCGCATCCTTGGCATCCTCGTGTCAAAGCTGAGGACGCGACAGATGCGCTGCCCGGACTACCGACTGAGGTGGGGACGGAGGGGAGGGTGACTGGGGGCAAGGTGGGGGACTCAGGACCCCGGCATCACTGCCACCCTCTACCCGCAGGCTGGCTCGCTCCACGCTGACGCTGGTGCCCCTGCTGGGCGTCCACGAGGTGGTGTTTGCTCCCGTGACTGAAGAACAGGCCCGGGGTGCCCTGCGCTTGGCCAAGCTCGGCTTTGAAATCTTCCTCAGTTCTTTCCAGGTGCCTAAGCGAGGTGCAGGAGCTATGCCCTTTGAGTTCGGGCCCTCCTACTCAGAGAGGAACGAGGGTTAGAGACATCCTCTGGTGCAGCCCAGAATGGGCTGCGAAGATGGGATTTTTTTCATTCATTCTACACTTCTGTCCTGACTGGGGAAGCAGGGAGAAGGCAGGAGACCCGGCAGCCCCAGCAGTACTGCCTCCTGGTTAAGATCGAGGGCTTTGAGATCAGCCAGGGCTGGGACCAAATCTGGGTCCTCACTTCCCAGCTTTTTGACCTTCACCTCAGGGCCAGGGAAAAGGCGAAGCATATGAAGTCCCCAACATGCCAAATGGAAGGAGATGTCCACTGATATTTAAGGTCAACCCTGCCTGTGCTTGTCCTACCCTAGTCTCCATCCTGCTTTACCTTGTTGGGCCTCAGTTTTCCCATCTCTAAAGTGGGGACAATACTAGTTTCACTTTAAAAGGCTGTTCATTTATCAATTCAGCAAAAATTTATTGAACACTTACTATATACCAAGCACTTTTCCAGGCTTACTATGGGGATATGACCAACCCAATGGTCCCTATCCTTTAGTGGGAGAGACAGATGCTAAAGATGCTATATAAGTAAAATACACAGAATGTCAGATGGTGAGATGTGCCTTAAGGAGGGAGGGATGAGAAGGCAAGAAAATAGAGATGACAAAGAAGAAGGGATTATGGACAGGGGTCAGGGAAGACCTTGCTGAAAAGACACTAGAGCAGACACCCAAAGAAGATGAGGGAATGCGCTAGGAAGATATTTGGGGGAAATGTTCCAGGAAGAGAAATGCCAAGTGCAAGATCCCTGAGGTGAGAGAGAGTACTGATCATGATGGCACTATCATGGCCAGCATGCCTGAAGCAGGGGGTGGGTGGATAGGACAGAGGTGAGGTACCCAGGTAGATCCTTGGGCCTAGAGAGGACCCTTTGCTTTTCCTCTGAGTCATTTGGGAGCCACGGGAGCACAGGAACGTGATCAGAGTTGGATTTTAATGGGATTGTGGAAAGTGATAATAAGTAATATCTTACTGTATGCTTAGTCAGTCATGTCCGACTTTGCCAGGCTTCTCTGTCCTTGGAATTATCCAGGCAAGAATACTGGAGTGGGTTGCCATTCCCTTCTCCAGGGGATCTTCCCGACCCAGGGACTGAACCTGGGTCTCCTGCATTGCAGGCAGATTCTTTAACATCTGAGCCACTAGGGAAGCCCTTGTCTTGCATTAATGTATCAATTCCTTTATTAATTATAAATACATTTTATATGTATTTAAATTTCTAAATTATAAATATAAAACTAATTTTCAAAATTAATTTTTTGGATGTGCCTATTTAAGTTTATTATTATGGAATTTCTTGACTGTACAGTGGTTAGGACTCAGCACTTTCATTGTCTAGGGCCCAGGTTCCATCCCTGGTCTGGGAACTAAGATCCCGCAAGCCCTGCAGCACGGCCAAATAAATAAATCCAATATGTCATGTAGTAAGTTATGATAAGATTTAGAAAAAGGTTTAACTATGTGACGTGCACTAGAGCTTCTTGTGTATTAATAATACCTTAAATCTCAGCACCACCACTGTATTATTGTTCCATTTTCCAGATGAAGAAACTGAGGCACAGAGGGGTTAAGCAGCTTGCCTAAGTGGGGAAGAAAGTGAGAAGCAGTGATCACATCCAAGCAGTCAGCCTCTGGGGTTACATGTTCTTAATCTCCAGCCCTTATGGCTCTGCAAATTGACGAGGACAAGGGGAGGGGGAAAGTCAGGAGCCAGGGAAAGGGTGACTGCAATAATCTGGGACCGATGTGGCGACGGGCGAGGTGGTTTGGGCCTGTAAAGGGTCAGAGCTCACTGAGGGGTGTTTATAACCCTGCCCTTGTTCCCAGTTTAACCCCCGCTCCCCCCACGGCAGGGCTTCCTGGTCAGCGTCCTCTACTGCTTCATCAACAAGGAGGTAGGGAGAGCCGCGGCCCGCCGCCCCCGCCCTCTGCCGGCCGCGCAGGGAATGGCGCGCGCGCCGCCGCCTCTGAGCGCCGTCCGGTTTCAGGTGCAGTCGGAGATCCGCCGGGGTTGGCACCGCTGCCGCCTGCGCCACAGCCTCAGCGAGGAGCCGCGCCAGCGCCCCGAGCCCGTCTTCCGGACCCTGCCCTCTGGCTCCGGCCCGGGCCAGGTCGCCTCCGGCCGCGCTCTGTGCTCAAGGACCCTCCCAGGTCCTGGGGGTGAGGCCAACCACGTCTTAGAAAGTTACTGCTAGGCAGCGGGATTCTTGGGTCCATTCAGTTAGCATGTATTTATTGAGCGCCTGCTGTGTACCAGGTTTGGCTTGGAGGGCGCTGGGTAAATGGCGGGGGTTTGGGACTGGGGGCGGGGAAGGAAACAGAAAAGCCCCTGTTTTCCTAGAGATCACAACTGAGTGGGGGAAACAGGCGGTGAGGCCAAATTAAATTATACTATGTACACTGTGGGATGGCTTAGGAAGAAAGGTTAGAAGGGGACCTAGTGTGGTCCAGGGCATCTCTGATGAAGCAACTTTGAAGTCATGCCCAAAAGAGGTGAAGGAGACAGCTTTGCAAAGAATTGGCAGACGAGGTTTTAAGGCAGAAGGAAGAATACCTGCGAAGACCCTGGGGCAAGGAGCTTGGCTGTCTGAGGAAGAGAGAGGTGACCTACGAGGCTGCAGCGGGATGAGTCACAGCCCACAGATGGGGAGAGAGAAGTAGGTGGGGACAGAAGAGTGGGCATTTTATTCCAAGTTCATGGAAGATTCTTTGGAGTGTCTCCTAATGGAATGGGCTAAGGTGTTAAACAGACCGCTCCATCTGCCCTGTCGGGGGATGGATTATTAGGGGCTATTGGAGCAGCTGGGAGCCCAGTCAGGAGTCTGAGAATGGTGGGAGGTGATGTTAGCAGGACCGGGGTGGCAGCCACATAGGGTGTGAAATGGTTGGATTCTAGAGCTAGTTTAAAGGTAGAACTGAGAGGATTTGCTGAAGAAGGAGAGACTCCAGGGATGATTTCTCAGTTTGGGATGGAGAGAGGAAAGAGGGAGGGAGATGGGGTTTGAGGTGGGGAGTACCAGGAGTGCTCTCTGGACTTGTTAAGCTGGAAATAAGGGTCTGGAGCTCATAGCAAAGATTAGAGATAGAAATGTGAGTGGGCACTGGGGTCCAGAGAGGATTCTGAGTGTGGATAGAAACAAGCAATTTCACGGCAGGCACCAGTGCTGAAATCGACATCTGGAGGCCAGGCCCACTGCCACCTGGAGACATACCTACCCTTTTTGGTGGCCCCTGGGAACTATGAGATTTAGGGGGGAAGCCAGCAGCCTCAATGTGGCTGGGCCACGTATATATATACACACACACACAAGACTCTCACTCCTAAATTGCTCCCCATCACAGACACACACTTAGATTCAGTTAGCACCTGGGTGTTGTTGATTCGCTTCCTTGGGGTCCCCAGCTCTCTGGACAGATATGGCTCACGGCCGCTGAATTCAATGTCCTTTGAAGCATGCGGCCCTCCTGGGCCCCTCTTGTGGGTTCTGGGAAGGTGGGGCCTGAGAGCTGGGTCCTTGTAAATAAAGCATGAGAAAAACAGTTGCTTTTGGGGTGGGGAAATCTTGGCCAGGCCATAAGGGAGATGACAGTAGGTAGGGCAGGCTGTGTGGCCAGGTGCTGGTGGTGGCCCTGCACCCTCTGGAGAGCAGTGCTGCCTAACTTCAAGAGATTCGAGTCGCCAAGAGATCATGGACACCATGCCGCTACCATTCTCCATGCTTAAGCCCCAACTGGGAACGTTCCTGTGATCGCCTGCTATTTAAACTATTTGCAGTGTGTATGATTAAAATTGTGCATGTGACGATCATGTTCTTTTTTTAAAAAAATTAATTTGTGACTGTGCTGGGTCTTCGTTGCTGCACGCGGGCTTTCTTTAGTTGCGGCAACTGCGGGCTACTCTCTAGTTGCTGTATGTGGCGTCCTCACTGCGCTGGTTTCGCTTGCTGCGAAGCTTGGGCTCTAGGCACACAGGCTTCTCAGCAGCGGTGGACTTCAGTAGTTTCAGAATCTTCCCAGAGCAGGGATTGAACCCATGTTAGGTTCAGACACAATGCAAGTGTCCCCTGCGTTGACAGGCAGACTCTTAACCACTGGACCCATCAGGAAGTCCACAGACCCAACATTTTCTGAAAGCTGCTTCTCTAGAAAGATGGTGGAGGAATACTAACGCTGCAGGAACCAGCCTGGCTCAAATCTTAGATTGGCTACTGTTCAGCTATGTGACTTGGGGGAAATGCCTCAGGTTCACTTCGGGAAAACAGAAATGATCACACCGACATCCCAGGACGGCCTCAAGTTCCTAAGAGGATCTCACCGGTGCATGGAACACACTTGGCCGGTTTGCCTAGTGCTTTTCCTGCAACCTGTTTTCACTTTCACACACTTGAATTGGAAGAGGGGATTAGAAACTATTTGGGCAGATGGCTGGATAGAGACGATGGATGACAGGCAGGGTCATCAGTTCTAGCCCTAGGCTAGAATCTTTGCTCTCAGCCTGGCAAAGCAGGAAAAGGACCTGCTACTTCCTGGGGAAGACAGGAGGGACGTGCGACCGGGACTCAAACCCAGGAGTGTGACCCCAGGGCTTGTGCTATCCCAGGCTCCAAACAATCATCAAATCCAGGGGGAAGATTTCTGCAGCAGCACCGTCCCCTCCCCGCCATGCTTTAAAGATTAGGATATCATGGCTCCATCCTGCCCCGCTCCCAGTCACAGGGTCTGGCTCCCTGGGTTTGAATTCGGCTTATTTCCTGAGTGATCCTGGGCAAGTCGCTTACCCTCTCTGGGCCTCAGCTGTCTCATCGATAAAATGGGATGGCTCTGGTATCTATCCCTCAGATGGGTGTTTCAATTAGACATGAACATGCACCCTTATAACCTCACAGCCATCTCCCTGCATGTGTGAGGCCTTCTTCTACTGCAGGGTCCTCAGCCCTGTTGCTGATGGGCTCTTGGGATAACTCAGGCTGTGCCTTCCAGAGCTCAGCGTGTCAGACATCTCCTTGGATCCTGACCTCGTGCCTAGGAACTGCACCAGCCTGGCACCTGGCCCTCTCTGGAGAATACAGAGAGAGATGCAGAGACAGAACTCGGAGAGAGATGCGGGTGGGAGGAGCATAATGGATATGCTTCAGAGAAAGACTAAAGGGATTTCCCTTAATCCACCCACAATAAGCCAGGACCTCCTTTCCCACCTCCTGCTGCTGCTACTGCTAAGTCGTTTCAGTCATGTCTGACTCTATGCAACCCCAGAGACGACAGCCCACCAGGCTCCCCCGTCCTTGGGATTCTCCAGGCAAGAACACTGGAGTGGGTTGCTATTTTCTTCCCACCTCCACCTCTCTACAATTGTCAGAGAATTTCTCTCAGGGCTCACGAAGCTGTGATCTGAGGGCAGAGTTCAGGGGTTAAGCCACTGGCTCAGGAGCAACAGGGATTTGAATCACGGCATCACCACTTTTGGGCTGGATTCCCCTGGGGAGGCACCATCACCACTCTTTGCCTCAGCCCCTGCCCCTGGAATTGGAGGTGATGGATCACAGTGCCTGCTCAGAGGTGTAGAGACGTAGCAACAGACAGAGCCTAGGGCCTGGTGCTCTCACAGCTCAGCAGGTGTCAGCTACAAATGCTGTCAGTATTAATTGCTCTAACCTCTGCTCAGTGAGGGCAGGTTGGGGGCTTTTCTGGGCTCTGCTGTGTCCCCAGCATGGCAACACAGGGCTGGGCACAGACTGTTCAAACAAATGGGGGAAAAAAAAAAGAGTGAAAAAAAATTTTGAGAGAGAGTGACTTACTGAGAGGTGGGGAGGAGGAGGAGAAAGTGATGAGAAGGTAGAAAAAAGTTTAAAACACAGAAGACCGCAAGATGGGAAAATTAAGGCCTGGAAGGGGCAGAGACTGGGCCTCTTAACCTGTTCAGAGAGGCCTGAGCCCATGCTTGGCCCCACACCCTGCCACCCCTCCCTGGGGTCTGTTCCGCTCTCTAGGCCCTGGGAACAGGCAGAGGCCGCTAGAAAAAACGCACGGTTTTATTATTTCAAGTATAGAGGGCACGTCTTCGCAAAACCGGGGGGCAAGTTCTGACAGCAGGGAGGAGGCCCCTACTTGCCAGCGATGAGCGGGTTCCTCAGGACCACGATGACAGAGTCCCCGCGCAGGAACATCTTGGAGATGTAGCGGTCCTTGTTGACGGGCTTGGACTTCTTCTTGCCCTTGCCGCTCTTGGGGACCTCCGTCCACATTTCCTTCACGTTCTCCAGCACCATGTTGCAGTGCCTGGTGGGGACGAGGAGGCAGCAGGAGTGAGTGAGGGGTGCGTCCTGACCCTTCCTCTGGGCGGCACTGCCCCCAGGAAGGGGGACAGCCAGGGCTCCAAGGCTCAGGCAAAGGACTTCACCTTCTGTGCCTCAGTTTCCTCTTCTCTAAAATGGAGACATTCATGGTGCCTGCCTCCTAGGGCTGTTGTGAAAATTAAGTGAATCAACACAGTAGTCTTGTTATGGGCATGTGTGATGACAGTGTGGAATGGCTCAGTCAACAAACTTTTGCGATGATTAGAGCAATGAAAAAAAACAGATAAGAGCCCTGTCTTCATGAACTCTGCAGGCTAGTGAAGGGAGCAGAACACGAAGCAGGTAAACAGTGGTAGTCAGTGCTATGAAGAAAAATTAAAGCAAGGTAAAGGGACAGGGGGCTTCCCAGGTGGCTCTAGCGGTAAAGAACTTGCCTGCTAATGCAGGAGACGTAAGAGATTCGAGTTCGATCCCTGGGTCAGGAGGATCCCCTGGAGGACGGCATGGCAACCCATTCCAGTATTCTTGTCTGGAGAATCCCATAGACAGAGAAGCCTGGTGGGCCACAGTCCATAGGGTTGCACAGATTCAGACACAACTAAAGCGACTTAGCCCTCATGCACGCACATAAAGGGATAGATGGATATAGGGAACTTTGACTGAGTGAAAGAAAGAAAAGAAAAAAATTGGGAAAGCTCTGTATCTTGCTGTATAGTAATCTATGGTGAGGAAAGCACTTCCCAAATGCTAACTAAAGGCTGCATATGTTTACTGAGCATTTATCATGTGTTAGGTACTTAGCCAAGTGCTTTTCATACACAGTATTACTGAAGCCTCATGACTCTTCCGGAGGATATTATTATGACGCATATTTCACAGGTAAGGAAACTGAGGCCCGGACAGCATACCTCCCCAGACCCTGGTGCTCACCTGTCAAAGGCCTTCACGCGGCCCAGGAGCTTCTTGTTGTTACGGCAGTTGATGAGCACTTGAGTGTTGTTTTTGACTGACTGCGTGAGCACGGAGAGTGGCCCCGTGTTAAACTCCTCCTCCTCCCGCTTCTGCAGCTCCTCTGGGGTCATCTCACTCTTGGGCTTGTTGAGGAGACTCCTGAGAAGACAAGTATGGAACCCAGAGGTGAGAAGGCCCACAGCCTGGGTGCTCATGGCCTCTCCCTCGGTGTCTCCCCGACACATATCCCTCTCCTCCTACTCAGTCCTCTCTCTTGGTATCACCACTTGGATGCCTAATGGATATTTCCAATCCTCGCATGTCCTAGACTGAACTCCAGACCGCCCATAACCCCAACTTATACTATCCACAGCCTTCCTCATCTCTGTCAATGGTGACTCCATCCCTCTGGTTCTTTGAGCAAAAGCCCTGCTGTCAACTTGACTCTTCTCTCACATCCTACATTCAGTCTGTCAGAAAATCCAGTCATCTGCCACTAAAACCTATAAGAATCTGAATTTCTTACCTTGGCTTAAACCTCCATCATCTCTTTCCTAGAGGTCTCCTTGCCTCCACCCACGCTCCCCAACAGTTTGCCCTCCACAGAGCAGTCTCAGGGGTTGTGTCAAGAATCATCTCACTCTTCAGTACCCTCTCATGGCTCTCCTCTCAGTGTAAAAAGTAAAACCCAGGTTTTACCCTCACTCTGTTCCAGGCACAATGGCCTCTTCAGCGGTTCTTGAAGATATTAGGCAAACCTTCTTGGGCCCCTCTATTCACTTTTCCCTCTGCCTAGGTACCTCCCCAGATATCTTTGTGGTTTGCTTTTTCACTTTCTTCAGGTTTTTGCTCAAGTGTTCCCTCCTTTATGTGTTCTGTCTCTCAAAAGTGACATTCCACACTGTTTTACCCTGCTCTGTTATTTCTTTATTCACAACCCTATTCCCTAACACATTCTAGAATTTACATATTTATTACCAGCACGTTTCCTGCCTGCCTCTTGCCATCCCGTAAGATGTAGAAGAGGATTTTTTTTCCTTGGGGAAAGTGGAGTAATTCAGTGATAATAATCTATGTGTCTAAAGCAGCCTAATACCCAAACACTCAATAAATAACTGTTGAGTGAATATATAAGTAAAATCACCCCCATAACTCGTTATCCGTACAAATGGCGGATGTGATCGAAAAGCCAATTGTCTCCAGCTAAGCCTCTTACCTTAAGACCACTTTTCCTACAAGTCCGTACTCCTCATCTCCCAGGTTTTTAATTCGTAAAAACGCTTCCTCTTAAAATTCAGTTCAATAAGATTGCTTATTTGGGAAAGCCCACCCTGTTATCTGATAAAGCTGTCCCCTCTCCCAAGTCAGGATCCGTCAAAGGCCCCAATGAGTCCCTTCGCAACTAATCAGTAGAAAGATACGCCACTTTACCCCCAAATGTTTGCTTCCGCTCCCATTTCTGCCTACCCCCTCCAACCGGTAAGAAGCCAAATTTACACCCTCAACCCCACTGTCGCCACCCAAACCCAGCCCGGCCTCACATGATGATGGTGACCGCGTTTTCAAGTCACTACCGTCTCCTCCGTGGTGTGCCTTCGGAACAGAGAGCCAGAGGCGGGACTTCCTCTTCCTACGGCCCACTTCCGCGCGCGCCTGCGCAAACCTAACCAGCGAGTGGGGCGTGGCCCGTTGCTATAGCGACCTCCGCCTTCGGCGGAGGCTGCAGAATAGAAGCCTTACTTAGTAAGTAGCTCCAGGCCACCATTCAAGACAGTACTGGGCAGATATTCACGACCATGGAGAGGAAAAGAAGGCGGGACTGATTCAAACCATTTTGTTGTAGAACCGCATAGGTTGAAGGAGGGAAATACCGCTGCTAAGTCGCTTCAGTCGTGTCCAACTCTGTGCGATCCCATAGACGGCAGCCCACCAGGCTCCGCTGTCCCTGGGATTCTCCAGGCGAGAATACTGGAGTGGGTTGCCATTTCCTTCTCCAGTGCATGAAAGTGAAAAATGAAAGTGAAGTCGCTCGGTCGTGTCTGACTTTTCACGACCCCATGGACTGCAGCCCTCCAGGCTCCCCTGTCCACGGGATTTTCCAGGCAAGAGTACTGGAGTGGGTTGCCATTGCCTTCTCCGAGGGAAATACTAGCCATTTCCAAATGCCCTCCAGCTCTGCCTTTGGGGGCGCGGCCTTCGAGAAGCCAATCCGCTCCTCGCTTCAGGGATGGGCACCTCCCCCTTTCCTTCGGGAACTGTTGATTTACGTGTATATTGGATTTTCTGGACCAGGGAGAGGGTCCATCCGGGAGCGGCGTGGATTTGCGCCCAGTAAGACTAATGTTTTCGGTGATCAAACGCTTCTCATTGGCTTCCCCTCCTGCGCTGGGGCGGCGCCTACTTCTTATGCTCTCCCTTTGGGGTTGTGCAACCCGGGGGAACCAACCCCCAAAGCTCCCTGAAGGAAAGGAGCCCAGTCCTCAGGCCGAAAGTCCCATTGGCTTTACTGCTCGCGGGAGGGCGGATGGTGCAGCCGCTCTTGTTGCTCATTGGTCCGGCTTATTTCATGGGGCGGGACTTGGCTGGGCCTTAACTCTATCCGCCGTCTCCGACCCGTTTCAGGGCCAAGCTGCCATGCCTTCCGGGGGCCGCGGGCGGCCCCGGCTCCAGGTCGGGGAACGCAGCCTTTTGGAGCGACCCTCACCGCCCAAGCGCCGCCTGATACCGCGGGCACAGCTGTTGCCCCAGCTGCTGCTGGCTCTGACGGTAGCCTCGGTGTTCTATACCATTTGGAGGATCTGGCATAGCCAGACTGAAGAGCTACCGCTGGGGCGGGAGCTGCGGGTGAGGACAGGCGGGGACACGGGCACTGCGGAACCCTTTACTCCTTGCCTCCCCTTCCCCAAGGTCTCACGGGAAGACCCTAGGTTGGGTTGACCTGGCTTTGTCTGTACCATATGGCCCTAGCTGCAGGTGCCGCCGTCTCCGTTCTTAGAGCGCATACCCCTTTCCAACGCAATGAGGCTTCGGGCTTGTTTTGTAATAGCGGTTACCCCGTAAGAGAGTCTGGAGTAGTAAGACTTGGAGTTCTGGGTTCTAATCCTAAAGTCAGATATTTGGAAGAGTCCCTTCTCGCTGGGCCTAGACTTCCCCCATCAGGATTGCCGTGGGCTGGGCAGGATGGGTTTGGAGGGACTTCTAGAAACCTCTGATGCTGGAGGCTGCGACTAGGAAGAGGAGGGCAGCCTCCAGGATATGGTTGGAACGAGGGTCGTTTTCATGCTCTGCTCTTCTCTTCCGTACCTGCTTCCTCAGGGCCCTTTGATCGGAAGCCTCCCCGAAGCTCGGGTGCGGAGGGTAGTGGGGCAACTGGACCCTCACCGTCTCTGGAACACTTTCCTGCGCCCTCTGCTGGTTGTACGGACTCCGGGCAGCCCGGGCAATCTCCAAGTGAGAAAGGTAAAAGGACCCCACCTCTAACTCCTGACCCCACAGCCCATCAATGAATAGGAAATAGGTATCCTGCCCAAGTGGCAGAGCTGGGGGTCTGCCTGGAGCTAATAGGAGCTCTATTCTGCTAACCACCAGACCACTGCCCTCTATACTGCGCCTCCCCCAATCTTATTATATGCATCAGCAACAGCCCTATGAGCCTAACGAGGTGGGTACCAATCTGATCTTCATTGTGTAGATGAGGAAACTGACACCCAGAATAGTTAGGCATTTTGCCCAAATCCCACAGCCAATAAATGGTATGCTTTCAACCCAAATGGTTTGGCTCCAGAGCTCTATATTGCTCCCCAGAAGGCATTGAGAGTCATTTGAACATTGCCTGACTTCAAATCCACCTCAGCCACTTGGTATGACCTTAAACTAATTTCATCTTCTCTGTGCCTCGGTTTCCTCATCTGCAAAATGGAACCATTGTCAGTCCCCACTCCATAGGGGTTCCTAGAACAAGGACTGGGCACAGAGTGAGTGCTATGGAAGGGTGAGCTGTGATTAGTTTGGGCTTCAAGAAATAGGGGCACTCCATGCCTGACACTTAGTAGGTACTCAGAAGTGTCTCAAGGGAATGATTCAACCAAAGTGGTATTGGTGAGCCAACCTGACTGCTCAGCATGGTTCACATGGCCCTTCTGACCTTCTCCCCAGTCCCACCCACCCTCCCTCTTCTCTATTGCCACTAGTTCCTGGAGGCTACGCTGCGGACACTTTCAGCAGGCTGGCATATAGAACTCGACTCCTTCACTGCCTCCACACCCGTGGGGCCATTGGACTTCAGCAATGTGGTGGCCACGCTGGACCCAGGGGCTGCCCGCCACCTTACCCTTGCCTGCCATTATGACTCCAAGCTCTTCCCATCTGACTCAGCCCCCTTTGTGGGGGCCACGGATTCGGCAGTGCCTTGCTCCCTGCTACTGGAGCTGGCCCAAGCCCTTGACCAGGAGCTGGGCAAAGCCAAGGAGAGGGTAAGGAGAGCAGGGGTTAGGGTAGGGGTGGGTGAATGAGGATGTCTCTTCCTTGGTCCATACTGCCACTCTCCCTTCCCTGGTTTTATCTTCCTCCACTCCACACCAGAGTCCAGGGGGTCTTTCCATTTCCCGAATGTCAGAATCTGTCCCTTGTCTACCTAAAACCCTCCCATGGCTCCCATGTCATTCCATGAATAAGCCAGAGTCCTTCTCTTAGCCCATGAGGTGTGCCCTCTCATCTCTCTGGTCTCCTCTCCCACCCCTCATCCCTCACTCACTCCATGCTAGCCTCCCACCTCCTCTGTGGACCTCACTCTCAACCTCAGGGCATTTGCGCTTGCTGTTTGCTCTGCCTACAATGTGCTTTTCTCAGATACCTTCCTGACTGGCTCCCACCCTTCATTCAGGGGTCCACTCTGATGTCAAAGAGACTTCCTAAAGAGACCTTCCCAGCCACCATAAAATAGCTCCTTGTCGCTATCCCATGCCTCATGGGGCTTTAGGTTGATTTGTTTGTCTGTCTCCCAAGCTCGAATAAGCTTCAGATAGGTGGGCCCTTGGCTGTGTTTATTTCCTGTGTATTCCCTGAACACTGCCCAGAATACTGCCTGGCGTAAAGTAGGATGTCAGTAATAATGTATGGAATGAATGGAAGCACCTCATGCCTCTATCCTGCTCAGATCCCTTCCATGGCTGAAACCCCAGCGCCCTTGTAACAGAGCCCAAGCTCCCTGGCCCTTGCTGGGCCCTAGGGCCTCTTCTCAAACCTCTCTGGCCCCTTCTCTGTCCCCAGTCCTGGTCCATGCTGCTTCCTCACCAGGGAACACGCTTCCCTTTGCTCCATTTTGCCAGGCCAGGTCCTCCTCAGCTTCAGTGCAAACATCCCTTCCCAGCAGACCCAACATGTTCCCCAGGCCAGGTTATCCCCCACCCCCTTGGAGGATGTTTCGGGACCCTGTTATTCTTAGAAGCATTTGCCCGACTTCATTTCATTGTTTGTACAATTATTTATTTGTGGATCTGTCTCTTTTGCCAAATGAACTTGAGGAATAGCTCTTACAATCAGAGCTAATCCTTATTTAGTTACTATGCATTAGGCACTGTCCTAGGCTGCTTTATTATTCTTGTTGTTCAGAGGCTACGTCGTGTCCTACTCCTCCCAACCCCATGGACTGTAGCCGGCCAGGCTTCCTTGTCCATGGGGTTTTACAGGCAAGAATACTAGAGTGGGTTGTCATTTCCTTCTCCAGGGGATCTTCCCAGCCCAGGGATTGAACCTGCGTTTCCCACGTCTCCTGCATTAGCAAGTGGATTCTTTAGCACTGAGCCACCAGGGAAACCCGTGCTGTCTTAGGACCCGGGTTCAAATCCTACCCTATGAGAAGTGGTATTAACTCTATTTCTACATAAGGAAGTCGATGCTTTGAGAACTTAGTAACTGACCCACTACTGCTTGGCTAGTGAGCAATCCAGCCAGGATTTAAATCCAGGCAGACTGTACTCTTGGCTATCAGGTTCTACAAGTGAGGAGACTGTTTGCCCTAGTCAGCTGTGCAAACAGGCAGGAAATGTGGGTGCGTTGAGGTGGCAGGCTAGCACTGAGCTGGCCCTGACCACTGGCTCCCACAGGCAGCGCCAATGACCTTGCAGCTGATCTTCCTGGATGGTGAAGAGGCACTGAAGCAGTGGGGACCCAAGGACTCGCTTTATGGCTCCCGGCACCTGGCCCAGCTCATGGAGTCTACACCCCACGGCCTGGGCTCCACCAGGATCCAGGCTATTGTAAGACTAGGGCCCTGCTGGGTGCCGGTGAGGTGGGAGGAGGGGGGCATGAGGTTGGCAGCATCCCGCAGGGCTGCTCAGTCCTGACTTCTCTCCCTAGGAGCTCTTTATGCTTCTTGATCTCCTGGGAGCCCCCAACCCGACCTTCTACAGTCACTTCCCTCGCACGGCCCGCTGGTTCCATCGGCTCAGGAGCATTGGTAAGGGTGAAGGTATAGGCAGACACCTGCCTGGGATGCTGGAGAGAGGACCAGGCACCTGGCCTCTGAGGGGCCATCCAGCTTTCCTTCCACCTCTCTAGCCTCTCCCTAAAGCACTGGGGCAGAAACACAAAAGATCCCATAGCAGTCAAATGAAGTGATTACAGACAGGGGTTCTAGGGTCAGAGAGCCCTGCGTTCAGATTCTGGCTTTCCTTCTTAACCAGCTGTATGAGCTTGGGCAAGTGGCCTCCTTTCCCTGAGCTTCAGTTTCCCACCTATAAAATGGGCATGATGCTAATAATGGGGGTGTCTGCTTCCTTAGACTCGATGCTAATAATGGGGGTGTCTGCTTCCTTAGACTCGATGCTAATAATGGGGGTGTCTGCTTCCTTAGACTCGAAGGGATTAAATGAGATCAGGAACATAGTCAGCCTGCAGTCTGGGGTATCTGACATTATCCCAGAATGATGAAGTAACATTCATCCTTATTGGCATGATCAGTGCTTTACCCCCAGGCCTCCCACCCTCCTCTGATCTGTGAGCAGGGGAACCTTTGACCCTGGAGGGGCTGACCTTCTGCTTCTAATCCCCACCACATCCAGAGAAGCGCCTGCACCGTCTGAACCTCCTGCAGTCTCATCCTTGGGAAGTGATGTACTTCCAGACCGGGGAGCCCCCCGGCTCCGTGGAAGACGACCACATCCCGTTCCTCCGCCGAGGTACCTGCTATGGGAACTGGGGGGCAGGGGGGCCACAGGTAGGACCTGGCCCCTTCCTAGATTTGGGGACTGGTGGCAAATTGCTTAACCTCTTTGTGTCTCAATTTCCTCATCTATAAAATGGGGATAATTAACAGCCCCCCCCATCTCAAGAGTTGCTGAGGGGACTGAACGTAAAGACCTTGACCAGTGCCCGGCACTAGCGAGTGTTCAGATCTTCTAGTCTTTTCATAAGCCATGAAGTTTTGAGCTTTTCTGATTTGTGTTATGAATGTATTGGATGTGTTTTTTTTTTTTAATCAACACGTACCCTCACACACTTAAAATAATTGTTCAGAGTTCTTCAAGTGGCACAATGTGGGGGGCGCGGGGAGGCAGACTTCCTCAGGCATGGGCCTGCCACACATGGGCCTGTGCTTCCTCTTTGCCCTGCAGGAGTTCCCGTGCTCCACCTCATCGCCACACCCTTCCCCTCTGTCTGGCACACATCCGATGACTCCGAGGCCAACCTGCACCCACCCACGGTACACAACCTGAGCCGCATCCTGGCCGTGTTCCTGGCTGAGTACCTGGGGCTCTAGCCTGCCCAGGGGACACTCGGAGGGAGAAACGCCCAGCAGGAGACAGGCCAAGGCCCTTCTGGGATGTGCTGGCTTGCCCTTTCTAACCCCTTCGGCTCTGTTTGTGCTCCGACTGGAAGATGCTCTTTCTTGATCTCAAGCTGCCACTCTTCAAAGACATGGAAGAGAGAGAGAGATCACCATGGGGTGAGAGCCAAAGGAACGAGCCAGGCTCCTGTCCTGAGGAAACGCTCGGGTTGCACATCTACAGGGGACTGAGTGCCGTTTGCAGTTTTAATCAGCAGACCGTGGACTGGCATCCGGACCAGCAATACCCTCGACCAAATGAATTCTGTGGCTTCTGTTTTCATGGCAGTTCGTTCTCCAGAATGGCAGCCTTGCTACTGCACCGGTCCAAACCTAACTCCCACACGGACGTGGCATGTGGGGCCCACCGAGGCTCTGCTTGTAAGCAGGGACAGAGGAGGGAGAAGCCAATCCTTGGGAACTCCAGATTCTGCCACCTCCAATGGCTGATAGACCAGTGTTTCTGCAAAACATATTCTGCACAACTAGCGTACATAGGTGTTGCATGAAAAAGGGGACCAAAGCAGGGTGAAACAATATTAAATGAATTTCTTCATTTCACGGTGTGCGATTTTCATCCAGAGTAGGAATGCAATGTTTCCCCCAAGTATTTCACCACGGAACCCCTTTATTGGGAAGCACCTCACAGAATCTGGGTACCTCAGGAGATATGTTGGGAAACATTGGGTTTTGATAGTTCAAAAGTGCTTATGGTAGAAATGAGTCTGATCTAAAACTCACTATAAAATAGTTACACCAAACCATCCTTTCCCTTTTGGCTGTGAGCACAGGAACGAGAGATGTCATGTGTAACTGCAAACTCTAGTGATGGCCCAAGGAATTATTTCCCAGCCCTATCTAATTTTCAGATGCAAGTGGGGTGCTTTTTGAAAAATGAGGGGAATTCCGTGGCAGTCCAGTGGTTAGGCCTTGGCGTGTCACTGCTGGGGCCTGGGTTTGACCCCTGGTCAGGGAACTAAGGTCCCACAAGCTGCGCAGCAAAGCCAACAACAACAACAAAAAGCAGATTCAGAGGCTGGAACTCTATAAGCACCTGGGGAATCTTCACTTTGATCAGCACTTTGGGACATGTTGTCCTTAAGGATATAAGTTTGGTGCATTCTAGCTGCTTAGCAAACCTGCTCCAAAGAAAGCCTAGGAGAGTATTTAGGCAGGGAGTGTGGTGCTCAGCTCTGTGCCTGCTGACTTTGTGACTTTGATGGAGACTTGGTAGGCCGCAGGGAGGCCAGGCCAGGGTAGAGGGTTAGAGAGTGAAGGTGGGGACCTCCCTGGTTGTCCAGTGGTTGAGACTTAACCTTCCAATGCAGGGGGCGGTTTCAATCCCTAGTTGAAGATCCCACATGCTTCATGACCAACAAACCAAAACAGAAACAGTATTGTGAGAAATTCAATAAAGACTTTAAGACTGGTCCACATCAAAAAAACCTTAAAAGTGTGAAGGTGAACATTGGCTTTCCCAGACAACTCAAGGCTGACTCAAGAGGACCTGTGGGCTGAGGGACAATTTCAGTTCTCATTTTGCAAAAGAAGTGGCCGGGGCTGAGAATTACAAACTGTTTGTAGTTTACAGAGTTCAGATCCTCACCCACAGCTGTGCTCCTAAGCCCGTGTCCTACCTCTTTCTAAAAATCACCTGTGCTGATCCAACAGATGGTTGACCAAAAAAGTAGTTCCTCCTGAGGCTTTTATTTGGCTGCAAGTTACAATGAAGTTTAGAAGGGGGGACTAACAGCCTCTTAGAAGTATAATTGCCAGAAGTCAGAAAGGAAATTGACAGATATCAACAACTAGGGTAGTAAGAGGGTCTCAAATCAGAGAGTTCCTGTTTGTTCATTTCATGATGCCAAGCACTTAAAACTACAATGTATCTCCTTATCATCACAGCCATCTCAGAGGTAGGTGAAACCATCACCTCAGCGTTAGAAGAAACTGTTCAGTTCTATCCTGGGCCTCCAGGCCTCCCTGTAAGTCTTCTTGCTGAGTGGACCACACCCAGGCACTGGGCAGGGCTTTCCACTTGAATCTGGGGTCAGTATCATGAGCCCATTTTACAGATGAGGCTGCCCATGCTTGACAAGGTAATGCTTTCCCCACCTCCCATCTGTCCCTGAAAGGCAGCCTCCCCCAGCTTCACACTATGAAGGGCCCAAGAGGGGTCTTTGATGGGCACAACCAGTGAGCACTCTAGTGTATCAGCCTTCTGAGGAACTGTCCAACATTCTCATTTTTCAGATTAAGAAACTGAGCTTCAGAGAAGTCAATTGCTGAAGATCACAGCTGGACATGTTCATTGCATGTGTCTAGGTATTTGTTTCTATTTATCCTGCCTATGATTCATTGCGTGTACCCACCTTTTTATCAGTCTGGAATTTGCAATCATTGTGTCTTGACATACTATCATCGCACCATTTCATTTTCTCTTCTGATTCTAGGATGCCAGTTAAATGTGTTAGACTTCCTCTATCCTCCATAACCGTTTACATTTTTTTCTTTTTGGTCTCTGTGCCACTTTTTCAGACCTTGCTCTAGCTGAATAACTCTTTCATTGTGTCTGATTTGTTTAGCCTAGTCACTGGTTTTTTACTTTTGGCTACTATATACCTTTGTGGGTTTTTTCCTTTCATTTTGGCTAGGCCATTATTCAGGTCTGGGTTC